>NW_006787547.1:1800970-1825776 GCF_000442215.2 Lipotes vexillifer | reverse complement strand
GTAGGGAAAAACATGTGTATACAGAAAACTTGAGTCTTGCCACGCTCTTTAAGATTAAGACATGAATTTAATGATGTGGTTCACAGAGAACACGATGAGAGAAAGACGGATTTGCAATTTAGTTTTATTACTAGCTGGCTGTGTAATATTAGGCAAATTGCTTAATTTCTCTGAGGCTTGATTTTGTACACCTGAAATGGGGATTTTTTTCTTCTATTGTGTTGGTTATAAATCAAAAGTACTAAGAGGGAATAAGACTTTTTAACAATTGTCACATGACTTTTCTTTTGCTCTCACTTTCCCTCAAAAGGATACATGAGCCTCAACTGAGATTCCCCCCCCTTCCTGAAAGCAATTGGTATTTATCCCCAGGGGAAGTACATTTAAATTGGTGTTATCCCACCCTAGAAATAACTAAGCTAATTTCCTGTCTCATTGTCTGCAGAATACTTTCAAAGAAATCACAGGATATCTTCACTTTGTGTCTATAAAGAAAAGAGAAAACCAAACAATATAACTTTAAATAGAAACTGTATCATGTTGTCAGAAATTATTTCTACTGAAAACATATTTGTCACAATAAATAGGCTCTTTTGAATGACCTGATTACTCAGTGAAGCTTTTTTACATTAGCAACATTGGCCAAAAGGCTTACTCACCTTGGCTACATTGATTTTGATTATTAGAAAAACAACTGCAAATGAAATCTCTACCACTAGCCACACCAGGGGCTGGAGATACATGTGACTGTCCTGCTCTCTGG
This sequence comes from Lipotes vexillifer, assembly GCF_000442215.2. NCBI lineage: Eukaryota > Metazoa > Chordata > Mammalia > Artiodactyla > Lipotidae > Lipotes > Lipotes vexillifer. Next base: position 1,825,013 of record NW_006787547.1, on the reverse strand, counting down.
CTGAAATATGGCTCTGCACTCACCTCATCCTAGGGTGGGATTTCCAAAGAAGGCAGTCACTCTAGACTTCCTCTGCAGGCTGGGAAAAATAAATACATACAGACAGACAGACAAAAAAGCAGGCCAGGTCTGCTGAGCACAACGGAGTGTAAAGGTCTCACACTATGGCTTTTGGACCAAAGCCAACTCCTATGTGTTCTGGGTTGACCATCACACCTTGCTGGCTTCACAGTGTTCAAACAAACCAAACCAAAGCAACCAATAAAACACAGGAATGGTTGTGGTTTCGTCAACACTTAAATACTGTAAGATTTTACACACAAATCTGTCTTTAAAACTTTGAAACATCAATATCACACACTATTTAAGCCTCACTCATACATGACTATTATTCTCCTGAAGATGTCTAGCAACTGCCTCTGGTTAGTAGCTCCTTTAAGATTTCACCTTACCCTGTACTCTTCTAATATTTTAGAAAATCTAAAGCACTTTCCAATATAATGTACTTTTATTTCCACACTCCCTGTGGAATCCATTTGGGAGACACTTATTGCATGTCTATGATGTATCACGCAGTGTTCTAGGAAGGCTACGGGGATAAAGAGAAACTCAGGCAGACATGGTTCTGGTCTGCAAGTTATTTAAAATTCAGTGAAAAGAGTGATCTTAAGTACTGAAATAGGTATTCAAGCATTTGCTGCTTTGTGATTTATTATCGGTTTTATCAGTCCTATGAAAATGTTGGGAAGGAAGAAATTTTTCTCTATCCTTCTAGGTTCTTCTGGCTGGTATAAGAATTAAATTGACATGAGACAGATTAACAGAAGAAAATGAAACTAAAGTTCAATAACATGTATACACGGGACACACCCAGAAAAACTGAGTAACTCACCAAAATGGCTGAAACCCTTACTTTCAATACCATCCAAAGACAAAAGACAAAGAGATATGTACCTGTATAACTGAATCACTGTGCAGTACACCCGAAACTAACACAACATTGTAAACCAACTATACTCCAATGTAAAATAAAAAGGTTGAATTTTTAAAAATAAAATGTATAAATAAGTTCTCAGGCTTAGTTATTAAAATACATTTTTCATCTAAAAAAAAAAAGAATTTTGGGGGCAGTGGTTTGGGACTTCAAAGGGGAGAAAAACAATTCACATGGAGATGGGAAAGCAAATGTTTGGGAAACAAATGTTTGCTGGGCCCTGCAGAGAGAGTGGGGCACAGAGAGGAATTCTAACAAACAGACTCTGCTAGGTCCCTCGTGTCTATACACCTAGTTCATAATATAGTTATCTATGGTGATAGCTCCCTTCCTGGAGCAGGTTCTCGAGCTACATTATTTAGGCAGTTAGGGGGAGGTCAAAGTTTCTTATTGAGTCTGTTGGGCCTTGATTGTTTTCAGCTATAAATAATCCACATGCCAAAGAGACATTTTGGGGTGGCAAGTTGTGCTCCCTATAAAAGTAAAAGAATACAATAGCGAGAGATATAACATCCTAGCATCAAGAAGGCTTTAACTCTGAAGTGTGAGTGAGGAGGAGGAACTAATTTATTTTTTATAGATGTGGAGTTTGGACAAGATCAGTAGTTCCCACCTGCCTAATAATCAAAATTACCTGAGATGCTTTTCAGGAATACAAGTTAAAAGGAGCTAAGGAGAAAAAATTCTACAGAAAGTGGTAGGTACAAAAGCCCTGAAGTAAGGAGGGGCAGGACTAATTCCAGGTGTTTCTGGTCTGTTTAAATACTCATCAGTGTTCATTCCTTTCAGATGTAGAGTGATCATGCAGGTCATCATACTGCGGCTTGAAATAAAAAGAGGAGCTTCCCAGATGATTGATACCATGTTTTATGGAATGTCTATCATCCCCAACAAAACAACTAATTTACATTTCACTCAGCTGTCAGTAATCTAACTTAGACATAAGTCAAAATAAACACTTCTCTGAAACTTTTATAAAAACATATGCCTACTTCAACATTTTCATCCCTCTCCCAAGTTTTCCAAAATAGTAGCATACGGTGGGATTATCAAAAACTCACGGGGGGGAGTTGAGGAAGATGGCAGAGGAGTAAGACGCGGAGATAACCTACCTCCCCATAAATACATCAGAAATACATCTACATGTGGAACAGCTCCTACAGAACACCCACTGAACACTGGCAGAAGACCTCAGACCTCCCAAAAGGCAAGAAACTGCCCACGTAACTGAATAGGGCAAAAGAAAAAAAGAAAAAACAGACAAAAGAATAGGGACGGGACCTGCACCAGTGGGAGAGAGCTGTGAAGGAGGAAAAGGTTTCGACACACTAGGAAGGCCCTTCATGGGGGGAGACTGCGGGAGGCGGAGGGGGGGAAGCTTCGGAGCCACGGAAGAGAGCACATCAACAGGGGTGCGGAGGGCAAAGAGGAAGATTCCCCCACAGAGAAGTGATGCCGACCAGCACTCACCAGCCCGAGAGGCTTGTCTGCTCACCGGCCGGGGCGGGAGGGGGCTGGGAGCTGAGGCTCCGGCTTCGGTTGGAGCGCCGGGAGAGGACTGGGGTTGGCTGCGTGAACACAGCCTGAAGGGCCTACTGCGCCACAGCTAGCCGGGAGGGAGTCCGGGAAAAAGTCTGGAGCTGCCGAAGAGGCAAGAGACTTTTTCTTACCTCTTTGTTAACTGGTGTGCGAGGAGAGGGGATTAAGAGCGCTGCTTAAAGGAGCTCCAGAGACGGGCGCGAGCCGTGGCTAAAAGCGCGGACCCCAGAGACGAGCACGGGACGCTAAGGCTGCTGCTGCTGCCACCAAGCATCCGCTGTGCGAACACAGGTCACTCTCCACACCTCCCTTACGGGAGCCTGTGCAGCCTGCCACTGCCAGCGTCCCGTGATTCACGGACAACTTCCCCGGGAGAACGCACAGCTCGCCTCAGTCTGGTGCAACGTCACGCCGGCGTCTGCCGACGTATGCTCGCCCTGCACTCCGTGCCCCTCCCTCCCCCCCGGCCTGAGAGCGCCAGAGCCACCCAATCAGCTGCTCCTTTAACTCCGTCCTGTCTGAGCGGAGGACAGACGCCCTCAGGCGACCTACACTTAGAGGCGGGTGCAAATCCAAAGCTGAACCCCAGGAGCTGTGGGAACAAAGAAGAGAAAGGGAAATCTCTCCCAGCAGCCTCAGGAGCAGCGGATTAAACCTCCACGATCAACTTGATGTACCCTGCATTGGTGGAATACCTGAATGGACGACGAATCATCCCAAATTGAGGAGGTGGATTTTGGAAGCAAGATATATTATTTTTTTCCCCTTTTCCTCTTTTTTCTGTGTATGTGTATGCTTCTGTGTGAGATTTTGTCTGTATAGCTTTGCTTTCACCATTTGTCCTAGGGTTCTGTCCGTCCGTTTTTGTTTTTTTTTTTACTTAAAAAAATTGTTTTCTTAATAATTATTTTTCATTTCAATAACTTTATTTTATCTTACTTTATTTTATTTTATCCTCTTTCTTTCTTTCTATTTTTTCTCCCTTTTATTCTGAGCCGTGTGGATGAAAGGCTCTTGTTGCTCCAGCGAGGAGTCAGTGCTGTGCCTCTGAGGTGGGAGAGCCAACTTCAGGACACCCATCCAAAAGAGACCTCCCAGCTCCACGTAATATCAAATGGCAAAAATCTCCCAGAGATCTCCATCTCAACACCAAGACCCAGCTTCACTCAATAACCAGCAAGCTACAGTGCTGGACACCCTATGCCAAACAACTAGCAAGACAGGAACACAATCCCACCCATTAGCAGAGAGGCTTCCTAAAATCATAATAAGGCTACGGACACCCCAAAACACACCACCAGATGTGGACCTGCCTACCAGAAAGACAAGATCCAGCTTCATCCACCAGAACACAGGCACTAGTGTCCTCCACCAGGAAGCCTACAAAACCCACCAAACCAACCTTAGCAACTGAGAACAGACACCAAAAACAATGGGAACTACGAACCTGCAGCCTGAAAAAAGGGGACCCCAAACATAGTAAGATAAGCAAAATGAGAAGACAGAAAAACGCACAGCAGATGAAGAAGCAAGGTAAAAACCCACTTCAAACGAATGAAGAGGAAATAGGCAGTCTACCTGAAAAAGAATTCAGAATAATGATGGTAAAGATGATCCAAAATCTTAGAAATAGAATAGAGAGAATGAAAGAAACATTTAAAAGGATGTAGAAGAACTAAAGAGGAAACAAGCAGTGATGAACAACACAATAAATGAAAGTAAAAATACTCTAGAAGGGATCAATATCAGAATAACTAAGGCAGAAGAACGGATAAGTGACCTGGAAGATAAAATAGTGGAAATAACTACTGCAGAGCAGAATAAAGATAAAAGAATGAAACGAACTGAGGACAGTCTCAGAGACCTCTGGGACAACATTAAATGCACCAACATTCGAATGATAGGGGTCCCAGAAGAAGAGAAAAAGAAAGGGACTGAGAAAACATTTGAAGAGATTATAGTTGAAAACTTCCCTAATATGGGAAAGGAAATAGTTAATCAAGTCCAGGAAGCACAGAGTCCCATACAGCAAAAATCCAAGGAGAAACACTCCAAGACACATATTAATCAAACTGTCAAAAATTAAATACAAAGAAAACATATTAAAAGCAGGAAGGAAAAAATAACACACAAGGGAAATCCCAAAAGGTTAACAGCTGATCTTTCAGCAGAAACTCTGCAAGCCAGAAGGGAGTGGCAGGACATATTTAAAGTCATGAAGGAGGAAAACCTACAACCAAGATTAGAAAAACCTACAACCAAGATTAGGATACAAAACCAAGTAGCAGGATACAAAATTAATGCACAGAAATCTCTTGCATTCCTATACACTAATGATGAAAAATGTGGAAGTGAAATTAAGAAAACACTCCCATTTACCATTGCAAGAAAAAGAATAAAATATCCAGGAATAAACCTACCTAAGGAGACAAAAGACCTGTATGCAGAAAATTATAAGACACTGATGAAAGAAATTAAAGATGATACAAATAGATGGAGAGATATACCATGTTCTTGGATTGGAAGAATCAACATTGTGAAAATGACTCTATTACCCAAAGCAACCTACAGATTCAGTGTAATCCCTATCAAACTACCACTGGCATTTTTCACAGAACTAGAACAAAAAATTGCACAATTTGTATGGAAACACAAAAGACCCTGAATAGCCAAAGCAATCTTGAGAATGAAAAATGGAGCTGGAGGAATCAGGCTCCTTGACTTCAGACTATATTACAAAGCTAATGAAGACAGTATGGAACTGGCACAAAAACAGAAATATAGATCAATGGAACAGGATAGAAAGCCCAGAGATAAACCCATGCACATATGGTCACCTTATCTTTGATAAAGGTGGCAAGAATATACAGTGCAGAAAAGACAGCCTCTTCAATAAGTGGTGCTGGGAAAACTGGACAGGTACATGTAAAAGTATGAAGTTAGAACACTCCCTAACACCATACACAAAAATAAACTCAAACTGGATTAAAGACCTAAATGTAAGGCCAGACACTATCAAACTCTTACAGGAAAACATAGGCAGAACACTCTTTGACATAAATCACAGCAAGATCCTTTGTGACCCACCTCCTAGGGAAACTGAAATAAAACCAAAAATAAACAAATGGGACCTAATGAAACTTCAAAGCTTTTGCACAGCAAAGGAAACCATAAACAAGACCAAAAGACAACACTTAGAATGGGAGAAAATATTTGCAAATGAAGCAACTGACAAAGGATTAATCTCCAAGATTTACAAGAAGCTCATGCAGCTCAAAAACAAAAAAGCAAACAACCCAATCCAAATATGGGCAGAAGACCTAAATAGACATTTCTCCAAAGAAGATATACAGATGGCCAACAATCACATGAAAGAATGCTCAACATCATTAATCATTAGAGAAATGCAAATCAAAATTACAATGTGATATCATCTCACACCGGTCAGAATGGCCATCATCAAAAAATCTAGAAACAGAGGGAATTACAACAGAGGTGGAATGCCTAACAGAGGGAACTACAATCAGAACTTCAGAGGACGAGGAAACAATTGTGGCTATAAAAATCAATCTTAGGGCTACAACCAGTGGCAGCAGGGTCAATTCTGGGGTCAGAAGCCATGGAGTCAGCATTATCACCAAGGATATTATTGAATACCCAAATAAAACGAACTGATACATATTTCTCCAAAACCTTCACAAGAAGTCGACTGTTTTCTTTAGTAGGCTAACTTTTTAAACATTCCACAAGAGGAAGTGCCTGTGGGTTCCTTTTTTAGAAGCTTTGTGGGTTGATTTTTTTTTCTTTTTTTCTTGTACATTTTTAATTGCAGTTTTAAAGTGAATCGTAAGAGAACCTCAGCATTGTGCACGATAAGAGAATGTGTCAGTATTTCAGGGTTCTACATTTTATCTGTAAAATGTGACTTTCTTTTTTATCACAACAAAAGTAAAATGTTGCTTTGTACCTGGTGTCTTTTATTAAGAATTTACTCCCCCCATTTCTCAGAGATAACAGTCAGGAGTTATTGTCACAATATAATAGAAATGTTAGCAACCAGATTCATGTAAGGACTAAGTGGTCCTCATGAATTGCATAAGACTCTGTACTGCTCGTATTACACTCCATCCTCTCTGTAGTTTGCTGAGTAGTGGAGGGGTAAGCTAAATAGTAGTTTTTGACAGTAACTGGGAAGGCTCTTTCTTTTTAAGTAACAATGCAATTGGCATATTTAGGAATGAAGATAAAATTTGGAACTAAGATAGAGAAGATGGAGTATATGTAGAAGGGCTGTTAAAAATGTAAAACTTGGTTGCATTATTTGTGGAGGCTCAAACTTGTGAAGGTTAAATACCATAATTTTTCCATTTGTTCTGCATTTTGATTCTGAAAAGAAAGCTGGCTTTGCCCATTTCTTATTTTAGAAACTTGTAAAAAAAATCTAGAAACAATAAATGCTGGAGAGGGTGTGGAATAAAGGGAACACTCTTGCACTGTTCATGGGAATATAAATTGATACAGCCACTATGGAGAACGGTATGGAGGTTCCTTAAAAAACTAAAAATAGAACTACCATATGACCCAGCAATCCCACTACTGGGCATATACCCTGAGAAAACCATAATTCAAAAAGAGTGATGTACCAAAATATTCATTGCAGCTCTATTTACAATAGCCAGGACATGGAAGCAACCTAAGTGTCCATCGACAGATGAATGGATAAAGAAGATGTGGCACATATATACAATGGAATATTACTCAACCAGAAAAAGAAACGAAATTGAGATATTTGTAGTGAGGTGGATGGACCTAGAGTCTGTCATACAGAGTGAAGTAAGTCAGAAAGAGAAAAACAAATACCGTATGCTAACACATATATATGGAATCTAAGAAAAAAAAAATAGGTCATGAAGAACCTAGGGGTAAGACGTGAATAAAGACACAGACCTACTAGAGAATGGACTTGAGGATATGGGGAGGGGGAAGGGTAAGCTGTGACAAAGTGAGAGAGTGGCATGGACATATATGCACTACCAAACGTAAAATAGCTAGCTAGTGGGAAGCAGCTGCATAGCACAGGGAGATCAGCTTGGTGCTTTGTGACCACCTAGAGGCAATGGATAGGGAGGGTGGGAGGGAGGGAGACACAAGAGGTAAGAGATATGGGAACATATGTATAAGTATAACTGATTCACTTTGTTATAAAGCAGACACTAACACACTATTGTAAAGCAATTATACTCCAAGAAAGATGTTTAAAAAAAAATAACCAAAAAAACAAAAAACTCCCGGGAATGGAAGATTCCCTTTAAGGGTTTTTCACATGCTCTTTGATATAACAAACAAGACAGTCCTTGAATGAAGCGTCAAAGCCTTTGATTGCATGAAGAAGTAGGTCAGTTATAATAATAATCATTATTTTTTTTAAATAAATAAATTTATTTATTTATTTATTTATTTTTGGCTGTGTTCGGTCTTCGTTGGTGCGTGTGGGCTTTGTCTAGTTGCTGTGAGCGGGGGCTACTCTTAGTTGTGGTGTGTGGGCTTCTCATTGCCGTGGCTTCTCTTGTTGCAGAGCACAGGCTCTAGGTGTGCAGGCTTCAGTAGTTGCTGCACACGGGCTTCAGCACTTGTGGCACACGGGCTTCAGTAGTTATGGTTCGTGGGCTCTATAGTGCAGGCTCAGTAGTTGTGGAGTATGGGCTTAGTTGCTCTGTGGCATGTGGGATCTTCCAAGACCAAGGCTCCAACCCTGCATTGGTAGGCAGATTCTTAACCACTGTGCCACCAGGGAAGTCCCAATTTTATTTTATTTTATTTTTTTTGCGGTACGCAGGCCTCTCACTGTTGTGGCCTCTCCGGTTGCGAAGCACAGGCTCCAGACGCGCAGGCTCAGCGGCCATGGCTCACGGGCCTAGCCGCTCCGCGGCATGTGGGATCCTTCCGGACCTGGGCACGAACCCGTGTCCCCTGCATCGGCATGCGGACTCTCAACCACTGTTTTTTTTTTTTTTTTTTTTTAACACATGAGTGTTCAGCAGAGCTTTTTTTTTTTTAATTAATTTATTTATTTTTGGCTGTGTTGGGTCTTCGTTTCTGTGTGAGGGCTTTCTCTAGTTGTGGCAAGCGGGGGCCACTCTTCATCGCGGTGCGTGGACCTCTCACTATCATGGCCTCTCTTTTGCGGAGCGCAGGCTCCAGACGCGCAGGCTCAGTAGCTGTGGCTCACGGGCCTAGTTGCTCCGTGGCATGTGGGATCTTCCCAGATCAGGGCTTGAACCCGTGTGCCCTGCATTAGCAGGCAGATTCTCAACCACTGTGCCACCAGGGAAGCCCCAAGCCCCCCCAATTCTTGATATGATTCTTTGAATGCCTTAGAGTCTGGCACTTTTGTAAGACAATATTGATGCCATTAAAATTCATGTCCCAAAGTATACTGTTAACAGCTATTATGAAAATAAAATTTTATACTATTAAAATGTTACTTCCTACAAGCAGAAAGTAGCTATGGAAATAAGTAAAATTCATGACATACGAACACACATAATTCCTGCTTGATTCCTGTGCCTGCCAGTCTCTGAACCTGATGTTTTCCCCTTTCTCCACCCCTTCCTCCCTCTTCGTGGTCTCCTCCTCCTCCTCCTCCTCTGTTTCTTCTTCATACAAAGAAAGATCAGCAAGTAAGATACTTAACACCACATTAGCTTCTAACTTTATCTTTGACATCATCAGAAAAATTGAAAAATAATTAAAACAGAACTGGTTTTCTAGTTATTTATCAATTTATTTAATTTTCAGTTTTTACCTTACCAATATCATCTCACAAAGTACCAGGGGAAGGGTGCACAAGTTTCTGGTTTGTAAAACATATAGAACTTTTGTGTATCTTTTTATCTGTAGGGCTTAGTGACCAAAAATGCTAAGAAAGGTACCTGAGGAAAAAGGGATATATTACTTGTGCAGAGAGTACTAGAATGAAAATCAGAAGATTTAGGTCTGATTCAGTAGGTCTCAACCCTCACTGATAATTAGAATCACCTAGAAGAGTTTTGAAAAATAGAATTTTCCAAGCCTCCCTTCCCCTAGGAAATTCTGATTCAATTGGTCTCACTGTCTTTGGCATTTTTCTCTTAGTCCCAATCTTCTTATTTACAGTTGAAGGACATTTGAGTTGATTATAAACTCTCAAACATGACTGATTATTAGAATAACTTGGAAAGTAGTTAAAAGTTCTGGATATTTTAGGGCTTCCCTGGTGGTGCAGTGGTTGAGAGTCCGCCTGCCGATGCAGGGGACACGGGTTCGCACTCTGGTCCGGGAATATCCCACATGCCGCGGAGCGGCTGGGCCCATGAGCCATGGCCGCTGAGCCTGCATGTCCGGAGCCTGTGCTCCGCAACGGGAGAGGCCGCAACAGCGAGAGGCCCGCGTACCGCAAAAAAAAAAAAAAAAAAAGTTCTGGATATTTTTGAAGGATTGAAATCTAGGTAACAAATGATTGGTGAAAAATGGCCTGTGTTAAGTGATAGAATCACTCTGTAATAGAATACACCTGTGGCAGATAAAAATGATCTCTGACATGAATGTCATTCAATTCTAGATCATTTTATGAAGGAGCCTTCTGTGTTCTAAAACATCACATATTAGGTATTGCTTATTGTCAATAACTTAAAAACACATTTGGAAATCAGACTATTACTTACATTTTCCTTTTTGATCTGTGACCAAGGGACAAACTATAAGGCTGGGGGACAAATGTTGGAGCCCTGGGTATGTCTAGGCCAGAACCCATGCCATATACTTTATACTTTATTAACACACATGCTGTCACCACAGAAGGCAACGAGGTATAACAAACACATTCAGATTAATCTCAGAAAAACTTTATAAGGTATTTAAAAATACATGTTTCACAAACAGTTTAATTCCTCAGCCAGATACTGATGAAAGAGGAAAGAATCCAAGAGGTATGAAAGGACATGGCTAAACATTTGCTGTAGACTAGTAAAATGGAAATGAGATGGTAACTATGGCATGGAGGAGAGAGCCTGGACTTAGAAAGATTTGCTGCAGTCCTGGACCTCACTCAATTGATTTATTAGGTGGTGTGTGCTAGGCACCAAGATTACACCAAGGAAAAAGATGTGGACTCGACTCACACAAGCCAGCAGAAGAAACATACTGTACTTTACGTGTGTGTGTGTGTGTGTGAGTGTATATCTTATATGCTAAAACAGAAGGGAATACAAGATATTATAGATCAGCTCAGAAAGCTGCCAAAGCTATTGAGGCAGAGGTGATTTTTCAGCTCATTCTTCGAAGATATGGGTGTGAGTACGTATGTGTGTGTAATCTCAAGTGACCAAGAGCAGGTCACCCATTTTACAGATGGGAAACTAAGGAATGCATTACTTCTCGTGATTATAGTATTAATTTCTCATTAAACAAATATCTATTGCCATGTCATCTTATAAAGTTCAACCTTACCAGTAGACTAATACTCTTTAAAGGAAGTAGACTCTTTCTGGTAGCATTAATTTAACACACTAGATATTAAAAAAGGCTATATATTAAGCCCTGTGCTGGTCACTGGACATTCACAAATATCCACAGCTTCTAGTCTCAGGGAGCTTACAGTTTGATGCCTATGGTAGGTTCTGGAACATTTAGAATGTGCATGTGAAGTACTATGAACGTCGAGTTTAAATACCATAAAATTGTGAGAGTTTGTTAGCATTGGATTAACTGAAGGGCCCAATATGGCTCTTCCCATGGTCTTAACTCACAAGACAAATAGAAGGACACTTGGATGTCAGCCCTGTCCACATAGCAAGGTCAGCTCCTGTGACATAAACACGGGCTGGTGATAAATGACTGTCTCTGGACCTTAGGGGGCCGGTGAGAGGGCACTGCAGGACCAGTGTAAGCCTGTATGTTTTCTTTTTATCCTTTATTGATAATCTGATAGATCTGAGTAAATAGTGTAGTAATCAAATTTGCAGATGGTGCGACACAAGGATCACTCTGAAAGCATCTGAACCAATAAAACCAGAAACTAGAAGTTTAGTGGAAATGAGATAATTAAACAAACAAACAGTGGTGTTAAGACAGACCTAAGGATGTTAAAAATGTGATGCACAATTATGTTGGAAAGAGAATTGCCCAAGGGTAGAAAAATGCCCAGAAGCAATTTGACATCAAAGAGAAAACACTATTTTTTTTTTTTAATCTGTGTGAGTTTGGGATTCAGTGTTAATTTCTTCTTTAAAGGGGATAGATTTGTGGCTGAAATATATGTATTACCTGAAATAGGAAAGTAACATTTTTTCTAAGAAAAACACAAGTGTGATGACTAGGATGAGGGGATTAATAAAAGAATCCTTGATAGTGACAAGCTGGAGATCATTGACTTTATCTCTTATAAAAAAAAAGTGCTTTCTAGATTTTACTAAAAAAAGGAAGATATACTTAACAATGAGCTCATGATTAGCTTCATTTATCAGTGTTTTACCCATAGTTGATATTATTCTAGCCTAAAGCAAAACTATTTGATGTGCTTGTTAATCTGCATGGCCAAATTGAAGTGAATATTTAATTTCTGGTAGACTGGTGAAATACTTGAATTACCTGAAGCCCTCTCAAAGAACCTCCAATCACCCTCTAAGCATTTACAGAAGTGGTTAAGAGTTGTCTAGAGTCATATAGCCTGAGTTTTTAATCCAATAGGTGACACTAACCATTTTATTTAAGTTGGGTAAGTCATTTAGAGATGATATCTCATCTATAAAATGATAATAATTTCACCTATCTCAGAAGATTTTTGTAAATGTTCTTTGAGATAATGTATACAAAGCTCTCAGCAAAGGACTTAACATATAATATGTTCTTAACTATAATGCTATGATTATTAGTGTTGAAATTCTAGGGCCTCTATAATTAGAATTATGTTCTTAATTCATTTACAAATATCTTGGCACCCAAAATTCTCCTCTTATTCTTCATTCTTCTCCTTTTCCTTCTCTTTCTCTTCTTCAGTTTTCTTTCTTAGACTTTTTTGTGTGTGTGTGTGTGTGTGGTACGCGGGCCTCTCACTGCTGTGGCCTCTCCCGTTGCGGAGCACAGGCTCCGGATGCGCAGGCTCAGCGGCCATGGCTCACGGGCCCAGCCGCTCCACGGCACGTGGGATCCTCCCAGACCGGGGCACGAACCCGTGTCCCCTGCATCGGCAGGCGGATTCTCAACCACTGCGCCACCAGGGAAGCCCTCTTTCTTAGACTTTATACTTAAGTTCTGATTTGCATGTAGTGGGTGGCTCATTCTTTTCCTCTAACATTTAATTTGACTCCAAATATACTTGGATATGTTTTTAGGTCCTATTCTTTTATCTGTTGTGTCAAAATTATTACCTCTTAAAATAATCACTAGTTTATTTTTTATATTCCACATATAAGTGGCATTATACAATGTTTTTCTCTATTTCACTTAGCATAATGCCCTCCAAGTCCATCCTTACTATTGCAAATGGCAACATTTAATTCTTGTTTATGGCTGAGTACTATTCCATTATGTATGTATGCCACATCTTATATACCCATTTACTTATCGATGGATACGTATGTTGCTTCCATATCTCAGCAATTGTAAATAATGCTGCTGTGAACACTGGAGTGCCAGTATCTTTTTGAATTAATGTTTTATTTATTTATTTTTTTGGCTACATATCCAGGAGTGGAATTCCTCAGTCATACAGTAGTTTTCTTTTTAGTTTTTTGAGAAACTGCCTGTAGCAATTTACATTCCCACCAACAGTGTACAAGGATTCCCTTTTCTCCACATCCTCACCCACATTTGTTATTTGTGGTCTTTTTGATGGTAGCTATTCCAATAAGTGTGAGGGGATATCTCATTGTGTTTTTTTTTTTCCTCTCATTGTGGTTTTCAATCACATTTCTCTGATGCAAAATCATTATACTTTGATATTATAGCTTACAGAAATTCTTGATACTTACTAAGATAATATTCACTTTTATTATTTTAAAGTGTCATCTATTTTTGATATGTCAGGTACACATAAAGATCTGTTTTGAGATCTTGATTGGCATTAAAATTAAATGTATAGATCATTTGGGGAAGAATTCCCATTTTTTTAAAAAATTTATTTATTATTTATATTTGGTTGCATTGGGTCTTCGCTGCTGTGTGTGGGCCCCCTCTAGTTGCGGTGAGCCGGGGTCACTCTTTGTTGTGGTGCACGGCCTTTCTCTAGTTGCGGTGAGCGGGGGCCACTCTTCGCTGCGGTGCATGGGCTTCTCACTGCGGTGGCTTCTCTTGTTGCGAAGCATGGGCTCTAGGCGCATGGGCTTTAGTAGTTGTGGCACACGGGCTCAGCAGTTGTAGCTCATGGGCTCTAGCTTAGCAGTTGTGGCACACAGGCCTTGTTGCTCTGAAGCATGTGGGATCCTCCCGGACCAGGGCTCAAACCTGTGTTCCCCGCATTGGCAGGCAGACTCCCAACCACTGCGCCACCAGGGAAGCCCAGCACTCACATTTTAATGATACATAGTCTTTCCTCCATAAGCATAGTATAATTTTTCATTTGTTTTTTTCTTTCATGCCTTTTATTAAAATTTTTAATTTTCTGCATAAAGATCTAGCCATCTCCTAAAGATTTATTCCTAGATTCATATGGTTTTCGTTGACATTTTAAATGACATCTTTTCAAAATTTTATTTTTGCTTCTAAATAGGAGATGTAAATGACTATTTGTTATTGATGTATCCAGTAATCTTTCTGATAACTTTCATTAGTTCCAATAATTTAGAATTTCTTGGGATTCTCTGGGGGAGGTAACAGTACTAATCCAGTCAAATTATCAGACTTTTAAATAGAGACAATTTTCAGGGTAGAGGGAACCAAATGGGCTATAGAAAGTTGTGTCTCTGTGTGTGTGTGTGTGTGTGTGTGTGTGTGTCTACATGTGCCTGGTATGATGAAGTTTTGTTTCTTCCTTTCCTAATCTGTATACTACTTTCTTTTCTTTTTTATCTTGTTGCTTAGGACTTTTAGCAAAGCACTGAATAGAAGCAGTGAAGTTGGCATCCTTGATTATTGACAAGTTACGAAGAAAATGTTTCTAATCCAATAAGAACAATTTCTTGCATAAATTTATCAGGTTAAAGATATGATTTTCTATACCTAAACTCATAAATGTATGTTGAAATTTATCAAATACTCTTTCTAAGTCTATTAAGAATATAATTTAGGGACTTCCCTGGTGGTGCAGTGGTTAAAAATCCGCCTGCCAATGCAGGGGACACAGGTTCGATCCCTGGTTCGGGAAGATCCCACATGCTGTGGAGCAACTAAGACCGTGTGCCACAACTACTGAGCCTGCACTCTAGAGCCGTGAGGCACAACTACTGAGCCCGTGTGTTGCAACTACCAAAGCCCATCCACCTAGAGCCCGTGCTCCACAACAAGAGAAGCCACCGCAATAAGAAGCCTGACCACTGCAACAAAGAGTAGCCCCTCCTCGCCGCAACTAGAGAAAAGCCCGCGCGCAGCGATGAAGACCCAGTGCAGCCAAAAAAAAAAAAGAATATAATTTATTATCCCAATAAGAAGTCAATATGGTAAACTGCACTCGTGCATTGTCTTTGAATTAAGTCATGTTAAATTTTTTTAAACAAACACTAATTAATCATAATATGTTAGAATTTTGGGTACATTTGTGCATTTGGTTTTGATACTTTTAAGGGAATTTTGTGTTTATACTTCTAAGTGAGGTTATAGTGTAATTTTCCTTTGCTCTTACTGTCTTTTACTTGGTCTTGGTGTTAAGATTGTAGTATTTCAATATTTAAAAAATGTTAAATATTGTGAACATAACATTTTTGGTGTTTGGTACAAAATTAGGTGCTCAATATTTCCCTTATGCTTTTCTCTTATCTAGTTTCTTAATGTAAAAAAAAAAAAAAAGAAAGAAAGAAAGAAAGAAAAGAAAAAAGAAATGGGGCTTGCAAAACTTACTGCTCCTAGGATTAAATAAAATAACATATGTAAAAGTGCCTAAGGCAGTGTTTGGCATGTTAGAGGATTCATTAAATGCTAGCTCACTTGCCCTTTCCCCTTAGCTATGTATTTTTGAAAAAAGGCAGAAAAGGCAGGCAGAGTGGAATGCTTTTTTGGAAGCCAGCTTAAAACAGTCATCAACACTGAAGTCAGTTTCCATACAAAATGTTACTTTCAGAAATACACAGAGAGCTCATTTGCATAATCGCTCTCCAGGCTAGGAACCTGTCCCTTAGGGGTTATCATTATTTAAATCTAAGTCAGGTTATTACCATTCTTCATGCTGAGCTGCTTGGCTTTGCTTCCTTCCCTTTCCCTTGACTGCTGCAGCTACATCACTCTGAATGGGAGCTTGACCAGCAGCTCCAATACAGGGAAGTTTAGGGCAAAAAGCAGTGTGGTGTGTCCAAGTGGAAAGAGCATGGAGTGCAAATCCCAGCTCCACTTCCCACTAGCTAGGGTACTCTGGGGAAATGACTTCATAACTTCTAAAGTGGGAACTCTTAGGTTGTTAAGTTTAATTGATGTTGTGTGGATTACATATACCATTCTAACCCAAGGTAAACTCTAATTATATTAGCACCCTTCCTTCCTTGCCACCTCTGCCATTGGAAAGCAACAACACACCTCAGAAAAGAAACAAAGGCAAACTAGGGAAAATCGAACTGGCAGTGAAAAAACAAAAAAAAGATATTTATTTAAATAGAAGAACATTTTACCTGTGAGAATCATTTTCTGGGGAAGAGAGGAAACACCATAAAGTCGAGGGACACAGGAAAAGGGGGCATTCAATTTCTCATCAGGTGGTGTGGGAAGGAATGTATCAAAAGTTCTCTGGAGAGAGCAGGAATACACTTGAGCATGCGGAGAACTGGAATGGAGATGCCAATTAAAGAAAAGGATAATAAAACATGAAATATTTTAAGCATCTATCAAATGAGGGCTGTGTGATGGGAATAATGAAATGCAGAAGAAAGAGATCACACATGAGTTATCTTCTGTGCTTTCTTTTACAAGCCAGAGCTCTTAGCTGATTTAATGCTCACCAAGACTCCTTACGGTAGGTACGGTATTATGTCTACTTTATATCTGAAGAAACTGAGTTTCAGACACATTAAACAATTTGTCCAAGACTGCTCAGCTATGAAGTGCCTGAGTTGGATTCCAACCAAGTTCAGCTAATTGCAAACATCCTGCCACTCTACAACATGGCTTCCTCTTGGGAAGCTAACCATGTTGGGTCCTCTACTTTTTAAGTCTAATAAGGTGCCCAGTAGAGCTTATGGAATTTGCTTGTGAGTCTCTGTGCCTGTGAAGAGTTTCTAAAGGAGGATACTCACAGCACACAGACAGTGGGCAAAGGTGCTAATGGTGACCACAGTATACACTTACTGAAGATTGATGGCCACTGGAGGACTCCTTACAGAGAATATGAAAATCCAGTTCATTATCGATAGTGTCATGTTTTCACCATCATCACACACATCGTTTCTTTCCACAGTCCACAAAAAGTTCCAGAGAATTGGCTTTGTATCACATGGCACTGGGCACCAGGAATAAAATGTAATATATACACTTCCTTGTCCTCTAGAGGTGTGCTCCCTAGCATAGTGTAGATATTTAAGAATACATTAATTAAATAAAATTAAACATTCACTTCCTTGGTCTCATTTAGTTGCATTTAAAGTACACACTAGGCACAGTGACTAGTGTTGACCATATTGAACATAGCAGGTATAGAGCACAACTATCATTGTAGAATGTTCTACTGGAAGCCTGAATTAGAGGCTCCTAGTTCGGATATGGGATGAAGTTAAGCTTCTAAATTTACTGCCACCACTGCCCTACTGCTCCCAGCTAACTTGTCTATAAGCATGTTCTAGGTGGTTGAGGAAAGGACGTTGGATGAAGAGACCAAGGCTCAGAGTGTTAAACTAATTTACCCAAAGGCTAGTAAGCAATGGAGCCTGGATTAAAAGGCAGGAGTGTCTGATTTCAGAGCCCAGGCTCTCAACTAGTGGGTAATACTTGTTACACCCAAAATACAGTGTGGTACATGAAATAGTTGTATTGTGTGCAAGTTCTATAATGAGTACAGAAAGCTAGAATTGCTCAGGGAAATCTTCACCAAAGAAAGAATAACAAGGAAAGGTTTTGAAATGTAAATGAAAGTTGCTTAAGTAGACAAGATGAGAAAAGGAAATACAAGCAGCGGGTAGAAAAGCAACAGAGCAAGAGAGTGGCATGGACATATATACACTACCAAACGTAAAATAGCTAGCTAGTGGGAAGCAGCCGCATAGCACGGGGAGACCAGCTCGGTACTTTGTGACCACCTAGAGGGGTGGGATAGGGAGGGTGGGAGGGAGGGAGACGCAAGAGGGAAGAGATATGGGAACATATGTATATGTATAACTGATTCACTTTGTTATAAAGCAGAAACTAACACACCATTGTAAAGCAATTATACTCTAATAAAGATGTAAAAAAAAGAAAAAGAAAAGAAAAGAAACACAATGTTCCGGATTGCCTCCTCAAGCCAGTCCTATTTTATATATTTTGTTGTTGAGATTTTCCAAAATTTATGTCTTGGGCATCTATATGTGCTTGTTATTGTGCTAGCTAGACCTTGTGGATATAAACGTAAGAGTTTGTCATACTTTCTGGAAGTTCACAGTCTACAAAGAACATACCTTGGCCAAGGAACCAAATTAGGACAACACTATAGTAAGTCCTACGTCATATTAAAACTTATCCATCCAATGCTATTGTCATAGAATCTAATAGAATCAGTATTAAGGGAAACTGGGAGGTCAAAAATCCCACTTTCTATCCAAAGGATGAACAGTTTTATCTTCATCCCTAATTTTCATCGTCTCCACTGACACAGTTAAGGAGATGAATGTAATTGTTAGAAGTCTGCACTGGAAAAAGTAAACCTTACTTTAAATATCTTATCTGCCATTTACTACACATGCAACTTTTGGGAAATGAAAACCTTTCCAAATACTTTTCTAATCTGGGGAATGGGAATATTAATTAATAGCATCTTTATCAAGGTGCTACTGTGAATATTTTCATAAGCTCATGTGTATAATATGCTTAGCTTATACCATGGGTCTGCCCCATGGTATAAACTGAAAAAATAAGAGCTGTGTCACTTTCATAGGAAAGGGACGTATCTGAACAGTTCTAATTCTTAAAATCTTCCTTGTAAGTGACTAAGAGGTATATTTTGTCTTTCCAGGATATTTTTTTCCTTCTCTTAGTACAATGTCTCTTTCTGCAAAAACCTTATAGTGGAGGTTGTTGTTGCTGTTATTATTATATAGTTTATCCAGCAATTTTAACATTTCAACCCAATCTCCAATGGAATAGAAGGAAGACATGCAACATTACTTAATAGTTATTTAAATAGTCCACTTCATAGCTCCTCACAACTGTGCCCCCACAAGTGGGCTGCAGAATCATCACAACATCTATTCATATCTTATAGCTAAACACCAGATATAGCAAGAATTTTACGCATTTTGCATGTTGTATAGGGGGAAAATACACTTTTGTAAAACTAAACTGGCCAGGTCTACTCTATCACAAAAGATCCTATTCCCCAAATCCTGTCAGTTTTCTATCCGTTCTGCATGACTCCACATCGAACATTTAAAATGAGGTTACACAATGGCATTACCGTAGAGGAAACTGCTTAACTATCTCAGTTCTCTCAAGAACGTTCACCTCATCCTTCCTAGTAACCTTAAGCCTGTCCTGATGTTTTAATAACAGAATTATTTTCACTACAACTCAGAGCAGAAGAGTTAAAAGTTTGCTCAAAAGAAACTCTGCCTATGCAAACTTAGTATGTAAAACTAAATGTAATTTATTTTTTAAGGCTAATTGTGGTTTTTCTAAGAAGCTACACCCTATGTGCTCTACACTTAGGTTTCATGGCATTAAATTTTTATGAGCTTAATTTTCATCAGTTTCTTAAATTCAAGAGGCAATTTCAGTAATAGCATATGAGCTTCATAAATAACAAGTATATATGTATAATGTTGTTTAATCAGGAAAATCAAAAAGTTAAATTTTCTGTGATCCTTTGTTTAAAAAAGGAGTTTTTCTTAGGATGGTATGATTTTAAGAATTTTGTTGTGCATGATTTTTTCTAGTACTTTTCAATGATATTATATTTAGCTCCAAATGATTAAAAAATCATTTACAAAAATTTACAAATATAGCTTACATGTGAACATAATGTTCTGCTTCAATTGACTTTATTAATTCTCATTATTAAAAGAATCTGCATAAGCAACTCCATCTTATTTGCATACATCTTGAATTTTAATTTGAAAAATGCATAGAGTCATGGATTCACCATTACAGTATCATATAGAATAGTTTCATTGCCACAGAAATTCCCTGTCCTTCACCTGTTCATCCCTATGCTCACTGCTCCCTCTATTTGAAGCCCTGCAACCACTATCTTTTCATTGTATCTACAGATGTGCCTTTCCCAGCATGTCATATAATGGTAATCAGATATTATGTAGCCTTTTCAGACTGACTTCTTTTGCTTAGCAATAAGCATTGAAGCTCATCCATAGCATGACAGCTCATTTCTTTTTATCACTGAATAATATTCCATCGTATGAATGTAACAAAATGTGCTTACAGATACATTGGTTGCTTCCAGTTCTTGGCGATTATACATAAAGCTGCTATAAAACTTTGCATGCAAGTATTTTGTGTACACATACGTTTTGAAATCAGTTACGCACATGACTACAATTCCATTGTATGCTAAGACTATATTTACCTTTGTAAGAAGCTGACAAACTGTTTCCAAGTGTCTGTTCCATTTTACACTCCCACTGGCAATGAGTGAAAATTCCTGTTACTCCATCTTCTCACCAAAAACTGGTAGTGTAAGTTTGTTATATTTTTATAATTCTAACAGGTGGTGGTGGTATCTCCTTGCTGTTTTAATTTGCAATTCCTAAAAACAAATGATGTTGATCTATTTTTATATGTTTATTAACCATCTGTGTACAGGCGTACCTCATATTATTGTGCTTCACTTTATTGCACTTTGCAGATACTGTGCTTTTTACAAATTGAAGGTTTGTGGCATTCTGTGTTGAGCAAGTCCATCACCGCCATTTTTCCAACAGCATTTGCTCACTTTGTGTCTCTGTGTCACATTTCGGTAATTCTCACAATATTTCAAACTTTATTATTATTATATTTGTTAAGGTGATCTGTGATCTTTTTTTTTTTTTTTTTTTCGGTACGTGGGCCTCTCACTGTTGTGGCCTCTCCCGTTGCGGAGCAACAGGCTCCGGATGCGCAGGCTCAGCGGCCATGGCTCACGGGCCCAGCCGCTCCGCGGCACGCGGGATCCTCCCGGTCCGGGGCACGAACCCGCGTCCCCTGCATCGGCAGGCAGACCCTCAACCACTGCGCCACCAGGGAAGCCCGGTAATAAATTATTTTTAATAAAGGTATGTATATTTGGTTTTTTAGATGTAATGCTTTGTACACTTAATAAACCACTGTATAAACATAAATTTTATGGGCAGTAGGAAACCAAACAATCTGTGTGACTCACTTTATTGTGATATTCTTTATTACAGTGCTCTGGAACTGAACTAGCAATATCTCTGAAGTATGCCTGTATATTTTTTTGTGAGATGCCTATTCATATCCATTGCCCATTTTTAACTGAGTTATTTTCTTACTGTTGTTTCCAGAGTTCTACATATATTTTGATTAGAAAATCTTTATTTGATATGTGTTTTGCCAGTCTTTTCTCCTGGTCTGTGCTTGTCTTTTCATTGTCTATGTTTTCACAGAGAACTTTTTAATTTTAAGAAAATCCAACGTATTAAAATTTTCTTCTTATATCACACTTTTGATATTGCACCTAAAAATTCATCAACTAGCTTGAGCTCACCTAGGTTTTTGCCTATGTTTTTTTACATATTTTATAGTTTTGAACTTTGCATGTAGGTCTATGATCTATTTTGACTTAGTTTTTCTGAAAAGTGTGATGACTGTGTTAGGATTCATTTTTTGGATATGGATATCCAATTGTTTCAGCACCATTTGTTGAAAAGACTATCCTTTCTCCATTCAGTTATGCTTGTTCCTTTGTCAAAGATTGCATGGCTATGTTATGTGGGTCTATTTCTGAGATCTCTGTTCTGTTACCTTAATCTGTTTATTTTCCCTCACCAATACCACATTTTCCTGATTATTGTAGCCTTGTAGTAAGTTCTGATATTGGGAAGTTAGAGTCCTTCAATCTTGGTTTTGCTTTTGTAGGATTGTTTTAGCTTGTCTGGCCCCTTGAATTTCCATATGAATTTGAGGATTAGCATGTCAATTTCTACAAAGAATCAGCTGAAATTCTTACAGGAATTATGTTGAATCTGTGCATCAACTTGAGAATTATTGCCATTTTAACAATACTAAGTTTTATGATCCATGGACAAAGATGATTTATGGGTTTTTATTTTTTTCCATTTACTTAGATCTTTTATTTCTTTAACAATATGTATAGTTTTTCAGAGTTGTTTTCAATTTTGTTAAACAATTCTTAAATGTTTTATTTTTTTGATGCTATTTAAAGTCAATTGTTTTCTTAATTTCATTTTTGGACTGTTTATTGCAAGTGTGTAGCGATACAACTGATTTTTGCATACTGAGTTTGTATCCTGCAACCTTGCTGAATTTGTTAATTAGTTCTAATGGTTTCCTAGTATAATAGATTCTTTAAGATTTTCTACATACAAGATCATGTCACCTGTGAATATAGATGGATTTACCTCTTCCTTTGCCCCTAATTTTTCATTTTCTTGCCTAATTTTCTCAGCTAAAACTTCTACCACAGCACTAAATAGAAGTGATAAGAGTGCACATTATTGTCTTGTTACTGATCTTAGCAGGAAACATCAAATCTCTCACCATTATGATGCTAGGATATTCTCTATCAGGTTGAGAATGTTCATTTCTATTCCCAGTTTGTTGAGTGCTTTATCATAATGAGTATTTGATTTTGTTAAATGCTTTTTCTGTGTATATTAAGATGATTTTTGTTTTTTATTCTATTGATATGGGGATTGTTTGTTTTTTACTCTATTGATCGAGTATACAATCAGTCCTTTGTATCCCTGGGCTCTGGATCCATGAATTCAGATCAAAAATATTTTTAAAAAATTCCGTAAAATGGCAAAAAGCAAAACTTGAAGTTGCTGTGCACCTTTTCATTTCTGTAAGCACTGTATGAATGTCTATTTCATTATTTGTATTAGTAATTCTTTGTTTTTCTTTTGTTAATCTAGATAAAGATTTGTTTGTTTTGTTAACCTTTACAAAGAACAAGCTTTTAGTTTCACTATTTTCTCTACTGCTTTCCTATTCTCTATCTCATTAATTTCTGCTTCAATTTTTATTAGTTCCTTCCTTCTGCTTGCTTAAGGCTTAACTGCTCTTCTTTCTCTAGTTTACTAAGATCAAAGCTAAGATTATTGATTTTGGTTCTTCCTCTTTTTTTCCCCTAATGTATGCATTTATACTATATATTTCCCTCTAAGCAATTTCATTCACTTGCACATATCTTGGTAAGATGTATTTTAATTTTCATTTAGTTCAACATATTTTTTAAAGTAACTTGAGACATCTTCTTTGACATGTGTGCTACTAGAGTGTATATTTAATCATGGAATATTTGTGGATTTTCCAGAATTTTTTTGTTATTGATTTTTAGCTTAATTCCATTGTAGTCTGAGAACATATTATGTATGAATTACATTGAAGTTTTTGAAAGTGTGTTTTATGGCTTTGAAAGTGGTCTATTGTGATGACTATTCCAACTGAACTTGAGAAGACTGTGTACTCTGCCCTTAATGAATGGAGTATTCTATAAATATCAATTAAATTAAATTGGTTGACAGTGCTCTTTTTTTTTTTTTGTACGTGGGCCTCTCACTGTTGTGGCCTCTTCCTTTGCGGAGCAGAGGCTCCGGACGTGCAGGCTCAGCGGCCATGGCTCACCGGACTAGCCGCTCCGCGGCATGTGGGATCTTCCCAGACCGAGGCACGAACCCGCGTCCTCTGCATGGGCAGGCGGACTCCCAACCACTGCGCCACCAGGGAAGCCCGATAGTGCTCTTAATGTCAACTATACCCTTACTTATTTTCTCTCTGCTTGACCTATCAATTACTACCTGAGGGATGTTGAAGGTCTCCAGTGATAATGGTGGATTTGTCTATTTCTCCTTGCAGTTCCATCAGTTTTTACCTTATGTATTATTAGGTGCATACACATTTAGGAGTTGAAGAAATGCTCTTCTTCCAGGTCAGATAAGTCTCTGGTAGTGTCTTTTACCAGAGCAGGTCTCTGTTATGGAGAACACTTGGGCATATTTCACAGGGATTACT
>NW_006787547.1:1784462-1800960 GCF_000442215.2 Lipotes vexillifer | reverse complement strand
CTCTTTCCCCATTGTTCCATGAGGGGCTCTTGGTTCTTTATCATGAGAACCTTTTGGGGACCCTGAAGGTAAAACTCACAGATGTGTGGCACCCTCCTAAAGCTGTAGCCCCGGGATTTCCTCAGTTTTCTGAGAGTCCACACTCAACCTCCAGTAACTATTCAAAATTAACACCTTTGTGTTTTTACCTGTTATGGCTCCAGAAATTTCTGTGCCAAGAAAGCAGATTCACTCAATGTACCTGAATGTTTAGACTTCAGGGTAACAGTTTGCCCTGTGAATTCTATCCTCTGAAGGGCTCAAGAAAAATAGCTGAGAAGTTTTCCAGCTTTTTCTTGTTATAAGGTTGGGAGTGAAATTTTTCAAATTTTCACATATTGGAGCTGAAACCAGAAACTCAGTAGTGATGTTTCTAGATATGAAAAAATCTAAGTACCTTAGGTTGCATTTGACTTGAAGCGGGGCTTGAGAAAAGGGTTCATGTTTAACTAATTTATGCAGGAGTTGATTCCAGAAAGCTTGAATATTATGGAAGAAGAAACTTGAGACAGGGAAAGAAAGAAAACCCAAACAGGGTATGTTTATGAACATACTTCTGTTACAGGTAAGGGGGGTCTTACCCTGAAGGATTTAATCAAGTCCTGCTGAGATTTTTGGTGTGTTATGTAAAACGTATGGGCAAACTTGGTGGTTATGAAACGATTCTCATTTGTCATTGATTGAAATGTGCTCCCAGGGCATTAAATTCTTAGAACGTCAGGATGCCATGAGAAAAAGTCCTCAAGTAGAGAACAGCACGTGATCACAGTAAGAAGCCCGTGGCTAAAGGATGGGGATACTGAGGGCCTTTGCTGCACCAGAGATGCATTCCAATGCATACATCACACACATAGTAAGTGACTACGGCCAGGGATAAAACTCACGACTTTCTGACTCCAGTGTGTTCTCTATACTCTTTACCAAGTACTTTTCTTCCCAAGAAAATATAGTACTTATAAAGTTCCACAAAGCTCCTTTTTTTTTTTTTTCACATATATTCTGTTTAGAATTTACCAAATGTTTCAAAAGATATAAGAGTTCTGCTGGTCCTGCAATCTGACCCTGCAACAAGTAGCCCGAAGGAAGCTACAGGAAATGTCTTAGCTTGCAAGGCATTGGTCTTGGGCTCATCGTACAGAAAGATATCCAGCTTTGAGGATGAAGCACTTGTGGAGTAATGATATTCATCTCTGTTTGCTGCTCTTCTCTGTCCCTTGAAAGTGCCCTCCACCCAAAAGTATAATTTAGAAATAATTTACATTTCTAAGCTTCACTGATTTTCTATCTAAAGTTATAAGAAGAATTCAACTTGTAGTTTCTTTAAGAACTTCTATTAAAAAACTTTTTTATTTAAATTATCTCAAAATATATTCATTTGAATTGTTGAGAATTTAGTTTAATTCAGACAGTACTCTAGGTGTGGAGGACCTAGAGTGGAAAGATTTAATATTCAATATGTCCAGAAAGTCACTGAAGTACGGAAATCTATTGTTCTCTCTTTATTTTCAACATTTATATACTCTCTAAAATTCATGTAAAATCTTTGTACAAGTCCATTTTACTCATTGCTACTTCTCTTTCAAACCCACAGCAAGGCTTTCTCTTCTGATTGAAAAGCTGAGAACTGAAAGATTCTCCTTGATGTTGTTAGTATAAAATAGGGGAAGTTCAGAGTAGTGCTCATATATATAGATTCAAAATCAGATTTTCTTCTAATTACTGTTCTTTTACTTTGGCATGGCTTTTTTTTTCAAGTTACTTTTTAAAGTAATTTGTGGTTTTGGACAAGTTACTTAATCCATCAGGGTATCAGTTTATTTATAAAATAGGGGAAATAATACAACTTACCAGTAAGTGGTGTACTAGATGCTCAATAAAGTTTACTGCTATTAAAGAATTCCACAGGCTTGAATGTGTTTAACAATTAGCACTTCATTTCCTACATTGCAATCTTAAACACAATCAACAAGATTACCAATAGCTGTCTCATGAAACCTACGGAGACAACCTTTTGCTGCTTCAAAAAGTGCATGCTTCAATATACAGACTTGATTATTAAAATGAACGTATATTAAAGTTATATGCCTGACCTTCAAATGCCACTGCCCCTTGCTCTATGCTCCTAGACTTCCAAGTAGACTTAAATCATCTATGGAGTTGGAAACATGGATAATTTTTTTTTTTTTTTTGGAAAATATCTAAAGTGGTATTTTTTCTAGCTTTTGTGAGTAGTAGCTGAAAATAGGTTTCAATGAAACAAATTAAAACGATTTAACCCCTGAAATGTCCCTCAAACAAACCAAAACAAACCAGTCAAGAAATTCACCCATTTGTGCTGACTTCATCAGTTTGATTTCCTATTGAATTGTTTCCAACTTGGGTTCATTGCTAATTTAGAATTTTGCAGAATGTTCATTAACTTTACAGCTGGCTGAAATTGTGAGTTTCCTTTGCATGAATTTGGGTGA
Organism: Lipotes vexillifer; assembly: GCF_000442215.2. Classification (NCBI taxonomy): domain Eukaryota; kingdom Metazoa; phylum Chordata; class Mammalia; order Artiodactyla; family Lipotidae; genus Lipotes; species Lipotes vexillifer. The sequence goes on along the minus strand of NW_006787547.1, from coordinate 1,798,453 downwards.
GAAAAGAAATCTAAGTAATACTTGTCAAACTCATGAAATTTTCATGAGTAAATAAAACCCCCTATTTTTGCTTGATAAGTATTTTACTTCTTGGTCCCATGGTTCCTTGATATGAAAATCATTGGGACAATCATTAGGAGAACTTTCTCTATGGTTGGGACAAATTATTGGGTGATTTAGAAAACCATAAAATTAAAATCATCATTTCTCACTGAAGCAGGCAATTTTGCTTAAAGACATATGCATGCACACTTTAATTTGGAAATCCAAAATCAATCAGTAAATTATGTAGTTAAATTCATGGTGTATCAGACCTTGGGATTTTCTCTTTCTCTATTCAGCAGCATTTCCTTGGCATCATAGGTCAGTGAATTTATACATAAATTATTTATTGGATCCAAGAAATCAGATGAGACCAGAGGGCAGACAGAAGAAGCAAGAAGTACTACAATCCTGCAGCCTGTGTAACACAAACCACATTCACAGAAAGATAGACAAGATGAAAAGGCAGAGGGCTATGTACCAGATGAAGGAACAAGATAAAACCCCAGAAAAAGAACTAAATGAAGTGGAGATAGGCAACCTTCCACAAAAAGAAGTCAGAATAATGATAGTGAAGATGATCCAGGACCTTGGAAAAAGAATGGAGGCAAAGATTGAGAAGATGCAAGAAATGTTTAAAAAAGACCTAGAAGAATTAAAGAACAAATGAACAGAGATGAACAATACGATAACTGAAATGAAAACTACACTAGAAGGAATCAGTAACAGAATAATTGAGGCAGAAGAACTGATAAGTGACCTGGAAGACAGAATGGTGGAATTCACTGCTGCAGAACAGAAAAAAGAAAAAAGAATGGAAAGAAATCAAGACAGCCTAAGAGACCTCTGGGACAACAGTAAACGCAACAGCATTCGCATTACAGAGGTCCCAGAAGGACAAGAGAGAGAGAAAGGAACAGAGAAAATATTTGAAGAGATTATAGTCGAAAACTTCAATAACATGGGAAAGGAAATAGCCACCCAAGACCAGGAAGCGCAGTGAGTCCCATACCAGATAAACCCAAGGAGAAACACACCAGGACATATAGTAATCAAATTGGCAAAAATACATAAGGCAACTGCTAACAGCTATAAAAGAGGAAATCGACAGTAACACAATAATAGTGGGGGACTTTAATACCTCACTTACACCAATGGACAGATCATCCAAAATGAAAATAAATAAGGAAACAGAAGCTTTAATTGACACAATAGACCAGAGAGATTTAATTGATATTTATAGGACATTCCAACCAAAAACAGCACATTACACTTTCTTCTCAAGTGCACATGGAACATTCTCCAGGAGAGATCATATCTTGGGTCACGAATCAAGCCTCAGTAAATTTAAGAAAATTGAAATCATATCAAGGATCTTTTCTGACCACAGCGCTATGAGATTAGAAATGAATTACAGGAAACACAACATAAAAAACTCAAACACATGGAGGCTAAACAATATGTTACTAAATAACCAAGAAATTACTGAAGAAATCAAATTGGAAATAAAAAAATACCTAGAGACAAATGACAATGACAACACGACGATCCAAAACCTATGGGATGCAGCAAAAGCAGTTCTAAGAGGGAAGTTTATAGCTATGCAAGCCTACCGAAAGAAACAAGAAAAATATCAAGTAAACAATCTAATCTTACACTTAAAGGAACTAAAGAAAGAAAAACAAACGAAACCCAAAATTAGCAGAAGGAAAGAAACCATAAAGATCAGAGCAGAAATAAATGAAATAGAAATGAAAAAAATAGAAAAGATCAATAAAACTAAAAGCTGGTTCTTTGAGAAGATAAACAAAGTTGATAAAACATTAGCCAGAATCATGAAGAAAAAGAGGGAGAGGACTCAAATCAATAAAATTAGAAATGAAAAAGGAGAAGTTACAACAGAAAACACAGAAATACAAAGCATCCTAAGAGACTACTACAAGCAACTCTATGCCAATAAAATGGACAACCTGGAAGAAATGGACAAATTCTTAGAAAGGTATAACCTTGCAAGACTGAACCAGGAAGAAATAGAAAATATGAACAGACCAATCACAAGTAATGAAATTGAAACTGTGATTAAAAATCTTCCAACAAACAAAAGTTCAGGACCAGATGGCTTCACAGGTGAATTCTATCAAACACTTAGAGAAGAGCTAACACCTATCCTTCTCAAAATCTTCCAAAAAATTGCAGAGGAAGGAACACACCCAAACTCATTCTATGAAGCCACCATCACCCTGACACCAAAACCAGACAAAGATACTACCAAAAAAGAAAATTACAGACCAATATCACTGATGAATATAGATGCAAAAATCCTCAACAAAATACTAGCAAACAGAATCCAACAACACATTAAAAGGATCGTACACCATGATCAAGTGGGATTTACCCCAGGGACGCAAGGATTCTTCAATGTATGCAAATCAATCAATGTGATAAACCATATTAACAAATTGAAGAATAAAAACCATATGATCATCTCAATATATGCAGAAAAAGCTTCTGACAAAATTCAACACCAATTTATGATAAAAACTCTCCAGAAAGTGGGCATAAAGGAAACCTACCTCAACATAATAAAGGCCATATAGGACAAACCCACAGCAAACATCATTCTCAATGGTACAAAAGTGAAAGCATTTCCTCTAAGATCAGGAACAAGACGAGGATGTCCACTCTCACCACTATTATTCAACATAGTTTTGGAAGTCCGAGCCGTGGCAATCAGAGAAGAAAAAGAAAGAAAAGGAATACAAATTGGAAAAGAAGAAGTAAAACTGTCGTTGTTTGCAGATGGCATGATACTATACATAGAGAACCCTAAAGATGCCACCAGAAAACTACTAGAGCTAATCAATGAATTTGGTAAAGTTGCAGGATACAAAATTAATGCACAGAAATCTCTTGCATTCCTATACACTAATGATGAAAAACCTGAAAGAGAAGTTAAGGAAACACTCCCATTTACCATTGCAACAAAAAGAATAAAATACCTAGGAATATACCTCCCTAGGGAGATAAAAGACCTGTATGCAGAAAACTATAAGACACTGATGAAAGAAATTAAAGATGAACAGATGGAGAGATATACCATGTTCTTGGATTGGAAGAATCAATATTGTGAAAATGACTCTACTACCCAAAGCAATCTACAGATTCTATGCAGTCCCTATCAAATTACCAATGGCATTTTTTACGGAACTAGAACAAAAAATCTTAACATTTGTATGGAGACACAAAAGACCACGAATAGCCAAAGCAGTCTTGAGGGAAAAAAATGGAGCTGGAGGAATCAGACTCCCTGACTTCAGACTATACTACAAAGCTACAGTAATCAAGACAATATGGTACTGGCACAAAAACAGAAACACAGATCAATGGAACAAGACAGAAAGCCCAGAGATAAACCCACGCACTTATGGTCAACTAATCTATGACAAAGGAGGCAAGGATATACAATGGAGAAAAGACAGTCTCTTCAATAAGTGGTGCTGGGAAAACTGGACAGTCCCATGTAAAAGAACGCAATTAGAACACTCCCTAACACCATACACAAAAATAAACTCAAAATGGACTTGAGACCTAAATGTAAGACCGGACACTATAAAACTCTTAGTGGAAAACATAGGAAGAACACTCTTTGACATAAATCACAGCAAGATCTTTTTTGATCCACCTCCTGGAGTAATGGAAATAAAAACAAAAATAAACAAATGGGACCTAATGAAACTTCAAAGCTTTTGCACAGCAAAGGAAACCATAAACAAGATGAAAAGACAACCCTCAGAATGGGAGAAAATATTTGCAAACGAATCAACGGACAAAGGATTGATCTCCAAAATATATAAACAGCTCATGCAGCTCAATATTAAAGAAACAAACAACCCAATCCAAAAACGGGCAGAAGACCTAAATAGACATTTCTCCAAAGAAGACATACAGATGGCCACGAAGCACATGAAAAGCTGCGCAACATCACCAATTATTAGAGAAATGCACATCAAAACTACAATGAGGTATCACCTCACACCAGTTAGAATGGGCATCATCAGAAAAATCTACAAACAATAAATGCTGGAGAGGGTGTGGAGAAAATGGAACCCCCCTGCACTGTTGGTGGGAATGTAAATTGATACAGCCACTATGAAGAACAGTATGGAGGTTCCTTAAAAAACTAAAAATAGAATTACCATATGATCCAGCATTCCCAGTACTGGGCATATACCCAGAGAAAACCATAATTCAAAAAGACACATGCACCCCAATGTTCATTGCAGCACTGTTTACAATAGCCAGGTCATGGAAGCAACCTCAGTGCCCATGGACAGACGAGTGGATAAAGAAGTTGTGGTACATATATACAATGGAATATTACTCAGCTATAAAAAGGAACAAGATTGAGTCACTTGTTGAGACGTGGATGGATCTAGAGACTGTCAGACAGAGTGAAGTAAGTCAGAAAGAGAAAAACAAATATCGTATATTAAAGCATGTATGTGGAACCTAGAAAAATGGCACAAATCAATCAGTTTGCAGGGCAGAAGTTGATACACAGAATTAAAGGACAAACGTATGGACACCAAGGGGGGAAAGCCGCGGGGGGGTGGGGATGGTGGTGTGCTGAATTGGGCCATTGGGATTGACATGTATACACTGATGTGTATATAATGGATGACTAATAAGAACCTGCTGGAAAAAAATAAAATAAAATGAAATTCAAAAATTAAAAAGAAAGAAAGAAATCAGATGAGAGCACTTGAGCATATCTATCTTTTTCTACCTATACTGGTTCCTTATAAGACCCCCACTAGTCTGAGGGTTTATGAAAAATATTTAATGCAGATAAACGCTATATATTCAGCTTTTGGCCCCTTAGCAACAATACCCACCAGGAACTGAACCCCAAATCAGGAAGAAAGCGGAAAAGGTAGGTAAGAAGTCAAATCAGGCATGTCACAGAATCCTCATCTTAAAACAAGGTCCTGCAGTCAGGATCTATTCCTGCTTTTTTATTTGCCTCTTTATTTTAACTATGCAGTAATATTACCTAGTTTAAATTCATTTTCAAGTATACCAATGGGACTTGCTACAAGATGGCCAAATGAAATAGCCATCACTCCCTGTCCTTCACCATCTGAGTTAAATGTCTCTCCTCTTAGCTCTCGTTGCATCTTCTGCTGGCCTTTTTAATGATACTTATTGGACTGTATCATAATTCTATTTCCTTTTTTCTTCCTTGCTTCTTTTCTCTCGCTCCCTCTCTCCCCCGCTCTTTCTCTCTCTCTCTTTCTTTCATCTGCAAGGTCCAATGACATGTAACCAGTCTGTTTGTGTTTAATGTTCACGCTGCAGGTGACCAAGTTCTACCTACTTGGAATTTAGGGCAGTTTTTAATCAGTGGATTTCTATAAAGCAATTCTTTGGGTCCTCCTTATGGTTAGAGTTATTTACATGTAGACAAAATTTCTAATTCAATGTATAAAAAGAGCTTGTGTTGTTAATATGGTTCAACTGCATTTATATTTGAAATTTGAGGGAAAACTTTTGCTTTCATAAAATGGTTCATTGTCTTTCTTCTTTAAACTATCTATCTATCTGTTTTGAAGAAAATAAACAAGAAATCACATCTTAACAAGTTACTGAAAACTTCAAGCTAGTAATAATAATAATTACAATGATAATAATATCATAAACATCAATAACCACAACTATGTTTGGATTATATATCCTCTGCCATATATGTGCATAGCTTCCCCCACTATCTGTAACCCCCACCAGAGTGGTGCATGTATTGTAATTGATGAACCTCCACTGTGACATCATAATCACCCAGAGTCTGTTATTTACATTAGGGTTCATTCTTGGTGTTGTACATTCTGTGGGTTTCAGCAAATTTATAACAACACGATTCCACTATTAAAGTATCATATGGAGTAGTTACACTGCCCTAAATAGATTTTATATAAGACATAAGATTTCAAACTATGGAAAACCATGAAATATATATTATTGTGCACAGTTAAGTATGTCATATCAGTTCAATTCTATGGTTGATAATGGCATTTTCTGATTCAGTATAGTCTACACACACACACACGCACACACTCACAGATGGAAGGTGTGTTTCATCTTTTTATTCCCAGTGATAAGCAGAGGGCCTGGCAAAACTATGAACCTCATGATGTATGCTTTAAATTAAAACCAGCAATACCCTATTTAATAACAAACGCAAGTATTTCTTTCCTCGCATTCTATTTTGTTGCCATTGTTGATAAATGAACCTTGTAACTGACAATTTTAAGAGAATCTCACTGGGGAGAAAGACTGTGCTGAAATTAGGTTTTTTTTTTTTTTTTTTACAAATTTATTTATTTATGGTTCTGTTGGGTCTTCATTGCTTGCGCAGGCTTTCTCTAGTTGCGGCGAGCGGGGTCTACTCTTCACTGTGGTGTGTGGGCTTCTCATTGCGGTGGCTTCTCTTGTTGCAGAGCACGGGCTCTAGGTGCACGGGCTTCAGTAGTTGTGGCACATGGGCTCAGTAGTTGTGCCTCGTGGGCTCTAGAGCACAGGCTCAGTAGTTGTGGCACACGGGCTTAGTTGCTCCGTGGCATGTGGGATCTTCCCGGACCAGGGCTCAAACCTGTGTCCCCTACATTGGCAGGTGGATTCTTAACCACTGCGCCACCCAGGGAAGTCCTTAAAATTAGGTTTTTAAATAGCACAGCAGTTACAAAGGAGACTAACTCGACAGGCCACTTCTATTCTCATTTGCCTGTACTCTCAGGTCTGAGGGACCTTCCTCAGTTTCTAAGTCAACACAAATCAAACATAATCACCCTAGTTTGTCCTTTATGTTTCACTGCCCAAGTATCACACTATTGTCCAATGTCCTTTGGGCTAAAGCTTGAAGCTTTTTATCTTGGCATCTAAGGCAGCTCGGTGATATACCTGCTATTAGAGTCCAGACTAATCACAATAGTACACAGCACTGAGGTCATTCTAGCTTTTAAATGCTAATTGTTCTGCCAATGGTCTTCATTTACAAAAACTTTAAAGGCCAAGCTTATATGGTATTTAGTACAAGAGGCAGACAGACATTCCTTAATTGAATACTCCAGATAAGATAGCATTAGAAAAAGAAAAAAAGAAAGAAAAACTAAAAGAAATCAAATATAAAAATTGTCTTATGGGAGGGGGAGTAGAGAGTCTTAGATTACCATAGAATATGTGAAAGCAAAGTGAAACAGTGTGCAAATCTAGCATCTGTTTCTGCTTTTTTTCCCCAGCCCTTTCTTTTGTATTAATAAAACCCTTGCACTACTCCACAGATTTACATGTAGGTGAATGTGTTAAGGTTCACTATTTCCCTGCTGAGATGTTTGTGTGCCTTCTATAAGCTTACTGAAAAACAAACGAACAATTTTTGTATTACGTTTCCATTTATCTTTCAGGCCCAATATTTATTTGTTTTGCTTTTGCTTTTACTTACCTTCCTTTAAGTTGTCATATATATAATTAAAAAAATACCATATACCAGGGAATTTCCTGACGGTCCTGTGGTTAGGACTCGAGCTTCCGCTGTGGGGGGTCCAGGTTGTTTCCCTGGTCAGGGAACTAAGATCTCTCAAGCCTTGCAGTGCAGCCAAAAAAAAAAAAAAAAAAAAAAAAAAATTGCTACACCCCAGGGGTATATACCACTCTATGCTGTCCAGATGTTCCCTCTGAAGTTGTGTTCCCACTGCAGCAGTTTTGATTTCAGGAGCTTATAACCTGAATGAAGTGTTGCAGAGCCGACTTTTAAAATACATTTTCTGGTGTTTTATCTTGCTTGTTAGTGGTTCTCTAGGTGCTAGCATAATTTCTCGTGTTGAAATTATATGAAGGGTCTTTGACTCAGCAACATTGGCAGAAGCCAGAGGGAGGGAACATGGATGCTTTTGCACTGGGTATAATGTTGCTGCCCCCTGTCAAGAGAGGGCATTTACCACTCAGAAGCTTTTTTGTCTCTTCTGGAACCATTTTCCAAAAATGTATGTTTGCTTCTGTGTGTATTTAAAAGATACTTGGGGACCCAGATAACACCACAAGCCTTTAAAATGCAAAACTAAACAAAAATATTACCCCTGTAGGCCTGTCTTTGGGTTACTCAGGTTCCTGAAAAGAATTATTTTAAGTTGTGGGGAGATATCAGGAGGGTGCAATCCCTCAGGACACACTTGGTACATCCTGACTGTACGCACGACTGAAGGACAAACTGCTTGACCATTTCTTTTCTTGCCAACAATGTGAAGCAGGACCCTGAGGTTTGCAGATACCATTCCGGTTAAGGAAGGACACCGATAGTAACTAACATTAATCCAGCGCCTGTAACTTGTCAGGCACTGGACTAATTATTCTATATTCCCCATCTCATTACATCCTCTCTTCAGCTCTGGGTAGTAAATGTCTGATTTTGGAGGTGAAAAACCTAAGCCATATAGAAATTAAGTAATATGCTCCAGGGTTACACACCTAGTGTCAACTTATTAGGATTAGTGAACAATGATGATGATGAAACTTGTCTTTCAAGTATTGACACTGGGTTACAAAATACTGGTGTATGGTGCTTTTTGAATTTCTTTTATTGAGAGTTTGGAAAGAGAACAGATTTTAAAATCATAAAAAAAGAAAGGCCCAGTATCAATGTTCTCTATTTCCTGGTATACATATACATATACTATGTATCATTACTACCTGTGGGAAGAGTAAAAATAAGATAGGCTTATTGGAGTCTTGATGAATAGCACATCGACACAGTTCAATTATTTCAGGTCATAGAAATAACTTTCCCTTAACTACACTGGTGGCCACCAGTTATAAGTATGGTGATAGATGAAACAGAATGATACTTGGATGGTGTGTTTGATAGAAAATTTAAATATATTCATGTGTTTAAATATAAACTAAACGGTATATTACATTTAATGTTATTAAGTGTAATGTGCTTATATTCAGGTTATATATTTTAATTTGGCTCTTGCGGGTTAAAGAAAGGCATGGCTGTGCTTATTTTCCTTGAACTTCATTACTGAAAGCTAATGATCATCTATTCTATTTTATTACACCCTGCAGTTTTTTTGAGAAACCCATAATTTCTAAGTAGCACCACTAATTAACTAGATGCTGCTGTTTGCATACAAATAATAGTTACTGTAATTCTGTTCATCTTTACATAAGAAACAGCACATTACAATGATCAATCCCCTTTCAATTTGATAAACTGGTTTTCTAAAACTCCCCAGGTGTAATATATTAAATAAGGCATATAAGAGCTTGTTTTTAAACATGTGTACATGAGTATTGGCCAGGAAATGGGCTTGGGGTATTATGGGGTATCTAGATTTAATGTCATTTATGCTTGGGTTTTGTATTTTTGCGGGGAGGATGTGCATGAAGATGTAGGGGACATATGGTAAAAAGACAGCACTCCTAAGGGGTACTTCTAGACCTCATCAACACAGAGTTGGTATTAACTGGCACTATTCTGCCTGCATAAATGCTGTGAGTCTCGTGCAAATAAGAAAAAGAGGCTTTTAAAATTCTGATTTCAACTCATGACTTAGAATTTAATGAAAATGTTCAAGTTCAGCACTTTAATCTCACAAATTGGTTTATCACAGCCTAGTGGCCACTTCTTGTTTTATAATAAGCACAACAAAAAATATCTGTGAACACTTAGAAAATTAAACCAAGGGAAGTATATGCAATTCTGAGCTCATTAGAAGCAATTCATATTTTCATCTGTCTCATTAGAGAGGTTTTTATGAACTGAAAAATGTACTTTTGTATGTGCTTTTTAAATTTTCAGACCAACTGGTAAGAGCAAAGTTTTCTTATTATTTGCAAACAATATACATATATATTTTTAAAGCAAAACTTGAATGAGGAGAAAAGCAAGGCAACAAAAAATTCAGAACTGGGAGGGGATGATAGACAAGTATTGAGACAATGTTCAGTGAATCTTTCTGCATTATAACTCAGATTTAATTCCACACTTTGAGGACCCTGTATCTGAAAGAAGCCTAACTGGCATTCTGGACAAAAACCATGAGGTCAAAAATTGAGAAAAAAATATTCACATATTTTAGTTAATGCCCATTCTTTTAGTCTAAAATAAATTTTTTTGCCATATCGAATACACTTGGCCTTTGATAGGAGGTATAGAAAATGTTCTTCTGTGTTTTTTTAACATAAAATCAAGAGTGAATTTCTGTTGTTGCTCATGTTTGTGTGTGTGTATGTGTGTGTGTGTGTGTGTGTGTGTGTGCACGTGTGTGTGTGTATCAAGCTGGTCAGATGCAAGGCTAACATTATTAAATTTGGGTGTGAATTTAGGAAACATTTCTAAATTATACCTGGTTCTTACTCATCTTTAGAATGGGCAATATCATCTTTATTGGGGTTACTTTTAGGACTTTTATAATTGATTATAAATTATTATAAGCAATATAATTTAAGCATGGCTTAAGGATTCACCCTAATATTCTTTATCATGATTTTGTTTGAGCTAGAATATCACTGAAAAAACAGTATTTGATGAAAGAATCTAAATGTTTATTGATTTCAAATTCTACCTTGTAAATGGCTGAATTAAGTGTATTGAATCAGGTTCCCCTATTACCTGAGTTGCTGCTGGGCTGTTAATAGTTCTCTTGGGATGTCGCAGTGTTTGGGGAGAGGAATCGTAATTCATGTTTGTGCAACCTTAAGAGAAAAGTGAACTGCCTTTAACTTTACCTTCACTAATTACAACTCGCTTCTTCTTCATTGGGCTGAACTTTTCAGTTATAAGTTGGTTGACAAAGGAGGTAACAAGGGAAGCATTTCCCATTCCCTAGTTCAGGTCCACACACTGGACATCACCTGGTTTCTGACCTCACATTAGCCATTTCCCTCTACTCTGATAACAGTACCTTATTTCTTTTGGGGGATCCACTTCACTCCCATTGTGAGCTGCTGCCAAATTTTATGTTCTTCTCAAATAAGAATTGAGTATGTAACAAAAGTGATAACACTTCATTTTTCTCTCCTAGAAACTTGAATCTAGAGAAGAATTAGCTTCTTCTAATTAGAAGAATTAGCTATAAGCCCAGAAGATTTTTTTTTTTTAATGTTCCTGAATTGTCACAATTCTGCCATTTACTTTTTGCTACCTGGATTTTTGTAATTACCCTGGTTCCTGTCCAGGTTCTTCAGCCATCCCTTCAATTCTGTGACATGCTCTATACCCTTGTTACAAACTTTTTTTCCACCAGAAAGAGTTTCTGTTACTTGCATCCCATGATTCCTAACACATGCCAAACATCACTAAATAATAAGAGTACCCACTGAGACTCGTCATAAGCATAGGATTCTTACCAACAAAAGGACTCCAAGCAGTTACTAGCTATCAAACCAAATTAGCACATGATGTAAAATAAATTAATCATGCCAGGAAAGTTGATAATATCCTTACTTCTAACATGATAAGATGTTAGGAGTATATTGACTAGACCTCAGAATGTGGTGAGAAGAAAACCATGCCCAGTGGTTGGTAGATAATTACATATATTAATTGTTCATATTTGTATATATGTGTGTATGTACATATATATTATGTTTATACATATGTATTATGTTTATAAAAAGAAATGATTTGAGTATGCAAACTTCGTTGCATACTTTGCAATGAAATATCTCAGAAAACATATTTTATACACAATTGTTGATATGTGAACTTCATTCATCATCTTTCATTCTAAATGACTCTCTAAAGATCCAATTTTGTTGCCCAGATTTAGAAAATCTCAAATGCAGGGTAATGACTACCAATTTTACAAGTTCACTATATATTAGAATACAATTAAAATAGATTACTCACCTTGTTTTACATATATGTAAATTAATATATATAAATTTTTCTCAAAATTAGTTTCTCAAAAACTTTTTATGCATTCTTCAACTTCTATAATCCAGGCATAGAGCATTATGTGTATCAAAATGAACAACCTGTTTGCAAAGATTCCCATTAATGATATTTTCCCCATGCCAACAGACAAAATACTAATTGATAAGTGATATAAGAGAGTACAGCAGAGGATACTAGACCCTAAGAAAATATCTGACTTACTAAATGCTCTCTCACCTAGGCATAGGACAGTGACATGCAGATATCTGTTGAAAAACGGACCAATGAATCAATGAATAAAGCAATCAATGGGTAAAAGAAAATGATCTTTAAATATCTCATCAACCTTGGCATAAGAAGGAATTTCAGAGCTGGTGTCAGAAAGTTAGAAAAGATGATTCTGAAGGATTTAGATAAAGAATAAGCAGGTGGGAAGGAGAAACAATATTTCAGGTAAAATAGCATGTCTAAGATTACGGAGTTGAGAAACCACAGGATTCTTCTGAGTAAGTATAAATATTTCAGCATGACTGGAACAAGAATACAGGGGGGAGGTTATTCCTAAGGAGAAAGTTGAGAAGAAAATGGTGAAGAGGTTTATATGTCTTGCTGAAGAATATAGATTTTATCCTGAAGGTCTTACGAGACACTAGATATTTTAAACAGGGGATGGCATTGGTGTATTGCATTGTGAAAAGTCTTGCTCTTCCAATGAATCTTACTATTTTGAGTGAGTTTCTGCTTTCCTGGAATATTAATGGGGTGGGATGGGCAATCACCCCTTTCAGTCAGGGCCTCTGCTGCTTGCTAATAACAGCCTTTTTGTGCTTGTGGTGTTTACATTTTGTAATTTCAGAGAACAGTGTTAGCTTTCTGGCTAATTCTCTATATAGGTCCCTGGATGTTGTCCATCTTTGCCATTACTCAAATTCCATCTCTTCTTTGGCCCTAGATTCTTGTCCTTTTAGATTAAGTCTCCTGGATGCATATCTATTCAGTTACTCCTGAAATGGGTGAAAAAAGGGTGGAATGGGAGCCAGGTAATCAGCATACAAATTTGCCCAAGAAATATTATACTGTCTCAAACACATAAGAATCTGTTTCTCAGATCCCAACATAAATTAACTATCTTGCATTATTGTTTATGAAATAAGTTAGTAAACAAATAGGAATGGGTATCTACTCTGCACCTATCTCTTGACACACACACACACACACACACACACACACACACACACACACACATATATTAGGAACCTGAGGAACTTGTAGTATGTGAAGAAAACTTGGGTGTCAGTTGGAAGTCTGCCCAGGATTGAAAGCTTGCTGTTGCTCTAAGATGTCACTTGGGACCATATCATCAATCTACCCACCTTTCCTGAATGGCTCTGATGCCGATCAGTCTGGTTTCCCTGAGTATTAAAGTAATGGGCTCCTGGCTCTATTTCAGTTCTGTCAAAGTAGTTTCTAAGCCTCTCTATTGCCTTCCTACAAGGATTTAATCTACTCCAAGTTCCCTGACACATTTTAAGGAGGAAATCTGTTTTCTCTGTCACTTTTTCTTTCTCAGGCTGAGTCTGCACCAGTTCCTGCTATGAGTTGTCTAACTTAATCGTCTTGTTTCTCCACACTGCCGAGGCTTTCTGCATGCTGCTCCCTCTGAAGGGAGGACCTTGTACAACTTATTTTCTCCTCCTCTGCTAAATGTTTGACCCCTCAAGGAGAAAATACCATTTCTCTTGGACCTGCAAAATCACACTTTTTAATGCCCATAATATTCTTGTAATACATTTTATTTGTTACTACTATCTTTCTCCTGTTGGACAGTAAACTGATGACAGAACATGCACCTTGGTCGTAGTATTAATAACAATAATAATAACACAAATATCTATGCGCTGCATTCTCTAAGCCAGACACTAGACTAAATGCTTTTTTTTTTTTGGCATAATTTCCTCACAACAAACTTCAGGTTGTTTTTGTTTGTTTTCAATTCTTTTTTTTTTTTTTTTTTTTT
>NW_006787547.1:1767594-1784430 GCF_000442215.2 Lipotes vexillifer | reverse complement strand
TTTTTTTGGCATAATTTCCCCCCAACAAACTTCAGGTTTTTTTTGTTTTTTTTTAATTTTTTTTTTTTTTTTTTTTTTAGATGGCATAGAGAAGTTTAGGAATATGTACAAGCTCCTGTGGCCAGTATGTGATAGAGTCTAGACTTGATTTCAGCCCAGCAAATTCCAAAGCCTTCTCTCTTTATCTCTGTTTTCTACTTCTGCTCCTTGATAATAGTGTACATTTGCTAAGCAGCTTTGATTGTCTGAATCAGTCCTAATAGAAACCCATTTAATGGATGAAGAAACAGAGGCTCAAAGTTTAAGCCATTTCACTAAACTCATGCACCAGATAAGCAATGAGAAAAGATCCAGGAGGTTCAAAAACTGTATTCACCTTTAAACACTGACCTGTCTTCCTGTATTCCTTTTCTAATGCAAGAACCTATCACAAAGACTGACAAAGGTTAAATATTTGGTAAACTGGTTTTGTTGCTTTTTGTTTGTTTAAAATCCATTTTAGAATAAAAAATAACTCCTTTTGAAAAGGGGAAAATTTCCCATTATCTGTACCAAGTACTATTTTCACAGTCAACAGTTTACACAAAATTAGTAAATAACCATCCTAAGGGCTTTGGGAAATTAACATCTCTGAACGAACTATAGAGGTGGTTTGCTCATCTATAAAAAGGAAGTAAGAATAGAACTCATCTCTTAGATCTGTAAGTGGGATTTTAATTTTTTGTTTGCTTATTTCTGTGTGTGTGTGTGTGTGTGTTTGTGTATGTGTGTGTGTGTGTGTGTGTATTTGTGTGTCTGTGTCTGTGTCTATGAAGCTGAATTTCTTCTTATGGTCCCAAAGCCTTAAGCTCATCCACAAATTTCATTTTCTTGGATTACAGTCATGGTGCAAGGAGGGACAAGGAAACAATAGGCCTAATTTGAGTGAATATTGCTTGAAAGGCTGGGAGAGGCATGTTCTCTCCCTTTACATGTTGTCATATCCAAATAGGAAGCCTTGAACCCCTGTAGTCAACACTTCCTGACCAGTCATGGCACTGATACCAGGACGATCACCAAGATCACCAAGAGATAACTGTACCTACCTCTAGAATTCCAGTGACAGGTACCAATATATCTCCTTACAGTGTAAGCCTATTGATCTGGGTTTTCTATTACTTGATGCAGAAGGCATCCTAATTGACATGCTTGTGGAGCTGGAATTCATACCCTGGCTCTGACACACACTAGTTATGGGATTTGGGCTTAACGTCACTGGATCTCAGCAGCTTCTCATCAAGTGGTACTACATTTCTACCTTAATTGGTCTCTTTGAGCATGAGATATAATAACATACATTAAGCACTCATCAAACAATCTGTTGATATGTAACCAATTTGGCTGATACTAATTAAGCTCTTTAACTGCTTATTCTTTTATTTCCTGCCACATGAAAAAATAACAAACCCAACATTATTTGGCATCTACAATGTCTCCAGCACTGGCTTTACATTGGTCAATTTACTTAATCCCAGTTACAGACCTATGAGATGAGTTCTGTTCTCACCTCCTTTTTATAGATGAGGAAATGGTGGTTCAGACATGTTAAGTTTCCCAAAGCCCTTTGGATGATTACTTACTCATTCTATGTAAACTGTTGACTATGAAAATAATATTTGGCATAAGAAAAGGGAAATATCTGGAAAATAGTTCATTGGAAAAAAAAGTATTCCAGTGAATATTGCCCTTTCAGAATATATGTAGCCTAAAAAGTTGCATGCTAAAAATTATATTCTAATAAAAAATTTTAAATTTAAAGTTTATTTCCAAGTGAGAGTTGCTATAATGTTATGAGGAGTTTGATTTTGGAGAAAATCCCATACATCTCTTTTACAAGCTAGAAATTTATGGGAAATTCATCTATTCACTCTAGCTTCCATAATCTCCTCTCTAAAATGGGGATAGTAATTAAATTCCAGTTCAACCCTACAACAACCTACCAAAGAGATATTGCATATATAATGTAGAGCAAAGGTCCAGGAGCATCTAAGTGCTCAATAAATGCTAACTATTATTATATTAACTAGCACATGGGTTTGAGCTCCTAGTCACTGCTCTTTTAGCAAGACATATATTTCTGATTATAATCAAAGTAAAATAAACTTGCAGTCATTGATTAAATAATCATTGGCTATACTTTGTTCTTGCAGAAGCTAAGGATTTGGAAAAAAAAATTTTACCTAGGGGGAAAAATATTTTATCCATAAAAGAGATAGCAAACTATCTCTTTCATGAAAAAAAAAAAAGCATGTAAACTGTTTTCTCTGAAGAGCACTTTTGAGAAGTCAATTGGATTTATTTTTTCAGCAAATATTTTTATGGCAAAATGCCTTTTACCTTTCAGTTTCCTCAGTAGTAGAGTTGCTGCCAGAGTATGCGTTGATCTTTGTTTATTTTTATTGAAAGTATACATCGTACACACCATTTTCTAAATGAGGGGCCATCAGAGAATAATAGAAATCTCATAGGTCTTACAGAGCTGCCTCTTACTCAGATACATTGAGACAGTTTGTGTGACCTTCTTTAAAAACACAAAATTGTTATGCTTGTTGAATCACCTGAGTTTCTCTTACTTACTCCTTTGGGTTTTTTTTTTTTTTTTTTTTTTTTTTTCATATATCTCTAGTTTTTAAAGAATCTTACTTATCTCTGTATTTTCAGAATCTGGCAGAATTCATGTCACACTGTAGATTCTTAATTAATGCCTAATAGATAGAGTAATAGATAGAATGGGAGACTAGTCCTAAAACAGCCTTCGTCCAAGCCCATATCATGACTCATAGGGGCGATATAAGGCCTCAAGGCCCCAAAAAGGTCTGCATTGAGTTCTCACTTGGGTTTCACTTGTCTTCTCCTACTGCCAAGCGTGGTGTGATCAATTCTTTCCAATTATACAGTCTATTTTGGTGAAAACTTCTTAGAGATGAGTTTTTCAAAAATGTGAAACATGTCTTTCATTGCCCAAAGTAAATACTCAAAAAATAAATTTCTCAGTGCATTTCTGACATAGCTGATTTATAAGCATAAATCATAGCATTTGAAGATGAAGACTTTTGTTCAGTGATATCTGTTACCTTTGTGGGTATCATACTCATCCCTTACTAGTGATTTGCTTTGGCTGACTGTGACTAGATGGCTTGACCAGCCTCAATCCTTCTCACCCTGCCCTCCCTGAAAATCCAAGTTGTAATATTCCACATATTAGTGGCTTCTCCTTATGATGAGGATTGCTAAAGGGCTGAGCACTGATAAGGACCTAGCATTTTCAAATACAAACTTATCAGCTTTCAGACTCAGTTCCCTTCATTGATTCCCTGTCTCAGTCTACCTCTTACAGCATATCATCTCTCACCCAGAAAGGTTTTAAAAACTCCTGTGGTTTCCAGTACCATCTGGAAGCTGATGACTCACATCTTTCTCCTCCTATCCCTCACTTTCTTATCTCCTGAGCAATAAACTCACGTATGCATGAAATCCATCTCCAAATTCACTATTTACCAAACAGCAGTCTTCATCAAAAAATGGTCAAGATGGTTAAAAATACACTTTTCATTTTATTTGAAAATAATTCTCAAGGTCACCAACAAATAGCGGAACCATAGGTTTTTGAATGAGCCTCTCCCCATTTGATCCTTATGCCCTTTTCACTCAGAGTTCTGTTTATTCTACATCTGAAGTACATTTTAGTGCTATGAATTTTTTTATCCACTCACACACATTATTATGTCCATTCCTTGCAAAAAATCTGTGAAAGATGCATTTTTATTCACTGTGTGCCCGAGTTCCTTAGGCTAGTAAGTGGTAAACTCACAACTTGATCTTAAATCTGGCTAAGACCATAGCTGATATAATCCATTATGCTTTCTTACCACCATTTTTTGATTAAGAATATGAAATTTTAAAATTTCCAGTTCTATTCCTATATTATTCTGGCTGGTTTTTAGGGTGATCTGTAATACATCTAATAATTTTTAATTAATAGCTATTTTAAAAGGTAACGTAAGGAACTGTGTTGAAATTATCCACTCCCTTACTTGTCTGGAGGTGATTACAGTTTTTCCCAAAGAAATTAAAGAGATACATCTCCCCCTCTTAAGTGACCCAGGCACCTCTAAAAGGGAAGCTAGTCTGCTTAACATATTTCAGGGGCTGCTGAATTATTTGTGCTCTACTACAAGGTCGCTATAATTCCTCACTAGCTATCAATTATTTGACAATGGGATGTCATCAATCAGCCTGTAACTTTCATTGCCAAGTACATTCTATTTTTGTATACCCATGAACTCACACATTTAGCAGTGACAGGAAGAAGTCTTTCTCTATAGGATAAGCAATGAATTGTGTGTTTCATCTGAAATACATTATTTTACAACATATTATTCAGAAATATCCTTTGCCACAGACCAAAAAAAGACTGAAAAAATTGTAATATATTCCTCCTTAAAAACTGTTTTTTCTATGAAGGTTTGCTACAGAGAGCAGATTGAAAAAAATGCCTCCTATTCTGCCATTTAAAAAAATATGTCTCAGCAAATAGTCATAAATCTGTCAGATATTGCAACCCAGTTTGGTATTATATACTAGGAAAATGAACTCAATAGCAATATAATCTTACTTTCCAATATAACTGAACTCAGGGAAAATATCTCAGGAAGAATGCAGGCATAGAGAGCAAATATAATCTAAGTACCACAAATACAAAGAAGTTTATGACAGCATATACAACTTTGGATATTGGTGTTTTCCTTTTATTAATTCTAACACAAACCCTCAATCACATCCTTCTTTTTAATTTGGTTTAGTTTTTTTTCATTGCTCTGAGAAAAGTGATATTATATTTTATTATCTTTTACTTATTTTTGTTTGTTTAGGTTTATCTCTCCATTTGAAATATTATTGGGGCCTTATTTAGATGTTAGTCTATTTATGCAAACACCATTTTCTCAGAGTTGATGCACTGGTATCCATATCACTGAGATTTATTGATTTCTCTTTCTTGCAAATCAGAGAGTGTGTTTCCATTTCTCAAATGGGAACTTTAATTGAAAGGTGAACAGAGCTGGCTCAAACTGCTGCTTGAAATGTTTTAGGATTTCAACTCTTTAGCTGCCCTTCCTCAGCGAGAAGAGAGACAAATATATTTGGCCAATTCAATTTTATTTATTTATTTATGGCTGCGTTGGGTCTTTATTGCTGTGTGCGGGCTTTCTCTAGTTGTGGCAAGCAGGGGCTACACTTCATTATGGTGCGCGGGCTTCTCACTGCAGTGGCTTCTCTAGTTGTGGAGCACAGGCTCTAGGCACGCAGGCTTCAGTAGTTGTGGTACATGGGCTCAGTAGTTGTGGCGCGTGGGCTCTAGAGTGCAGGCTTGGTAGTTGTGGTGCACGGGCTTAGTTGCTCCACAGCATGTGGGATCTTCCTGGACTGTGGCTCGAACCGTGTCCCTTGGGGTGGCAGGTGGATTCTTAACCACTGCCACCAGGGAAGTCCGGCCAATTCAATCTGACAGTTTATCAAACTTCTAAAAGAGCAATCTTACTTACTGTAGAGAATATGTGCTGACTTTTGAGTTTTTGTCACAAGTCTTTGGGTAATGATCACCTAAGTGACTGACTACAAATAAATGAAATTGATTGTTCCCTTTTGGAATAACTCTGACATTCATTGATACTATTATAACATCTAGCAAGTATTTATTGAGTAATGTAGAAGTCAGCATGACAGTGAGAACAGAAAATTGAAGGAAACAGTATAAAATAATCAGAGCCTCAACACTGGCTAAGTTATTTGCTAATTAGTCAGAGGAAAAATAGCTTCTCATTGATCTAAAATACAGAGTAGTAAACTCTTTAATTTGACTCCCTATGATTTTTATAATCTAGTAACTCATTTGCTTTTCAGTCTCACCATTTCTGACTATTCCACTTTTTCTCCTCCAAATTCTATGCTCCAGTCTGAATAAATTTCTTTCAGTTTTATAAAAAAAAAAGTCCAGCTGTCTCCTGGGAGACTGTATACATGTTGTACTCTTTGCATAGCTCATCCTCATTCTTCCTTCTATCTCCCACTATGTCCTCCTTCTTGAGAATAGAGATCAAATAAGGTCTCCATGAAGCCTTGATTAGATGCCCTATTTTGACTCCCAGATACTGCACTTCCCTTATCCTGGCCTCATGACATTATAATATAATTCCTTGTTTAATTATCTGAGTTTCCTAAAGTCCCAGAATATGGGGAGGGGATACTACAGTCCACCCACAACAATATATGAAACTTTAAGGATTTATTTATTTAAAGACACTGTACTGAGTTCGATATGTATTCCCCAAAATTTGTGTCCTTCCTGGAACCTCAGAATATGATCTTATTTGGAAATAGGGTCATAAAGATATCATTAGTTAAAATGAGGTCCTACTGGAATACAATGGGCCCTTAATCTAATATAACTGGCATCCTTATAAGAAGAGAAACACAAAAACAGACACCCACACAGAGAATGCCATAATACGAGGGAGATAAGAGACTGAAGTGATCCTTCTACAAGCTAATGATTGCCAGCAAACACCAGAAGCTAAGAGAAAATCATGGAACAGGTTCTCCCCTAGAGACTTCAGAGAGAGCATAGCTCTGATTACCGTTTGATTTCAGACTTCCAGCCTCCAGAATTGTGAAAAAATAAATTTCCTTGGTTTTAAGTCATCTGTTTGTGGTAATTTGTTAAGCAGCCCTAGGAAACTAAAAGAGACATGATCCTAGAAAGTAAGTGGAGCTCTTACTCCTGACCCTAAATTTAATGTGTCAATATATTGGCATGGCATATAGTAAAAATAGAAGGATCATTTGGCCATAAAATCAGAAGGGATAAGGTCAAATATTATTGTTTGTTACCTCTGTTCTTTACTTCTTTACTTTTTTTTTTTTTTTTTTTGCGGTACGCGGGCCTCTCACTTTTGTGGCCTCTCCCGTCACGGAACACAGGCTCTGGACGCGCAGGCTTAGCGACCATGGCTCACGGGCCCAGCCGCTCTGCGGCATGTGGGATCGTCCCAGACCGGGGCACGAACCCGTGTCCCCTGCATTGGCAGGCGGACTCTCAACCACTGCGCCACCAGGGAAGCCCTTAGTAGTTATATTTTTAAAAATTGGTTACTTGTGTCCATTTTATTTTTCAGATGAACTTTTCAATCTCTTTGAAAATACTCAGAAAAAAATTCACAATGTCATTTACTGGAGAAATGTGTCAATTTTTTAGATTAATCTGGGAAGAATTGGCACATTTATAATACATTGTTCACTTTTAGAATCATACTATGTCTCTCCAGTTAATAATTGACCTTTTATATTGCTCCATAAAGTCTTATTTTATTTTTTAGAACCAGATCATTAATTTTAATTAAGCTTATTACTAAGCTTGTCTTTTGAGGTTTTCATATTTTATATGTCTGAGTGAAATCTCATTATTATATAATCGATTCATTTTAATATGTAAAATGTTATATTTTTAAGCAAACTTTCTTATTAGTTTTATATTCTTTTCCCAGTAGAATGTCTGTGTTTGTCTGGTAGACAGCCATATCATTAGCAAGCCATGTAAATATTGTTTCCATCTTTCTAAAATCTACATTAGTTCTCATCTAGTCACTCATGCAACAGAGAGTTAGTAAGGTCTGCTTCTCAAGGAAGCCCTACCATTTAATTATTCCAAAGCAACCACCCTGAAAAAGAAGATTTGGGGGGGGGGGGGCGGGGGTTCTATCCAAAGCCTCCTCAGTCAAGTGAAGATAAGACTTTTACATCAAGCTTATCACCTATTGAAAATCTTACCCTAGAGCAAGACTTCTTCCACCTACTAAAGCATGATAATAAGATAAATTGTTTCCAAGGAAGGATAAGTGTCCATAGTAATGTCCATTAAATCAAGAACACATGCACATGTATCCATTCATTTGCTAAACATATCATTTGTAAACCAGATACTGTGCATGCGGTGTATCAGGTATATGTTATGCGAAGACAAACACAAAATGCATTCCATAGCTTCAAGATTTTCACACTTGTAACCTGTTCATACTGTCCTAGAAGGATGATTGATAATAGGGTTTCTCAACATAGCTGCACAAAAGAATAAGCCGCATAGCTTTAAATTAATTCTTATTGAATTTTACTGATTCTTGGGCCCCACTCCAAGAAGATATGATTTAACTGCTCCGAATTGGGGCCTGGATATCCTGAGATTCATTACTCTTTGAAAAGATTAATTAAGAGTTTATTTATTTTTTGAGCAGGTTTAGGGATTTATAGAAAAATTGAGTGGAAAGTACAGATACCCACATACCCCTCACCCCCTACACCTAGATTTGTTGTCTTTTAAGGGAGAGTGATCAGGATTAAATGTAAGTTTCTTAATTTAAAACTGTACATCTCAGTAAGCTCCTTTCTTAGGAAATGTAAACATATAGAAAAAAGTTTTGATTTTTCAATACCATTATCATGTTCTTACACATGAAACATCTTCATAAGTCTAAAGGAGGGGTTAATGAAACTTTCATTCTCTTACTTTCTCCTTCCACTGCATATGGGGAAGAAAATACGTCAAGATACTAGCAAGTGCTTAGAATTTAGAAAAGTAAATAAGGTTGATTTTTGTCCTTTTTACTTTTCTAATTTTAAGAATCCTTATGCCATTGAAAATACTTGTGGCATTTGGCACTTGTTAAAGGAAGTCAGTTAATGTTAAAATAGACAATAGCTGGAGTTTAGCAGAAAAAAAATAGTGTTTAATCTTCTATTTTAAATTATTTAACCAAATTCTCCATCTTGGAAAGAATATTTTTTGCTTTGGATCCAATAAACATCATACAAAGACAGTGCAAATGGTAACTATTATATATGAATTTTTGAATTAGTATAAAGATAAAAAAGTAAAGAAGAGGGCTTCCCTGTTATGGTGCAGTGGTTGAGAGTCCGCCTGCCAATGCAGGGGACACAGGTTCGTGCCCCAGTCCGGGAAGATCCCACATGCCGCGGAGTGTTTGGGCCCGTGAGCCATGGCCGCTGAGCCTGTGTGTCCGGAGCCTGTGTTCCACAGCGGGAGAGGCCACAACAGTGAGAGGCCATATATGTATATGTGTGTATATACATATATATATATATATATATATATATATAACTACTAAGATTACCTGCCTTAATAATTAGTCCTATTTTTTAACTTTTACATACTTAGTCCTAAGAAATTAGAAATTTTTAAATTGAATTCCCAAAGACACATGAAGTGTGCAGGCCAAATCAGACTATTAAAATAAAATCTCATTTATTCTTTTGTTATTATCTTTATTTTTCTTATGTGTGTATATATTCCACAAATTTTGTTGAATGCCTAGAAAAGCACTTGTACAGAAAAGCTAATATAGAGACTATGATGTTCAGAGACAAAAGAGGCCATAAACTATGTCAAGTTGTACAAAATGAGCTTATGGATATGGGAGTGGTTAACTGTGATGTGGTTCTTTTCTGTTCTCTTCAGCAAATGTGTAAGAAATTTTGAAAAATTTTGGAGAAGAAATACTGCAATGGGCACTGGACTAGAAACCAATGGCTTTGAATTTTCTCCCAACTACTGCCACTTACTTTGTCTTCCTGGCCTCAGTCTTTCTACCTATAACCATAAGTTCACATGTGTTTATAATCCTCTTGCATGATGTAATTTGCCTCCTTCAGAGCTGGATTGCATTATAAGTCAGATAGAATGACATTAACATTTACACTTATTTAATTGTAGAATAACTACCTGTTTGAATTAAACTCAAAGTTCCTACAAAACCAAAGCATGAAACATACAGTAGTCTGTATGCATGTTGTATCTTTTTCCCCCCTTCTAAAAACCAAAGAACCAGTTAAGTATCACTGGAAAGAAAATAACAGTGTAATTTATACTGAAAAAAAAATCTAAATTACCAAAATTGTAATTCATTATTGATCTCTCTGGGCATTTTTACAACTGGCTATAGAAGGAAAATTGCCAGTGACAGCAGCAAGATAGTCACAATATATATATGTGTGAATATAGGAACCCAGAATTCTTCAAGTCAAGAAGAATTCAAATGCAATTGATTTTTTTCTGACTGGAATTTGGGGATAAATTACCACCCTCAACATGGTGATACATAGCTGAAGAAAACTGACCTTAACATTCCCAGTCACAGCTAACATCAAAAACAATAATAGAAAATAAAAATCTTTGGAATTATCCCTTTCCTTTTCTTTATATATGTAAAGTATTTTCTAAAACATTACTTGTAATGGTGGCATAGTAGTTTATCATATGTTATACCTATAATTTATATGTATACTATCTTTTATGGTCTTCTTAATTCCCTGCTAGTCTTCTAGAACACTTTTAATTCCTTGCTATTCCCCACAAAAAATTTTTTAAAAAAGGGAAAAAGAAGGTCTTGTAGAGAAACACTAGTGCACCTGCAGAGTAGTTTCTTAAAATACATTTCTAAGCAACAAAATTGATTAAAAATATTACATTCTTTAAGAATAAAATCCCTCCACACTCTGTCAATGGAGAGTTCTGCCATTTTTAAATGAAAAGTTTAATAAGCCATCAGGGGTTTAAATCTTCCTGGAAACAAAGAAACATGGAAAGGAAAGTCAAGTTATGTTTCCATTCGCATATAGGAACTGAGTCACTGCCACACTGCCATAGGTCAAGTAAGAATTGGGAAAGAAGTATGGAAAAACTGATACAAAGGTCTTGCTCCTGGAAGGTTTGGGAAGAATTTAAGAATGGGAGAAATCAGGGGAAACATCCAGTTGGAGGATTTTTGTTAAGTGACTACTTTGTAAAGCCCGTCCTTTAGTTCCTCATGAAATGAACAGTAAACTTGAGATTCCTCATTAGTGTTATAGAGCTGGATTTACTTTTGGTGGATGAGGAGAGTCTTTTTCGATGGCTCCCATGAGCATCCAGCAATGTCCTATTATACCCGTAACTGAAATTAGGTCTGAAATCTGTCTCCTCTGAAATTATTCATATTTCACCATTTTAGTTCTACTTCTTTTTATTACTTGCCTGGATAACTGGCTCCCTCTGTCCCTTTCTCTCTCTCTCTCTTCAAATTTAAATTTAGAATGTAATGTGTATTTCTAAATATTTTTTACAGGTGACACCAAATTAACTTTGGTTGAAAATTGCCATTCATAATCCTACCGAAGTTTTGTAAAATTATTTCCCTTCACCTATTTGAATAACGGACAATATCATCTAAAAATTTTTTTTTTTTTTTTTTTTTGCGGTACGCGGGCCTCTCACTGCTGTGGCCTCTCCCGTTGCAGAGCACAGGCTCCGGAAGCGCAGGCTCAGCGGCCATGGCTCACGGGCCTAGCCGCTCTGCAGCATGTGGGATCTTCCCGGACCGGGGCATGAACCCGTGTCCCCTGCATCGGCAGGCGGACTCCCAACCACACACCACCAGGGAAGCCCCATCTAAAAATTTTTAAAGGGCCATTTAATAATCTCCACCCTCCTCTAGATATCTCTGAATATATGTACTAGAGAAATTCAGGACTTTACATGTTGTCTTTTTAACTGCATTTGTTCTGTTTTGAACTATTTGGTTTTCTTTATTTTGCTATTGGGATGTTCATCTTGTCTTTATTGACTTAAAATAACTTTTTATACATGAAGTTCATTAATATCATTTTGTCATTATATATACATAAATAGACACATCTACACAAATATTTTAAATAATTATCAACTTTTTCCATATGCTTTCTGATTTTGGCGTCTTGTTCAGAAAGCCTCTGTTGTACCATAACTATATAAACATTTACCTATTATTTCTAATATTGTTAGACTTCATTTTTATTTTAAAGTATTTAATGCATACTGACACTCTTTGTATATTGTGTGAAACAACATTCTATACTCCTTTCAAATAATTAGTGAATTTCCCTAAACCATTTATTGAATTGGTCTCTTACTCAAAGGTTCAAAGTGCTGAAATATCATCTTTATCATGTTGCACACTCTATTATTTTCCAAGGGTCTGTTTCTTTTTCCCTCTGCCAATAACACACTACTTTACCGATGATAGCCATGTTTTAAGTTTCAAATGCTGGTGGCAAGCTCCTAATGAATTGTATATTCTATTGTTTTTTCTACATTGATTTTAGAATACCCCGAATCCCATTTAAAATTTTGGTTACATTATTTAAGGTTATAGACAATTCACTTTTTCCCCCAAATTATTTCAGGTTTCTGTAGTTTCCTATATAGAAACAAGAGATTTCTCTATTTAGCCATAGCTTTTCTGATGTCAAGCTGAAAGAGCCTCTTAACTAAGCTGTTGTTTTCTATTCAACTTCCAGAGTGAGCTTTCAAGCACAAATCCTGTCAGGTACTTTCCCAGCTTAGAACTTTTCATCAGTTCTCCAGTGAAGATAGGGTATAATTTGATCTCTAGACCGTGGATGCAGGACATGGCTTTATTTCTCCATCTGATTCACCCAGTAATTGACTTAGTAGAGCTGGCTTCAACAACAGATGTGCCTAGAAAGCACACATTCCTTATTACTGAGCAACACTGTCTTCAGAAAAATTCACAGTCCTCTTGTGCTGGCCTCCATTCTTTGAGGTGGTAGATGACCATGGTTTTTGACATGATGAGTGTATTGTAATGCTTTCCCATTTCATAGAGTGACTGACAAAGCAAAGGTTAAGCGAGGTGCACTTCAGTGGGTTGCTTAAAATAACAGTTTCTCATTCACATAGCAGTAGACCGCGTTATGTCAATATGTCAACTAAAATGGTTATTTTTTCTTTGCATTGCTTTCTTTTCTTTTTTTCCCTATTTAGGCAAAACTAAAGCAAGTAAGGTGCCTTTCTTTAGGAAAAGCGTATAGGAAATTATGTTGAGTTTTGAATCTCTCTCTTATTTCTTGGAAAGAGAAAGTCACTAGAAAAGAACAGGATGAGACAGAAGCTCTTGCCTTGACCGGGTGGTTCTGGAAGGTTGCTATTTATATAAATAATAACAAAAAATGCGTTGCCAAGAGCTATAACCTTGGCGTGCCAAGTGTCTTGGGACGCATTTGGCACGATCCAGTAGTGAGAGCATGCTATCATCTCCTCTTGGGAATTCATCATGGTCTGCACAGGGATCTGGGCCAGTAAATAGATAAGCATCATCTATCAGAGTGTGCAGGACCATCATTTAATTGTGACCCTGTGTAATAGCAAACAATGTTGACAGTAATTAACTGAACAGACTTGGGCTTTCTCTCTAACCTGCTGTTGAAAGAGAATGGAATCCAACTTTGAACAGAGCAAATCTAGAATGTTTGGGGACAGTTTAAAGGAGAGGACTCTCAAGAGAAGTAAACTGAATTTCCTTCTTATAAGTCATTAGGGGTTCAACTTAATGGAAAAGTAAGAGTTGTGACATTATGCCATGAATATGTGGAATAATTAACATATATTATTAGCAGTCGTTTAAATAAAATGCACATATTGAATATCTGCTATTAAATCCAATTCAATATTTTTGTCTACCAATCAGTGGATTTCTATCATCCTCTTTGATTGCTGAGGAACTGGTGACTCAGGTAAGTCAGGGATCAAATGGACAGTGTAAGTAAACCGAGTCACTGTGAAGCCAAAGCTTCAGTTCTCTGTACTGTAACTGTTTACCTTGATCTTCTTACTTTACCTTAAACTCCTAGTTGTCAGATACCAAAATGAATCCTCATTTATAATGCCCGCAACTTTTATCACATTACCTAGCACTTAATAAATGCCAATTATTATTATCACTAAGTGCTTCTTCTGTAGCCACCTTGCTCTTATTATTTTATTTCATCCTCATAGAAAAAAGTATTTGGTATATTTATTTTAATACTATAAATCAAGACACCATGAATTCAAACAAAAAGTTACGTGCTCTTGCTTGGATAGCTGAATACAAACACAAAGCTCATGTTTATCCTGCCATGCTGTGATGCTTCCCAACTACCAGATCAGTAAATATTTTTTGAACTTTTTAAGAATAAAGGGGCCATGGCAATGGAGAAGCAGCAATAAGGAACCTCATCTTTGAAAGAGTGTTTTAAAATTGCAGCTTATTCTCTTTTAATTTATTTTTTAAACTTTTTGTATGCGTTGCCTCTGTTTTGAGACAATGAAAGTTAAACATAAAGGCAAAGGAACTCACAAATTCATTATAAACCTAACATGTGCCAGTGACTAAACCCGGGCTACCATTTTGGGGGGTAATTATCCTCATATAAGTGCATAGCTTCAAACTGACAGAAGACAAGTGCCAAAAGTGACACAGCTCTTCAATACCAAATGCAGTATTCAAATTCAAAATTAACTGACTCCTAAGCCAGCATCCTTTTAACTTTCCCATTGGTGCTGTGGTAACATCAGGAAAAGTTTATTACTGTTGCAAATGTTCTTACTTGTTTCTCCCCTTGCAAAGTGAAATCACCCTCTGTTTCAAAGTAGTCCAAAGAGAGAAATGGAGGAATGATACCATCACTGGGCAACTGACTTCCCCATCAACAGGAAGTTTGTTTACATTGAATGTTTGATAGTTGACATCCACCTGCCACAGGGAAGCCCCACATTAATAAAGAAATGAAGATCTGTTACTTGCCTGGAGGCTTAAGTGGTTAGTATAAAAGTAATTATTTTATGGAGAAAGAAATGTTCTATTCAACCAGTTCACCAAATTTATATATCTAAAGGATACGTTGTGTTGGCACCCAAGGGCAAAGTGAAATGCTTCTGTAAAAGAGTAAAAACGCCACTGCAATTTTTAAAAGATAAATCAAGCAAATAGTTCTACTACCTATTAAATTTTAGGACTGCTTTTCAAATTGGAGGATATTTCAGAATACCTAAGATAATATAGCAGAGAGGGTAGCATAACCCTCGTGCCCTTCTATTCTATTTTTCAGCATTAGAGTCTCCCACTGTCAGAAAGTCACTGGTTCAACAAAGAGTTTTCAAACAAAACAAGTCTGAGTACCTCGGCACTGAAAGTCAACCAGAACGTAAAATATTAATTCAGATGCTGCAACCTGGCGGACCAAGGATGCCCAAATATGTGTTTTATCAACATACTTTGTTCACCTACTCAGTGTTGGCATATTCAATACTTTAAAAATGAATTTTTTACCCAAAGAGTTTTTAAAAAACCAGGATTTCATAATATGAATTTTAATTGCCAACTTATTTTTTCTACTTTTTCAAATCTATCCCCAAATCCAGAGTCTGCCAACGGGGGAGGAGGTTAGGAATAGCATGATATATTTTTTGTTTTCTTTTTCTTTCCATCTTTTTTTGTTGTTAAACTGTTTTTTCACCTTTTTCTCTCTTCAACCCCCTTTTCCTATTTCTACTTTCAAGCAGCTGAGTACTTCTAGGCTACAGCTGAGATATGGAGAAGCAAACTTCTTAATTTGGCAAATATCCAAACACTGGTTTTCTTTAAGGTAAATTGTTTTGGGGGTTTCTTAGTATTCCCCTAGCCCCTGTGTAGAACCCCAACTGCAGTTCCTTAGACGACTCCTCATTAATCCCACATACAGACCCCCTGTGCTTGGTTACCTTGCTTTTCATCCTGGTCTGGGTCCATTTCAAGATGAGACAGTCTGGCTCATACAAAACCCACTACAGTGAAGCAAGGTTTGTAGTGGAGTTCACTCTCAGTGGACCCCATCTTTGTACTACTACTGCTACTACTACTACGACTTAGTGCTTTATCTTCTCTCCTTTAGCGTATTTTCACAGATGTTTGAGATGGCGTAACTTGCCTTCCAATTCCAGCTCTCTAGGTAATTCTCAGAAGACCCCCTCACTTGACCTGGAGGAGAACATACTGATTATTTTCCCCAATGAAATATTCTCTTTAATCTCTATCTTTCATTAGTATAAGCAATAGTGTCTAATACTTACTGAGTGATTTTTCTATATTAGGCATTGTTTTAATTAAGCATACCACATAAAAGGACTCAGTTTAATATTAAGAATAATCTTATTAACTAGGTATGGCTATTATACCCATTCTATAAATATGAAAACTGAGGCTTTGTAAAGCTGAGTAAATTAATGAAGGCTACTGAGTTAGTAAAGTTGCCGAGTGGACTATATATAAAATAGATAACTAATAAGGACCTACTGTATAGAACAGTGAACTCTACTCAATACTCTGTAATGGCCCATATGGAAAAAGAATCTAAAACAGAGTGGATATATGTACATGTATAAATGATTCACTTTGCTGTACACCTGAAACTAATACAGCTTCGTAAATCAACTATACTCCAATAAATTTTTTTTTTAAATAGGTAATAACTAAAAAAAAAAAAGACAAAAAATAAAGTAAGTAGCCAAGGGGATGATGGAATCTATAGCTATCTAACCTCAAGGTTTTACTCATCATCACTTTACTATACTGTTTCTTGCCTCTCAGCACTCACTGGTGATCATCTTGTAATTGCAATTGTTTTATACTCTAGGAAATACAACTGACACATAATGAGATCCTACTTTTAAAAAATGTTCTGCTAAGAGCATTTAGGTTTATTTCATTTGATCAGCATAAAATGAGACTAAGTTTTATTATTAGTCCCAGTTTATAGCTGAAAAACGATGGCTCAGAGCGCTGCAACAGCTTGCTTATGCTAAGAGTTAGATGGTGGGTCTAAGGCGTGGAGCCTGGCATTGTGATTGCAACAGTTCTGTGATTCAGAACTGTTCTAGGCTGTCTCCCTCTAGAA
>NW_006787547.1:1766654-1767584 GCF_000442215.2 Lipotes vexillifer | reverse complement strand
CGAGAATTCACTAACTTAGCCCAGTAGATACAACTAGCTCTTCTATAATACCTAAGAAAATTTAAGTCTTTCAATATGTAGTGAATATATCAGTTTTTATTTCAAGCTTTAGTTCAATTATATGAGCGCTAGTTATATAAGAAATGGAGATCTTTATTGGACTACTGAGGGCAAGGTGAAAAGTATGTATCAGTGCATCATCTATATCTATGTATCTATCTATCTATCTATCTATCTATCGATATATATATATGTGTGTATCTACATGATTAAATCGTTTAATAAGTTTTATAATTATTATTATTGTAGCACATGGCATTATCCTATTTCACATGACAAAACATTATGCTGGAATGTTTTATGTTATTGCAGCTAAGTCTTCGAGAACAATAGGACACCATGTTAGTGGGCGAATTAGAATTGCATTAATTGTTCAGTGAATGCCTACGTCTTGCATAACAACTGATACTACGTAAGCCAGACATAGTCTCGTTGCTGCCCTAGAAATCTTGAAAAGTATAGGTCTAATACACAATATGCCTTTGTGGCAGATGCTGTTGGCTGCCCACTTAACAGTCGTTTACCCTCCTTATTTCCTGCCAACGGAAATTGATGTGAATCAGACACCGATTAGAAAAACATTCTAAGAAGGTAGGTATGAATCATGATTGGTATAACACGGCAATCTTAGTCTCCTGTACTCTTTCTCGCAGATAGTTTTGGCTTAACGATACAGTTTGGGTCAATATAAGATAGGCAATATCTTCTGTGGGGATTTCTGAAACAGATTTTACTTTAAACTTGACCAAAAAACACATGCACGAGAAAAGACCACTTATGAAGCCTCTTCTCCTTTCTTCCTGTTCGAATATATTTATCTGAAGACGTGGTGTTGTAGGTGAGGCAGCATCCTTGTGATTCCTAGGGAAA
>NW_006787547.1:1753625-1765838 GCF_000442215.2 Lipotes vexillifer | reverse complement strand
AAAGGAAAGAGCCTAAGTATGATAGTCACAACTGAGCATGGCTCAGTAACAAGATAGATGGACCCATGTCCTTGATAGCAACATTAAGCCACTACATGAATTTGGATTCATCTGACTCCTTGGTTTATGGTAAATTCGCTGTCTTTGTGGATTCATTCATTGTTTTCCTAGTATGCTATTACTTGTAGATGAACACTCTAACTGGCATACCCACCCTAACTGTGGAAAGCAAAACCATAGCCCCTTAAGATGCCTCAGTCCTAATCCCTAGAACCTATGAAACTGTTACTTTGCATGGCAGAAACTAAGAAACTGTTACTCTGTAACGTAATTAAGGTTAAGGACAATGAGATGGGAGAGTATCTTAGATGGTCCAAGTGAGCCCAACCTACTCAAGAATCCTTAGAAGCACAAAAATCTTCCACAGGCTATAATCAGAGGGAAATATGATTAAAGAGGTAAGGTCAGAGAGATGCTGGCTTTGAAGATGAAGGTGTCCAGGAGCTAAGGAGTATAGAGGACCTTTCGAAGCAGGAAAAAGCAAGGAAACAGTCTTTCCCTTAGAGAATACGAAAAAGAGAACAGACCTGCTGCCCCCTTGATTTTAGCCTGATAAAACTCACTGGATTTTGGGCTTCTGACCTACAGAACTATAAGATAATACATTTGTGTTGTTTCAAGCCACCAAGTATGTAGTGCCTATTGGAACAGAGATAGGCTCTCATTCTAATTTAATTCTTGTTTCTTTGTTGTTTTCTTTTTTAAAAATATTATTTTGTTTTGATTCTTTTGTGTTTATTCTTATTGTATTTCAACTTTCACTTCTATTGTCAGAATATTTGCTGCTAGTCATTTATCTCCCTTGCTAATTGTCAACTTACTTTTATGTTGCTGTCTGTAAAATAAGAATAAACAGGCTCTGAGAGAGGCTGGAAAGTTCTTATAGGAATAAAGTGCATTGGCAATTTTAGATCCTAAGAAGCCTATTTCTCTTACTTTGCTGGGTCTTGGAAATGTGTTGAACCAGAGTTGTCCATATAGCTCACTTATATCCTTATATCTTTTTCATACCAAATGCTGAGACAGATTCTAAGACTATTTCAGCTACTCTCTTTATCAAATTTACTTTGCATCCTAACATACTGAAGAAACTTGCCTCAAGTTCCCTAGCGACTCTGTAGGCAAGAGAAAAGTAGAGAGCTGTGGATTGGGAAATGGGAGAACTGGGCTCCTCAGTCCTTCCGGCCTCTCACTAATTAACCTCTCACTAATTAGAAATGCCATTCTTAATTACCATCATTTCCCTCTTTAAATGTGGTGAAAGCTAACTCCATAAGGTGTCAGTCCTACGATTGTTGGGATTAAGTGACTAAGAATTAAAACTGGGCATCCTGTATGTCTGGGTCTCATGACCGTCTTTAAGATTCTAAAATCATGACTTGAAATAACTTCCGATGCCCCTGGAGGTCTGCTCTCCCTGGGGAGCAATGCTGTCAAACACTGAGCTCAGCATCTTCCAATGCAGTACTTGTTTTCAAGATCTAGCTTAATAAAATAATCTGAAATGATGAGAAGCTTGCTCTGAACCTGGTGTGCCATACGGTTCCCAATGAAAGGATGGGTCTCATCTGGCACAGAAAGCAGCCTAGACCTTCTCAACTGTTTTGTCTTATGATGAGATGCCCATTGCCCTCCTGCTTTAAACACCTTTGTGCTGAGTACAAACCTGCCTGTGCTGAAGTTTTGTTCTCTAGAAAGAGAATGGTGGTTACCCTTCATGGCACACATGTGCCTCCCCTTCCCAGCTCACTATTGCTTTCCCCTTCCTCACATCCTCCATCTACACTGGTCTTCTAGATTGAGAATCTCAAACTCCCTCACCCTCCAGGGCGGTTTTCCCACTCTGTTCTCTCAAGTGGAAAGCTCTACCCACCCATCTTAGCCTGGTTAACTCCTACTAGCCTTCTAATTTCACTTCAGTAATGTCTTCTTTTACCAGCCCCTACAACTCAATCAACCCCCACCTCATTGTGCTCTCATATTGTGCTCTTTTCTATAGCCCTTTTACCAGGGTCACAAGTTAGTATTTATTTAGCTATTTGATTATTTTTATTTCCCAATGCAATCACAGAAACCAGGACAGTTCTGTGCACACAACTGATGTTCTGTTTGACGTATAGTTTAGGCTTAATAAATATTGTTGAATGAATTAGTAAATTAATAGTTGAGATAACTAGCTCAGTTGCCGCAGTCTTCTCCTGCCAGCAGCATTTAATGAGACAAAGGGCATTTAAAACTTGGCTATCTGCTAATCAGATTGCCTTTTTCATATAAGTGTCTTCCAAGGATTTTATTTCTCCTATGACTGTTAAGGATGTTCAGAATTTTGGGCATTGTTTTCCTTATTCTTTTCAAATCTTAGAGTTCAAATCGTTTGAGAAATCAGTGTTTTTTCTCTAGGTTGATGGTTTGGTTATAATGCAATGATTCAAGCATAGGGGGATGGCTTTATAGTTAGAGAGATTTAGATAAACATCATCATCCCTCACTGTAAATATCTGAGTCCTCAGGATCTGAGTATCCTTATCTCTTAAAGGTGAAGTGATATTTTAAAATTGTTCATCATGAGAAAAATACTGTGAGCAAGTGACAATGGGTCCACTCTTCAGTAAAGTGCCTGGTACATAATCAGTGTTCAGCAAATCCCATTCCCTGGAGAGAAAGCAAGAAAAGTAAGATATAAACAAACAGCCTGTGTCAATCATTGTGGTAGGGAGAATAACCGTCCCCTCCATGTCCATGTCCCTAATCCCTGGAACCTGTGAATATATTACACAGCAAGGGGGGAAATTAGGTTGGTAATCAGCTGACGTTAAATAAAAAGATTATCTGGTGGTCTCCATATAATCACATTTAAAAAAAAATTATTTTATTTATTTACTTTTGGCTGCTTTGGGTCTTCATTGCTGTGCAAAGGCTTTTTCTCTAGTTGTGGTGCTCAGGCTTCTCCTTGCGGTGGCTTCACTTTTTGAGGAGCACAGGCTCTAGGCCCGCGGGCTCAGTAGTTGCAGCACAAGGGCATAATTGCTCCACAGTATGTGGGATCTTCCTGGACCAGGGATTGAACCTGTGTCGCCTGCATTGGCAGGCAGATTCTTAACCACTGCACCACAAGGGAAGTCCCCACAATACTTTTCAAATGTGGTAGAGGGAGTCAGAAGGGTAAGCTCAGAGTGATACAGTGTGAGAGAGACTCAGTGAGACAACTTTGTTGTCTTTGGAGATGGAAAGAGTCCATGAACTAAGGGAGGTGGGCAGCCTCTAGAAGCTGACAAAGGTAGGAAAAAGGATTTTCCTTTTTTTCATTGGAGTATAGTTGCTTTACAATATTGTGTTAGTTTCTACTGTACAGCAAAGTGAATCAGCTATACGTATACATATATCCCCTCTTTTTTGGATTTCCTCCCCATTTAGGTCACCACAGAGCACTGAGTTCCCTGTGCTATACAGTAGGTTCTCATTAGTTATCTATTTTATACATTTTATCAATAGTGTATACTTGTCAATCCCAATCTCCCAATTCATCCCACACCCCCCTTTCCCCCTTGGTATCCATACGTTTGTTCTCTATGTGTGTGACTCTATTTCTGCTTTGTAAATAAGATCGTCTATACCAATTTTTTCAGATTCCACATATATGTGTTAATATAAGATACTTGTTTTTCTCTTTCTGACTTACTTCACTC
Source organism: Lipotes vexillifer (assembly GCF_000442215.2). Classification (NCBI taxonomy): domain Eukaryota; kingdom Metazoa; phylum Chordata; class Mammalia; order Artiodactyla; family Lipotidae; genus Lipotes; species Lipotes vexillifer. The sequence continues at coordinate 1,762,092 of NW_006787547.1, read as the reverse complement.
TGTGAGACAGACTCTAGGTCCATCCACGTCTCTACAAATGACCCAATTTTGTTTCTTTTTATGGCTGAGTAATATTCCATTGTATATATGTACCACATTTTCTTTATCCATTCCTCTGTTGATGGACATTTAGGTTGTTTCCATGTCCTGGCTATTGTAAAGAGTGCTGCAATGAACATTGGGGTGCATGTGTCTTTTTGAATTATGGTTTTCTCTGGGTATATGACCAGTAGTGGGATTGCTGGGTCATATGGTATTTTTATCTTTAGTTTTTCAAGGAACTTCCATACTGTTCTCCATAGTGGCTGTATCAATTTACATTCCCACGAACAGTGCAACAGGGATTTTCCTCTAGAGCCTCCAGAAAGAACACAGCCCTTCCAACACATGATTTTAGCCTGAGAACCTTTTGTTCCTTCTGATATCCATAACTGTAAGCTAATTAATTTGTGTTGTTTTAAACCATTAAGTTTGTGGTATTCTGTTACAGCAGCAACAGGAAGCTAATACAATCTTTATCATCATTATCAGCAGCAGCCTCTTGCTCTCTCCCACCATATATACTTGTACATGTATTTTTATATATTTATATTTATAATTACAAACACAAAGAATAAAACCCACATATATGCAAGAGGAAAAAAAACACTTAAACTGTAAGACAAAATGGAAAGGATTTTCTTCACATTTAGGAACAGGCATGATTAAAGTGAATCTCCCCTCTGCGATGTTCCCTCAGTAAACGAAATCCTATATCACTGTCATTAATCTGAAATTGTGGCACTAATTTTATGGTGGGATCATGTCTCCCTTATCAATCTCATTTCTTCTACTAGAAGCGGCTTTGTTTTTCACCTTAGAGGTGAGTCTCAGCTGCAGAAATGTGCCCTTCCTACTGGAGAGGTCATGGTCAGCAGAAGGGAGACTCCATTAGCTGGACACATCTGCTTTGCAGGTGTCGGTAAATTCTATACTTGGCTCTTAGGTGCAAAGTTATATGTGCCATCAGTGAATAAATAGACCGGAGAGAATTAAATAGAATTCATACTGCCTGGATGTCAGTCTCGTATTAGAAAAGACAAAAAAATAATAATAGACAGAGGAAACTTTACACTGCTAAGCCTTACTGAATAATTTCATTCTTCCCTTGGTTACCTGCAGATGGAGGATTCAAAGTTTGAAGGGCATAGAGGCTAGAATACACTACATGATCAATAATTGTTTATTAAACTAATATAGTTTGAGCATTTTATAGAACAAAAACTGAATTAGGAGAAAGAAAACACTGGAAATGATAGGTATCTTCTACTTCCATTTTGTTTCTACATTTTCTCATATTTGTGACTTTTTATTATAAAAATGATTAAATTCAGATATTGGGTCTTGGTTTACAAAAGCAATTTGATGTTTCTCTATATGATTAATTAATGTGTTAAACTGTTATTTATTGCTAAATATACTTTCTTAAATATAGTTTCCTCTGCATAAACTAGTTTTTAACCAAAAATATTCTATATTTCCAGACTCCATTATTAACAGCACTCAATGTGGCTTCTTTTTTGCAATATAAAATTGCCTCACCCAAAGTACATGGTAACAATCATAAAAAGGAAAGAAAAAAATAGAGCCCCATGATCTCATCATCCTGACTAATCAATTGTTTATTTTTCTACATTTTCTTGTTTTATATGCACATGGTCCCAAAACAGTTAATACAATTATAACCAAGGAACAGTCTCAAATATTTTATTTTCCAAGATTTCTTATGAAAAATTTCAAACATATAGAAAAGTTGGAAGAATTTTATAGTGAACCCATGTATACCTACCACTTTGATTCTATGATTAATATTTTGCTCTACTTGTTTTATAATATATCTACTCATCTATCCACCATAGGTTCAAATCTATATCCTTATTTTCTCTTCTTATTTTGTAGTTAGTGTTTTTCTATGTAGCTGTAATTTCTTCTTAACTGCCATTTATGTTTGCATAGCAGTGGCTGTTTTTTATGAGCAAAGTGAATTTTTCTTTTAAAATGTTATCATAAATGATGTATTGAATTTAGAAATGATTACATTTATGAATAGAATTTACTTTCCAATTATACTTGATAAACATTCATTGAGAACCAATTATGTGCCAGTCAATGTTGGGTGCTATGGGTATGAAGATGAATAAAATATTTCTTTTGCCATAGGAGTTCCCTACTGGTAGGAGAGACTGCAATTTAATTTTATTCTGTCCAATGCAATAGGATAATTACAACAGTAAAGGTACATACAAAGTTCAGATATAGTGCAGAAAAGGACATCATTAACCTTGCCTGGTCTGACTAGAGAAGACTTCACAGAAAATTTAACATCTTAATTTTATAGAATTCGGTGGCAAAGAAGTTTGGTTCCTTATCAAAAGAGCAATCTGCACTCCCCATACGATCCCACCCCCTTTCTTGTTTAAAGAGCTACAGTTGATTCAATTATCCATAACCAAGTTCTTCAGGGGAGGCAGTTTCAGCCACAGTCCCAGCTTCAGGTTATTAGAATTTGTCTAAAGCCAATCAGGATGGGGCCATTCCCATTATCAATGATAGGTTTAGGTCCTGACATGTAACATGATTCTGTACAATTAGCCATGATTGAGAAGTTTCTAAAGAAGCTTCAGGGAAAGGTTTTCCTTACTCCTTAAACATAATTTTCAGGAAGGAATAGTTCCTAATTTGTGGCCTATCACACTTGTAACTGGGACCTTGAGAAAACTTTGCTATCCTCACTATATTCTCCCTAGGAAAGCGGTAGGAACCTGAACCCTTGATAATATCCATTGAATCAACATATTTTAACCAACTCTAGATCCTGACTACTTCCAGACTTCTTATTATAAAATAATACACCTCTTTGTTATTTAATACATTTAGAGATGGGCTACTGTCACATTGCTATTGCCCCCAAATTAACCTACCTACAACTAATGCATCTAGTTTAAAGAGTAGAGAAGTTGGATGGTGGCAGAAAGACACATGAAACAGAAACATAGAGGCCTGTTTATAAAATGTTAAATGGCACTGAATGCTTAGCTTCTAAAATAAAAAGAGGGGGTCAGCGAGAAGAAGGAAGGAAGGCTTGAGAGAGAGAGAGTAGTTATGATGGTGCATAACAGGATAAAACTTGTTTTCACGTTTATATGATCAAAGGTAAAGAACATGTGGCTTGGGGCTTTTGAAATAGCCTACTGTCTTGAAAATGACACAATTATTGCCCTCATAATTTTTCTTTAGCCTGAAAATTTCAGTGTTATTATACCTCTGGTACCAGATCATAAAATTTTAAATTACTGACTCAGTAATTTCTTCTCCAAAGGAGAGTATTTTCTTATCATATTAGGCTTACACAATCTACATAAACTTTACCTATATCAGGGTGACATGATTACTGAATACTATTTTTCCCAGAAAAATACTACAGCATAATTGAGAGCAACATTCTATAAGGCAAATATCATCACAAGATAAGAGTAGGTCATAAATCCAGTCAGAGGCCTTCTGCTTATTTGTATGATCTTTGTCAAGTTACTTACACTTTCTATATTTTATTTATTCATCTGAAAAAATGAAAGCTGAAAAAATTCCTTCTAAAAAGAAAGTTTTTTAAGGAAAGAACACACACAGGTTAGGTGGAATAATTGATATCTGCATGCTTCCATTACTTTCCACTTTTCCTACATGAAAATTATGAATTGATGAGATGTCCACCAGAGTAAAAACACTGCTTTTGGAAAAAACTGACTATAGCCTGAGTATAACAAACAATATAGCTTTGATAGGGGCAGAGTAAAGGGACAAAGTAGGTAATCAGTTAATACTACTAGGGGGTCATAAGTAGAGAAAAAAGTATGGGAGACCCCTGTAAGTTAATGATCACTCAACAAAGCAGGTTTGCTTAATCACAAAGCCAAGCAGGCTTGCTTAGTAACAAAACCATGCAACAGAGGCGTGAGACATGCCCCCAAACAATAAAACGATGGTGGCATGAGACATACATCCTGTCCAGTGATGGGCATAGGGAGGACATGCTCCTCTGTGTGCACTAAAAGCAAAAATATAACGAAAAGGTGACATTACACTAAAACCTGAGATGATTTACCATTTTAGCATGTGTTACTGCCTTTTTGTTCATTTTCATTGTGCCATGACAGTCCCAGCTTGACCATGTAGGGACAAGAAAACTCCCCCGCCTGACGTGGAGGAGGAATGGATGATGGAAGCCTGACGTCTACTCAAGAATGAGAAAAAGGTGGTCTTCTCCCCCTCCCCACTTTTCCTTTGATTATAAAACTGTAGCTCACTAAGTTCTCCGGGAGCGGCACCCACTCATCTGCCCAACTGTAAGCCTCACAAGGATCCTATTCTAATAAATCACTTCTTATCCATCACTCTGTCTCTCTCTGAATTCTTTTTGCACTGAGACAAAGAACCAGAGCTCCTCGGAGCCCCCTAAATGCCACCTAGTGGTTTCAGCTTGGTTGAGGTAAGTACTGTTGCCCTCCAAGAGTGGTAAATTTTTTTTTTTTGTAAGTCATGTTTAGTGGTAATTTTTGAGACTCACCAGGCAGTTCAACAATTCATAGTCTGGCGAAAAATGAGCACAACTGGCACCAACACAGACAGACCTGAGCTGGAACATAAGATCTAATTTTTAGAAGCAAAATAATGCAGTTTACCTAACTCTGCTTCAGTTTTGATGTGCGACTTACATTACAGTGTGTGACAAAAACTCAAACCCAAATGCATCTAGTTCTCTCAGCTGCGATAGGTCTGGGTCCAGCCCCTAAACTAATGGCTCAATGCAAACAACTTTGGGATTCCTGAATTTGGTTCCCTTAAGTTCTCAGGTTTTTCCCAATTCTCAAAACCAAAGCATGTAGGAGTGACTGGGCCATTTGAAAGCCTATTTTGCTAATCAGCCTAGTTCTTATAAGATGCAGTAGCCTCAACATGCATTAATAATTTTTAGTTGCTAAAATGACTTTGTGGACAAATACATTTGGGGAACATTAAGTTAAATAAAGATACATTTATTTCTCTAGTGAAGAACACCTCAGGGCCTTTAATATCGTATGGTTCGATATGGCATTTCAAGAGGATGACATGCTTTATAGGGTTTTAAAACTTCAGTTTATTTGAATTAATTTTGGTCCAGACTATCTAACATGTCTAGGGTTTTATGTAGAAAACAGATATATACTTTTAAAACAGCAATTGTTTCTTGGACGACATGCATCAGAAGCGCCCAGGTTCTTATTTGACCTGTAGATTCCTAGGCCCACCTGTAAAAATAAGGAATCAGAATCACTGATGCCTTGTCCTGGAAATCTGCAGAATAAGCATTGCAGGTGACTCTGATATACCTTAAAATTTGAGAACCTGCACACTGCCTAATATATATGTATACATACTTAATCTTATAGAATACACTGGCTCATTATAAACTATATACACTCTGTTGAATGGCTTTCACTAAATTATGATCTGATATAGTGTCATACAACCCACTTCCAGCAGCAATTTCACTAAACTGTGATCTGATATAGTGGCATACGACCCACTTCCAGCAGCAATGAGTGCTAGAAAACCTCCTTTGGAATTTACCAGAGAGTTGTTGCCAAACATAGTAACTTCTGCATTACTTTCTTTGCTCCCTGAAGAAGCATTACTTGAGAAGAAAAATTTGAGAGATAAGTGGCAGAAAGTTTTTCTCTTCTGATAGAAATTATAGGCTCCTAACGGAACTGGAAAAAATGCTTTCCTGTGATATTGATTACTAAGAAGCTTGGAAACAAATTCTGGGTTACCTTTAGTAGCTCAACAAATTGCTATAACCAGGCTATAGGTTTGCATTTGAACCTTCCTTACCTCAGCATTAATAATAATAACTAACATTTGTCAAACTGATAATAATTTACCATGCTCTGTGTTAATCACGTTACATGCAATAACTCATTTAATATTCTAATACTCTATGAATTACATGCTCTGGCTCACATTTTACAAACTAGGAAACTGAGGTTTAGAGTAATTATAACTCTTGCCCAGATTATGAAGGTAGTGAGATGTAAAGGAGGGATCTGCCATCAGAAAGTTCAACTCGGGAGTCGACCCTTGCTATATTTCCTGCCTTTTGTCATAATTTATACTATTTTTTCAAGAAAATATTATCTTGGTAAGCTACCATAATGTTTTGTGAAAAATTATATAATTAAAAAAAACATGTCGGAAGAGGAGCAAACTATTAAATAAATAAATGTATAAATGTATTTCAATATTGAGGTAATGTAATTATCTGAATTTTTTGGGATGTACAACATAAGCACAAGAATTGAATTTTGTTTTCCTCTTCTGTTGACTTCATGTTTTGGATTTAATAACAATACTCCCGATTTTAGGTAGTCATTAATTATTCCACCTAGTTTCTTTGAAAAAATGATATATAATCAGTGATCATAGTTTTCATTTATAATTCAGGTGGTGTTTATATTTTAGGTAAATTGTTAAGACTTACTTGAGATACATATGCAGTGGCCACAACACACTTTCAAAATAGTGGATTCAAAATTGAACACATTTTAATTAGTCATACGTTCTCCCTGATGAGGCAATAGCAATAACGTCTTAGAATTTTATCTTATAAAATTGAAGAGGTTCGGTTAGTTTACCAAGATCATGAATATCAAAGGCAGAATTATAAATTAAACAAGGTGTTTTTATAGTCCAAAGCCCATGATTTTCACAACTCACCATATCTCTGAAATATATTTTTAAATTTTTAAAAAACAAATTGAGGACCCATAATTTTTCACTTTCACAAAATTACAATGATCCAGAGACTAAGTTTGGGGAAAATAATGTTGACAGAATCAATTGTAGACTTCAGTAGAGATTTTTAGTGGAAATACTTAAGGGAAGCTTTAAGGGAACTGCAATTATCTAGGGAATACGATCAACACAGCCCAAAATAGGACAAGACTTTCTTCTTTTTCCTCATTAGTACTTTTCATTGTTTGACCCATATCCTTAATTACAGTAAGCTCAGTTGCAGATACAGGATGAAAGTGGGGAAAATGTTAAGTTCTCTAAACTGTAATCTTTTGGGACACAACAATTACCAAAAATTTCATTTTGGTTGCTTGAGATGGTGATTATTATAATTTATGGTAAAACATTCAGCAAATCACCTGCTGATTGGGATAGCTAAAGAAAATAACTGGCTTTTTCATAAAACAATTTTTTATTCAATCAGAAGAAATATCTGCTTTTTAAATTTTTTTAAATAGGAAAAAATGATTTACAAGTGGGTATTTAGAAGTGAAGACAGAGAATGTAGCCATAATTTTTTGAGAAACTATGTCTATTTGCAGTTGGGTACCTACTCTAAATGACACCCCTAGATTACTCTAGGGTAGAAGGAGTTGACATAGTTTACACTCATTTTTGCAGGTTTTCAGATTAATGAGACTGTTTTGGAAGGGAAGTGGTGAAAGAGAGAGGATTAATGTTGATAAAGACCTGTTATTCTATTTTTTAGAGGAAAATAAAAGGTTTAATAGGAAATATCAATGAACAGACTACTCATAAAACATTACTATGATATTCCACTGTGTGGTGGACACACTAGAATTGGGGGTGACCCCCAATGAGTCACATATTTATATAACTGTCTCCCCTTGATTGCAGGTTGAACCTGTGACTTGCTTCTAACTAACAGAATATGGCAAAGGTGAAGGGATATTACAACAGTAATTACGGTCGCAAATCAGTTGATTTCGAAATGATTAAAAGGTAGCTTATTCTAAGTGGGTCTGCCTTAATCAAGTGAAAGCCTTAAAGAGAGATCCTCCTGCATGACCAAATATGTTGTAAGAGGCATGCGGCAGGTCACATGGCAGAAAACTACAAGTAGCCCCTAGGAAATGAGAGTAGTCCCTGATTGACAGACTACAAGAGAACGGGACCTCCGTCCTACAACTGCAAGGAAGGAAAAGAATCCTGCTAACAACCAAATGAGTTTGAAAGAGGAATTGCAGTTCGGATGCAGCCTCGTTGATGCTTTGATTACAACCTTGTGAGACCTTGCACAGAGGACTCCTCTGGATCATACCCAGACTCATGAACCAAGAAAACTATTAGATACTAAATGTATTTAATTGTAGGCCCCTGAGTTTTTTGTAATTTGTTAAGCAGTGATACATAACGAATGCACACTACTTGAACTCTTTAATGCATACTCCTCCAGAGAAAAATAAATATTGGAGGCCTTTGTGTGGAAAATGAGATCTCTTAGTCATCTCTCACCCTCTTCTCTGATGTTCCCAGAAACATGCACTTTGCTCTTACCATCCTGAGCTATTTGCTGTTTGTATGACCTGCTCTTTCACAACTCAGAATTTGTACAGGTGGCACCTTGTCCAGGAAA
>NW_006787547.1:1706611-1753615 GCF_000442215.2 Lipotes vexillifer | reverse complement strand
GAATGCCCATTCCCATTGTGGTAAATCTTCAGGATCCAGCTTTAGTGGACATCTACTGCTTTGGCCTAAAAAGTATTTATCCATTTTGAATTTCTTAGTAATGTATCCCAGTCTCCAATTCTGAGCTCTCATGGTTGACAAGGAGCAAATTCCACCTTTGGTTCAAAGGATGAGAAAGATAACTCAGTTTTTTCTGATCAGATCATCACATTTCCCTAGCCACAGTGATTAGGTCAGGTATGCATGCATATATAGTCAGATTAGCCTCGATGCACCTCAAATCAAGAACTTGTATAAAACTATTAAGAAGGAGTCCTTATTTTTGCTAGAACTATATGAAGCCCAGATATAAAAAGAGCTCTTTGGAACTACGTCTTGAGACCTGACAAAGATGCCAATGCAGAAGAAAGCAGAAATAAGGGATGCCAGTAGAAGTACCTGCCCCAATAATATCACTTGGACATTTAGATAAGCCACGCCTGAATGTTCCCTTGGATAATCACTCATCTTTTAACTGAGTAACATAAACCTAAAACGGTGACACCATACCACTAGCTAATTAATTCCACATATATTTAGTAAGTATTATTTGTAAGGCTGTGTAAAAGGCATTTTGAGGACCGTTCAGATAAATCGGAAGTCGTCACTACCTTTGAGGGATCATAAAATAATTATAAAGGGAGCATAATTTTGAAAAACTAATAGTGATTAATGCAAAATACCATGAAAGAAAAATAAAGCTGAAATCTGAAAATAAAGAACATTTTTGATAAGATAACACTTGACTTGGGATTAGATGGATGGGTTGGATTTTCACACATGTAAATGTATGAGAGGGTTGAGATTACTCCTTGTTGAAGCTAAATATTGTTAAATAACCCATGAGGGCTATAAGACTGGGCTAATGGCAATTATTCTGATGTCGATGAGCATACTATTCATCAGGAAAGTGGTTCCAGAATGAAAACAAGCAGTTTAGAGTTGCACAGAGGCTTACCTTTACATACAAGAGATTTAGATATAGTTTAATAAGTGAGAGCAAATATTTATACGTATTGAGGATGATGTTCAGCCTCATTATACACTTCAGGATAATGGTACTCAAAATTTAATGAGCACTGGAACAACGAGATATAGCTGCTAAATATGCATACTCCCAGACCCACCCATAAATATTTTTATTCCTTAAGTCTGGGGAAGAGCCTGCAAATATGTATTATTTGTATACGTTCAAAGTAGGGCAAGCATCAGTGGACCATTTAGGGCCCAAACAAGGAAAATTTAAAGCGTGAATGAAAGTGCTATTTATAACTATTTCTAATAGACATACATTGGGAGTGTCTCTAGTAAATCAAGACGTGTGGTATCTTGGTTAGACTTCCTCCACAAGCAGAACCTGAGATAAGGACTTGGGGCCAGATGGTTTATTGGGAAGAGCAACAGTGATGGAACAGATGGAGACAAGGATGAAGAGAAAATGTTACTGAGCTGATTCATGTTATGGGCAGATTAGCTTGATAGAATTTATAAATGGTACCATTTTGGAGACCATTACAAATTTCAATTTTCTTAGCAAAAGGAAATGAGGAAATCATTAACTCATTAATAAAAAAAAAATCATTAACTTAAAAGTAAAGGGTGGCTGCAAAGGTAGGATAGGATTTACATTTGAATGGAATGGATTAGAAGTGACAATAAGTACAAAGATGCAAGTCTGGAATCCTGAAGAAGGAATAATGATAGAGAGTAACTTTGGGAAGTATCTACATAGGCATAACAGATGAAGCCTCAGGAAATAATGAAATCACTCAAAAAGAAATGGGGAAGGAATCTGGACAACAACCAGCAGCGACTGAAGAGAGACTGGAGGATAAATCTATCCTCTATCATTCTAACTTATTTGGGGCATGTACTGAGCTCCAGTTTGCTTTGTACCTTTGACCAACCAGAAAGAGTTAGCAACTACTAATTAAAAGTAAAAGTTAAAAGCTGGGACTTAGCTAGAGGTCCAGTGGTTAAGGCTCCCCGCTTCCAGTGCAGGGAGCACAGGTTCAATCTCTAGTCAGGGATCTAAGATCCCGCATGCCGCACAGCGTGCCCCCCCGAAAAAAGAATTGTTTTAATAAATAAATAAAGTTAAAAGCTAAAAAAATTAATAATAATAAAGAGTGTAGGAGTCAAAAAAAAAAAAAAGTACTAGAAGAAGAGATCGTGTCTTGCTTCCTAGGCCAGACAGAAACCACAATTTGCGAATAATATAAAGAAACACCCTCAAGAAAGGGTTTGGTCAATGTTTGTGTTTCTCCCAGTTAATCGTGGCTCTCTGGGAGGGTGATCCACTAACAGAAGGAATAAGTTCTGGTGAAGATCAAACTGTGCATGTATAAAAAGAGATATGGTTTAGTACTCCTAGCAGCTCAACCTTGGGTCATGGCATAAAGCCACTCGCTCAAGAAAGATGGTAGGGGCTCTGTCTTTACTGGCAGAATGTGCACAAGCCAAGATATGGACAAAGACCACCATGTAAATGCTGCAGGAAATGCTGGATACATAAGTGACCTTTGTGTATGCAACTGACTGGGAATTTGAAATAACATGGCAAGTTTTCTACATGACCAGAAATCACTGCTCTTTAGCCAAGGGGAAAAACATGGACTAGTAAGTCTATTTTCTAAAGCTAAGAACAGGGACAAAGAACAGTTATACTGTTGATTTTTTACAACTCAGGCTTCGATCTGGGACTTGGCTGTTGCAGATCAAACAGAGACTATGAAGGCATACCTCTGACTTATAGATGACTTACATAAAAAAGAAGCAAAACAAAACAAAACAAAAAACTATGAGTAAGACACCACAGATTTTATAGCCATCATTCTCCAGGTGTCCTGGAAGGAAGAGGGTGACACCTAGACATATTAATTAACTTCTGCCAGAACCTGATACTGTATTGTACTCAAGCAGATGCAGAACAGTTCCTAGTAAAAGTGTGGACCTCCTGATTTGAATTTCAGGAGAAGAATGTCTTGTGGGTTAAGAGTATTTTTGCACGTACTGCCTGGTTTCATATATCAGTCTGGCAATTTACTAGATATGTGGTCTTGAACAAAGTATTTAATTCAGTTTCTCCATATTTATAACAGGTGATAATAGTACTACCTAAATTGTAGGGTTATAGGAAGATATTCTTAACATTCATGTAAAGCACCCACGTTGCCTGGGCCATAATTCTTACCACAGAATACAGATTCAGTAAAGACACAGACCTACTAGAGAATGGACTTGAGGATATGGGGAGGGGGAAGGGTAAGCTGTGACAAAGTGAGAGAGTGACATGGACATATATACACTACCAAACGTAAAACAGATAGCTAGTGGGAAGCAGCCGCATAGCACAGGGAGATCAGCTCAGTGCTCTGTGACCACGTAGAGGGGTGGGATAGGGAGGGTGGGAGGGAGGGAGACGCAAGAGGGAAGAGATATGGGAACATATGTATATGTATAACTGATTCACTTTGTTATACAGCAGAAACTAACACACCATTGTAAAGCAATTATACTCCAATAAAGATGTTAAAAAAATACAGATTCAATAATGTAAGCTAGTCTTATTACTGGTACCCAAACATCTTTATAACATAGGAATGTGATATAAAGTTATTTTCATTGTACACTTCAGGCACAGAATCAAAGTAGTCATAGTAGCTCCTAGTTGACCTGTGTGATTACATGAGAGATAATTTTAAAAAAACAAAGGAAGAAACAGGTGAGAGAATATAAGATAGGTCGGAGGGGGAGGAAAAAATGAAATACTTTTGGGTGAGAAAATGAAATCGACACCTACGTCAATACAGAAGATGAATGCATCTAGGGTTTGGTGCCTGAGGTCACCTAGTATGCTGCTAGGCACCTGTGATGGCATAGTCAGTGGAGCTTCAGAGGCTGGGATACTGATGTCCTGGCCCAAGGATGCTCATACATACCTGACAGGGCTGAACAGCATGGTGCCTGTTAGATGGTAATTCTAGTTGATGAAGTAGGTTAATACTATGTTTAGTTTGAAATAAAGAAGGGAGAACAATGGTTGTTATACACTTTGGGAAGACCTTTGACTTGGAAATTAGAAATAGGAGGGCATAGTGGGTTGAATAGTATCCTTCAAAACCCATGCCTTCTCAGAACCTGAGAATGTAACTTTACTTGGAAATAAGGTCTTTAGGGATGTTAATTAATTAAGATGAGGTCATACCAGATTAGGGCAGGCACTAAATCCAGTCACTGGTTTCCATATAAAAAAGAGGACAAACCGGTTCATGCTTTTCTCTTTCTGACTTACTTCACTCTGTATGACAGTCTCTAAAAATGACCCAATTTCATTCCTTTTTATGGCTGAGTAATATTCCATTGTATATATGTACCACATTTTCTTCATCCATTCCTCTGCTGATGGACATTTAGGTTGTCTCCATGTCCTGGCTATTGTAAATGGTGCTGCAATGAACAATGGGGTGCATGTGCCTTTTTGAATTATGGTTTTCTCTGGGTATATGACCAGTAGTGGGATTGCAGGGTCATATGGTAATTCTATTTTTAGTTTTTTTAAGGAACCTCCATACCTCCATTCTCCATAGTGGCTGTATCAATTTACATTCCCACCAACAGTGTTAAAGGGTTCCCTTTTCTCCACACCCTCTCCAGCATCTGTTTGTAGATTTTCTGATGATGCCCATTCTACCCAGTGTGAGGTGATACCTCATCGTAGGTTTTTTTTTTTTTAACATCTTTATTGGAGTATAATTGCTTTACAATGGTGTGTTAGTTTCTGCTTTATAACAAAGTGAATCAGTTATACATATACATATGTTCCCATATCTCTTCCCTCTTGCGTCTCCCTCCCTCCCACCCTCCCTATCACTGTAGTTTTAATCTGCATTTCTCTAATAATTAGCGACGAACCGGTTTGCAAGGCACAAATAGAGAAACAGATGTAGAGAACAAATGTATGGACACCGAGGGGGGAAAATGGTGGGGTTGGGGGTGGTGGTGGTGATGTGATGAATTGGCAGATTGGGATTGACATATATACACTAATATGTATAAAGTAGATAACTAATAAGAACCTGCTGTATAAAAAATAAATAAATAAATAAAATTAAAGGGGAAAAAAAAAAAAAAAAGGGCAGATACACAGAGATACCACACACATAAAGAGACTGAAGTGAAGCCTCTTTCTACAAGCAAAGGAAGACCAAGGGTTGCTAGGAGCCACTAGAAACTAGGAAGAGACCAGGGAAGACTTTTTACCCTCTAGAGATTTCACAGGAGAGTGACTCTCCCAACATACTGATTTTGGACTTCTAGTCTCTATACCTATGAGAGAATACTTTTCTGTTGTTTTAAGCCACCAAGTTTGTAGTGGCAATTTGTTCTGGAAGCCCCAGGAAAGAAAAACAGAGGCTGAAAACTTTCTTTTTTGTAGAGGGTAGGGAGAAGTATACATGTATATGAGGGTGAGAGAGGCATATATAAATATATTTCCTCCAAACTCTTAATTAAAAAAAAAAAATTGAAGGAAGAATAAAATGACGACCCATATAAACCTATGTAGATCCTCTAAATATTCATATCCTGCCACATTCTGTTTATTTCTATGTGTGCCTAACTATCTTTTTCTGAACAACTTGAAATTAAGTTGATGTCATCACATGTGAATTTAAGAAAATTCATTCTTAAATACTTCAACATGCATCTCCCAAGATAAGGACATTCTCATACAGAACCATAATGCCATGATCACATCTAAAAAATTAAGAAAAATTCCATAGTCTGATTAATAGATTACATTTCACTTTCTACAACTGCCTCCAAATTATCTATTTTAGTCTTTTAATCCAACATCCTACCAAGTATCATACATTACATTTGGTTCTTGTATCTCTTTAGACTCTTTTAATCTGGAATAAGAGCCCTGTGTTTTCACTTGGTTGTTTGTTCATCGTGGCATTGATATTTTTAAAAGTACAAGATAGATGTTCTGTAGAATTCCTGCATACTGCATTTATCTTCCTAAAACTGAGTTTTAAAATTACTAAATGCTTCAACGTCTAATTCTCATTTTCCAGACTAAACTATAACTACATGTCTCAAATCGTACTGTAAAAGAAGACAGAAAGGAAGAGGCATAGGAGAAGAAAGGAAAAAGAGGAGACAAACAACTTCATACCCTAATTATCAGCAATCACAAAATCCACCATAACCAAGCAATTAATTTAGTTAAATATTTCTAAAACATAGTCTATGATACTATAAAAATCAGCTGAGCAAGTTAGAAAACAGAAATGACAACAAAACAGTGATCCTTCATATGAAAGAGTTCGCTCTCATAGTTTTCCTAGTAGGAATCCTCTGAGGTTTACTTTTTCAATATTAATAAATCAGAATTCTAGATGTTTGGAGGATGGGATGGTCTTGGTAAACTGTCTGGAAGAAGTTTGATAATGTATTTGGGGTTCTTAGTGCTCAGCAGAAATTAACTCTCCTTTACCTCACTGTTCTAGGCGTTCATTTGGAAATTCATCCTGATAATTACATATATGAAACCATTTCGTCTTAATGCAATCTTGCGAATTTGGTATTATTATTTTCATTTAATTTTTATTTATTTATTTTTAATTTATTTTTATTTTTGGCTGCGTTGGGTCTTCGTTGCTGCGCGCAGGCTTTCTCTAGTTGCGGTGAGCGGGGGCTACTCTTCGTTGACGTGTGCGGGCTTCTCACTGTGGTGGCTTCTCTTGTTACGGAGCACGGGCTCTAGGTGCATGGTTCTTGTGGCTCGCGGACTCTAGAGCGCAGGCTCAGTAGTTGTGGCGCATGGGCTTAGTTGCTCCGCGGCATGTGGGATCTTCCCGGACCAGGGATCGAACCCATATCCCCTGCATTGGCAGGCGGATTCTTAACCACTGCGCCACCAGGGAAGTCCCTCATTTTAAATATAAGGAAAACAAAGCTCAGAAAGGGTAAACAACTGGCCCCAAAGCAGCCATCTAATTCTTGAACAGGCAGGACTAGATTCCAGTTATCTGTCCTACAAGGTCTTTCAAAATCTTAGAAAGAAATTTTTCAGTGATTATACTAACGTGATATACAGTTTATAATGACTCTGAAGGAATGTGGGAAAAAAATATTAGCTCAAATTCTAAGCATCTTACCAAGCATATTAGAATCATTTGAAAAAAAATCTGTTGAATAAAACCTTTTTTCCTTTATTGTCCATACTGTAAAATTCCAAATGCAATGCCATGAATGTCTGTCACATTCACTAAGTGCTATTATGTGAGAAGTTTACCTTCTAACTTGGCAGAACTTGGTGGTGTTGACCATATTCTTTGTGTGCAAGTCCCAAGTGTGGCGAGACAAACAGAACTGTAATGAAGTATAATTTATCCTTGTTTCTTCTCTATTGTAATTTTTTCTCAATACCTACATTTGATGGTGGAACTTTTGAAACATGTAATTTTATGCTACAGACTGGCTTATGATAATTTTCTTACTCCTTCTCTTGGACTTGAGTGTTGTTGTGTCTGTAAAATATTTTTAATATACTCAAAATCTAGGACCATATGCACAACTTCCTGTGTTTCTGAAGTCATTTAGAATTTTGCATGACATAAAAAAAAATACAACAATTTCCATTGGCTTAATAAAGTAGAAGTTTGTTTTCTCAGGTAACAGGAATTCTTGAGTTAAGCAGCTGTGTTGTTGATTCAATGGCTCACGAATGTAGGACTAGATACTGAAGCCATCACCTTGTGACCATATGGGAGAAACCAACATATTTATGTTATAGCACCAATGAAGGACAGAGATGCAAGGCAAAAAGTATCATGTCAATGGAGTGTGTTCCTTTAAAGAGCTTTACTTAACCCCTACCATATGACTTTCTCATGCATCACTCTGGCTAGAATTAGGCCACATGATCAACCTTATCTTCAAGGGAAACTGGGGACCTTTTCAGCTAGCAAATGTGCTCCCCTAAACACAATCCGGGTTCAGTTGATATAGATGAAAGGAAGACTGGTTACTAGGTTCAATTGACTGGTCATATATTTTTGTTTTGTTTCCCAGTGTATATAAAATTATGCTTACATTATACCATAGTCGATTAAGTGTGCAATACCATCATGTCTAAAAAATGTACATACCTTAATTAAAAAAAAAACTTTATTGCTAAAAATTGCTAACCATTATCTAAGCCTTCAGTGGGTCGTAATTTTTTTGTTGGTGGAGGGTCTTTCCTCAATGTTGATGGCTGCTGACTGATCAGGGTGCTGGTTGCTAAAGTTGAGGTGGCCATAGCAATTTATTAAAATAAGACAACATTAAAGTTTGCCTCATCAATTGCCTCTTCCTTCCACAAGCGATTTCTCTGTAGCACCCAATGCTGTTTGAGAGCATTTTACCCACAGTAGAGCTTTTAAAAGAAACTGGAGTCAATCCTCTCAAACCCTGCCTCTGCTTTACCAATGAAGTTTATGCAATATTCTGAATATTTTGTTGTTTCAACAATCTTCACAGCATCTTCACCAGGAGTAGATTCCATCTCAAGAAATTACTTTCTTTGCTTATGCAAAAGAGGCAACTCCTCATCTATTCAAGTTTTACCATGAGATTGTAGCAATTCAGTCACATCTTCAGGCTCCATTTCTAATTCTAGCTGTCTCACTATTTCCACCACATTTGCTGTTACTTTCTCCACTTACATCTTGAACCCCTCCCCTCAAAGTCATCCATGAGGGTTGAAATAAAATTTTGGCCTCTTCTCAAGAATCATGAATGTTCTTAATGGCATCTAGAATGGTGAAGTCTCATGAATTCCAGAAGGGTTTCAGTTTACTCGCTTAGATCCATCAGAGGAATTACTATCTATGACAGCTACAGCCTTACAAAATACATTTCTGTTTCCGAAATAACAAGACTTGAAAGTTGAAGTTACTCCTTGATCCATGGGCTGCAGAATGAATGTTCTGTTAGCAGCATTAAAACAACATTAATCTCATTGTACATCTCCATCAGAGCTCTTGGGTGACCAGATGCATTGTCAGTGAGCAGTAATATTCTAAAAGGAATCTTTTTTTCTGAGCAGTAGGTTCTCTACAGTGGCCTTAAAATATTCAGTAAACCATATTGCAAACAGACGTGCTGTCATCCAGGCTTTGTTGTTCCATTTATAGAACACAGACAGGGTGGATTTAGCATAATTCTTAAGGGCCCTAGGATGTTCAGAATGGTAAATGAGCATTGGTTTCAACTTAAAGTCACCAAAGTCACCAAGCATTAGCTTCTAATAAAAGAGTCAGTCTGTCCTTTGAAGTTTGAAGCCAGGCACTGACTTCTCCTCTCTAGCTATGAAAGTCCTAGATGGCATCTTCTTCCAATAAAAGGCTGAACACTGACAAACTCTTGTTTAGGTAGCCACCTTCGTTAATCTCAGCTAGATCTTCTGGATAACTTGCTGTAGCTTCTACAACAGCACTTGCTGCTTCACCTTGCACTCTTACGTTATGGAGATGGCTTCTTTCCTTAAACCTCATGAACCAAGCTCAGCTAGCTTCAAACTTTTCTTCTGCAGCTTCCTCACCCTTCTTAGCCTTCACAGAACTGAAGAGAGTTGGGGCCTTGCTCTGGATTAGGCTTTGGCTGGAGGGAATGTTGTGGCTGGTTTAATCTTCTATTTAGAAGATTAAAACTTCCCCATATCAACAATAAGGCTGTTTCACTTTCTTATCACTTCTGTGTTTACTGGAGTAGCACTTTTAACTTCCTTCAAGAATTTTTCCTTTGCATTCCCAACTTGGTTAACCAGCACAAGAAGCTTAGCTTTCAGCCTATCTCAGCTTTCAATCTGCTTTCCTCACTAAGATTAATCATTTCTAGCTTTTGATTTTTTTCCTAGTTTTTTTTTTTTTTTTTTTTTTAACATCTTTATTGGGGTATAATTGCTTTACAATGGTGTGTTAGTTTCTGCTTTATAACAGAGTGCGTCAGTTATACATATATATATGTTCCCATATCTCTTCCCTCTTTGTCTCCCTCCCTCCCACCCTCCCTATCCCACCCCTCCAGACAGCCACAAAGAACCGAGCCGGTTTCCCTGTGCCATGCGGCTGCTTCCCACTGGCTATCTACCTTACGTTTGTTAGTATATATATGTCCATGTTAGTATATATATGTCCATGATTTTTTTCCTAGTTTTTAATTTAAAGTGAGAGACATGTGACTCTTCCTTTTACTTCAACACTTAGAGACCATTATTAGGATTATTAACTGGTTTAATTTCAATACTGTTGCATCTCAGGGAATAGGGAGGCCCAAGAAGAGGGAGAGAGACAGGGGAATGACTGGTTGGTGCAGCACTCACAACACATGTAACATTTATTGATTAAGTTTTTTCTTATATGGGCATGGTTCATGGTACCCAAAAGGAATTACAATAGTAACATCAAAGTCACTGATCACAAATCATGATAGCAAATGTAATAATACTGAAAAAGTTTTGAAATATGAGAACTACCAAAATGTGACATAGACAAATGAAGTGAGCAAATGCTTTTGGAAAAATGGTGCCAACAGACTTGCTCGACACAGGGCTGCCACAAACTTTCAATTTGTAAAAAAATGAAGGATCCGTGAGGTGCAACAGAGCAAACCGCAATAAAACAAGGTATGCCTGTATTTATTTCTATTAGTGATACCATCATCGTGTCACCAGATGGGAAACTGCTGATCAAGACTCTCGAAGACCACAGTTTTTCAGACACAGATTACAAAATATTTCTAACATACACTAAAAGTTAAATATAGATATAGCTATGGATGCAGTGGTATATTTTTAATTTAACATCTTTATCGGAGTATAATTGCTTTACAATGGTGAGTTAGTTTCTGCTTTGTAACAAAGTGAATCAGTTATACATATACATATGTTCCCATATCTCTTCCCTCTTGGTCTCCCTCCCTCCCACCCTCCCTATCCCACCCCTCTAGGTGGTCACAAAGCACTGACTGAGCTGATCTCCCTGTGCTATGCGGCTGCTTCCCACTAGCTATTTATTTTACATTTGGTACTGTATATATGTCAATGTTACTCTCACTTTGTCCCAGCTTACCCTTCCCCCTCCTCGTGTCCTCAAGTCCATTTTCTAGTAGGTCTGTGTCTTTATTCCCATCCTGCCCCTAGGTTCTTCATGACCTTTTTTTTTTTTTTTTTTTTTAGATTCCATATATATGTGTGGATGAAGAAGATGTGGCACATATATACAGGGGAATATTACTCAGCCATAAAAAGAAATTGAGTTATTTGTAGTGAGGTGGATGGACCTAGAGTCTGTCATACAGAGTGAAGTAAGTCAGAAAGAGAAAAACACATACTGTATGCTAGTGATATACTTTTAAAATGAGATATTTTTTAAGCCATGTAATGTCAAAATTTGTACCTATGCAGACACTAGTTAGTAGATTTACTGTTGTGTATGTACGTGTGCAGTTTTCTGAGAAACAGAAAATTTTAAGGTTGAAATTTAGGATTATTATACTTACTCCAGCTCCAACCTTACCCACAGTACAAATGATACACTTATATTAATACACACACACACACACACGCCCACACAAACATGCATATCTCTCAATATGGAGGTCTCAATATCTAACAAAGTACTCAAGGGGATGAAACTTATCTTGTTTGGGGGAAATCTATAAAGTATTTAAATATCTGTTTCTAACATGACAAAGAGTATGATATTTAATATCATCATAAAATTATTCAAAAAATATCAAAACTCTAAATACAACAAAATGTTCAGGAAAGGAAGTGCATAAGAAGATGTTAAAGATGTTTATAAATCAATTAAATTGCACAATTCAAAACAGTATTTCAGTCTAATTGACTGCAGAATTAACTCTAGGTTATTCAAGAGAAAATTGACTTATTATTTATCAAATAGCAAGCAAGAATTATCAGACACACTAAAGAGAACACGTAAAATGCTAAATTGTTTTTGAGTTTTAGATCTTTCTGACAGCAAACTTAAAGCAGAATTATCAAAAGTAAGTGCTTTGATTTCAGGGTTGGCTAAAAGTAAAATAGATTTTTAAAGTCTGACACCATAGTTTTTTGTCAAATTGACAGAGATGGTCCAGTTCATTTTGTTTCTGGAGCTTACATTTTTTTTTCCCCCTAAGGAGAAAACAAACTCATTCCAAATAACCCCAAACCAATATACTACATCTTAAAATTATTAATCTATTTTATAACATTACATACCGCTATGTGTTTCACATTTTGTATATTTTACCACAGGTTTTATTCTGGAAATGCATGAAGGATGATGAGGAATGGGATGTAAATTCTAATAGAATGTTTTAAGAAACTTATTTTGGATTTAGATGTTTAATAACCAAGCAAATACTATTTAAGCATGTGTCATTCTCAGTGAAGCTCTCAAGAAAATGTGGTGGGATTTTAGAATTAGAATTATGGATCACTTTGTATCACACAGTAAGCAAATGATAGACCTGAAATTTGAACTTAACCCTCCTACAGTGATATCTACTCTTTTCTATTATTTGTCTCCAAATATAGCATCCAGATTAGCTTCACTATATTGGACAGAAAATACTGTACTTTAAACATGACACAGACAGAATATTAACTTGGTTTAAATCTGGAAACGATATTAATTTCATCAGAGATTAACTGCGGAAGTTAGAACAGCTTGTTGCACATCATACATTCCCCAATTCTATTTATGCAATTGATTTTGGGGTTTTTTTTTTACAACATGAAATGCCTTACTCACTCTTTTGGTGTTTTTCTTCTTGATGAAATTCATAAACTTGCAAGTAAAATTTCAAGAAAGACATAATTTAGCTGACTTTACCAGATTACACTGCAAATAACTAAGCTCTTAAAAAACTTAGAATATTTAAAGATGTGTTCTGATTTCTATATACGTCACGATCCAAAGTAACTACTATAAATTTATATTTCTTTCTAATTTTAATGTGGATTTTGGTCCAGCTTACTAAGGTAAAGGGTAACTAAATTAATCTAACACTTCTTAAGCAGTGAGAATAACATAACTTTGAAGTGCACCCCAGAAAAAAAGCAAAATTACCATTGATTGCAATAATTTTTATAACAATATAGATTTTGGTGATAAAATATAGTGACTTAAAAGATATTCTTCTTCCTAGATCAATTATATTATTTATGTAATAGAGGTTTCTTTGAATCATCCTTACTTTTTCACATCCAGCCTTCCACATGTATGGATTATTTCCAGATATCTCTTTGCTAGTGAATGGTGTCCCTCGTTTATAGTTGTTAAAGTAAACGAAGTAAAAATGATAAATACAAGAGGGCTTACTTATTGTAGAATTAATTTTATTCTGATGGCCATTGGTTGTCGAGATTCAAGTCCTAAATTCCAGTAGAGTCCACACCTATAGAACATTCTAGGAGTGAAGAGTGAAGTGAGATGGCAAGAGAATTTTATGGTGGGGAGTAGAGATTAAGTAGAATTTAAATGCTTTATTTCTTATGTATGTTTATTTTTCCACTACAAACTTTTAAAAATATATATCTTTTCAGTACCAAGAATGATCTGAAAGCAGTCTGAACCTCATGGACTCAGCTGATAATGAATGACAAGTTGGGGGACTCACCCAGGAATTTAGATTCACCTTCACTATCTCCTCTACCTTGTTCTTCTCTTAAGAAGAAGGATACTAATTGTGGACATGGATACATAAATACTAATTAGACAAAGAAATGGAGGATAGAGTTTTTGATGTCAGGGGGGAAACTCTTTCTTTTGCTCTTTTTCTCTTTCTCTGTCTTTGTCTCTCTCTCCCTCTCTCACATTCCCCTCATACCCCTGCAATTCTTAGTGTAGTATCTTTGAATTTTCAGATTGTTTCACTCTTGATATTATTTTATGCAATAAAATGTGATGTGTTTGGGGCTGCCTCCTGCTCATCAGGGATTTTGCTCTGGAATTGCATAAGAATATGAGAATTACAACAATCCCACTCAGGATCTCATTGAGAAACTTTCTTTTCTCGGCATGTTTATCCTTGGGTTTATTTTCTAAACATTTTTTGCCACTGAAGTAAGAGCTTGTACAGGCTATTATTTCCTAGGGTGAGATAAGTAAATGAAACAACAAAAAAGGAGTCTTTGACAAAACAATTTCTGATCTTACATACATTTAGGTTGTCTCAGTTTTGTCAAGCAACGCTTTCATAAGCATATTTACAAATATATCCTTATGTGCTATGTGCTAGTACAACTCTTTCTGTAGTGTGGATCCTAGAAATGAAATTGGCTAGGAAGTGGGTAAACACATTTTAAAATTTTAATACCTCCAAGTTGACTTCTGAATTTTTTTTTTTTTTAACCAATATACGCTCCTGCTGCAATGTTTGAGCAGCCCTTGAAATTCCTTTGCCAATATCTAAACATGTTTCAGAGGATGGAAGCAATATAGACCATGAAACTGTCATCTAAAGCACCACAAGGTTTTGGTCCATGTAAGTTTAATCTTGTATCAAAATGAATAAAAACTATTACATGTACACTTGCCCATTATGCAGAATGGCCATTATCTCTCTATATATGAGAGAGATAGAGATAGAAACTAACAACTTTTCTCAAATATAACTTAGAGCAGTTAAATAAAATTGACCTTCCTTTTGTCTTTCTTTTGATTTCAACAAAAATTAATTAAATTCAAGAAATGTTTACAACATTCGCTGAAATGTGGGCTTTATATCAGTTATGTATTAATGCAGTTCATTATTTACAAATATAACATTATTGATTATCTATTCTGTGCTAAGCACTCAACTAGGCACTGAAGACAGAGGTGAGAAAAAGAACATCTCTGTCTCTGAGAAGCACATAGTATATTTCTTGAACAAAGTAGCCTTCAACACAACGTGAAGAGAAAAAAAGATGAAGAAACAATAAATGTGATGGGATCAAGAAAGTGGTTTCTCACTGTGCCCCACAAGGCATCAGGCAAAGCTTCACAGAATGAGATGGTTGAGTTGTGAAGGATGTATTGGAATTCTCCAGGTAGATAAGAATAGAAAAATCACTTCATAGAGAGTATACAACCTGTGAAAACCAGCAGGATATGAGAGACAATTGAATAATTGGGGAAGTTTGTTTAAAGACGTATAAAATGCTTAGAATGGTGTCTGGCACTACCATTATTTACAGAATATTTGCTACCATCATCGACATCATCATCATTATTATGTGAGTGGTAGTAGCAATTATTTACTCTTCTTCAAAACTCTATGTATCAAATATATGCTCCCAATGTATTCCCAACCTGTTCACAATGAGAAAATTAAGGCACAGATACATTAGGTAACTTTTCTAAAATCACATAGCTGGTTAGTGGGGGAGTATGGTAAGAACTCAGGCTGTTGGTAGTTTCATGTAGTTCAACTTCAAGACACATATAGAAAAGATGTTGGAAATGCAACAGATTATGAAAAAAAGTTATATACTAGTATAAAGATGTTGTTCTGTAGATCAGAGAGTTTCTGAAAAGTATTATGCATAACAATGTATGAGCTAATACAAATGCTATCATCAGCACGGCCATTTTCCTTGTGTGTGTGTATGTCTGTGTGTGTGTGTTTTGTTTTTGTTTTTTGTTCCTACATCTGCCAGCACTGGAGAGGTCAATGATATTAGTGAGCTATTGAGAGAGAAAATAAGTGAGAAAAAGAGGTCTCCTCTGCTATATGCTTTCATCTAATGGTAGTAGCAACTCGAAGCCAGTTCTCATTAGAGAGGTGGGAAATGTCTTTACCTTTATAGAAGATTAAAATGTTAATCAGTATAGGACTGGATGACTTCTGAATCAAGACTTTTATAGCAAAAATTGAACATAGGACATTTTATTATCTAAAGTGAACAGAGAAATGATGGAGTCTGCAGGAGTTATCATGCAATAACAGAGGAAAAATTTAATTTCCTGTACTGAGTACATTTTAAAGGGACAGTAGAATACAAAAATAGTTACATTTTGAGTACTTTCTATAAGTTTAATATATCCATTAGAGATGTTTAAAAGACAGAATCAATTTTTACATCAATGAGGAAGTAGGAAGAGTAAAAATGAGCTAAATATTACTTCATTAGTTGCTTAAGTGAATAAAGATATTAATGGAGACATTAATAAAGATATTAATGGAGGGAAAAGAATGAGATCAAGTTTGTATATGTTGATGCTGCAGATGTAGATATTTACAGATATCAAGACAAAGATGTCAATTAGCATAAGAGAAACACAAATCTGGTATTTCCACTTTATACTTTTTCAAGGTGAATTTTAGATATATATATTTCCTTTCATCTTATTATTCATTCAGAAACAATTTTTCCTGTTATTCTATTTTCTGCCTCAGGAAAGTGCTCCCATTTATTGGTGAACCAGAGCTTAAAGGCCTCAAGTAAACATCACAGTAAAAAGCGTTTTTATGTTGTTGTTATTGTTGTTGTTTTCTGCTGCAATTTCCTCAGGAAAACTTTTGGTAAAAATGATTTTTAAAAAACCTGAAAAAGAGCAAACATACAGTAAGAACTTATAATAATGAAAAGAGGAAGACCATTTCCCTTCTCAATATGACTGGGAAGAACAAAGGGAAAAGCCCTTAAAATTAAGCTTGTTTTATTTTTATTTATTTATTTTTTAATTTCTCTGGTTGCATCACCCTAATTTTCTTCTGCCTTCAGTTTCCTTTGATCTATGAAGACAGAAAATAGAATTGTGGTAATCATTTCACAATGTGTACATATATCAAATCATCATATTGTACACTTTAAATGTATACAATTTTGTCAATTTTACCTCAAAAAAGCTGGAAAAAACCCCAGAAGATAGCAATTTAACAGTATTTGCACTTCCTATTATAAACCTGTACAAAAGTGTGTGTCTATGTGATTAACTGATAAATAAATTGTCTTCATTGTAACTACCACAATTCCTTTTTTTCTAGAAAATTAGTTTTGCTCAATTTTGTTTTCATGTGCATCTTCCTTTTTTATTTGTAACATGTTTTTGAGGTATAATTGATATGTAATAAGATGTACACATTTAAGGAATACAATAAGTTTTGCTCATGAAATTTGCCCATCACCAAATCCAGATAATGAACATTTCCATCACTCCAAAAGTTTGCTAATGGCTCTTTGTAATTCCTCCCTCTCACCTCAGCTCACTCACATCTCTGTCATCCCTCCCACTTGTTTGTTTTCCATCATGGTATATTGGTTTCCAACTCTCTAGAATTGAATTTAAATAGAGCAATCCTGTGTGTGCACTTATTGGTCTGGCTTCCTCAACTGGAATACTTATTTCAAGATCCACCCATACTGGAGCATGTATCAAGAGTCCATTCTTTTTGTTGCTGAGTATTGAATAGATATACCAAACATATTCAGTCTGTTCACCTGTTAATAGACACTTTGGGCTGTTTTCAATTTTTGGCTGTTACAAATAAAGCTATGATCATCTGGCACTAGTTTTTGTAGAGACATCTTCTTTAATTTCTTTTAGGTAAATACCTAGGAGTGGAAGGGCTGGATCATATGATAGGTATATCTTTTACTTTTTAAGAAACTATCAAGATGCTTTCTAAAGTGGTCCCACTACTTTACATTCCCACTAGAAGTGTATGAGAGTTCCAGATTCTCTACAACCTCACCAACACCAAGTACAGTCAGGTTTACTTTCAGTCATTCTGATAGGTTTGTCTCATTATGATTTTAAGTTTTATTTTCCTAATGAATGATGTTAAGCATCTTTTCAGGTGCTTATGTGCTATCTACATATATTTGGTAAAGTGTTCAAATATTTTACCCTTTTTTTTTTTTTTTTTTTTACCTGATTTGTTTCCTTATTACTGAATTTTGAAATTCTTTTAAATGTTCTGGAAATAAGTGCTTTATCAGATATATGTTTTACAAAATTTTCTCTCAATCAAGTAGACAAAGATCATAAAATGCAATCCCTATCAAATTACCAATGACAATTTTCACAGAACTGGAACCAAAAAAATTTAAATTTGTATGGAAACATAAAAGACCCCAAATAACCAAACAAAGATTTCTCAGATCTTGAGAAAGAAGAATGGAGCTAAAGGAATCACGCTCCCCGACTTCAGACTATACTACAAATCTACGGTAATCAAAACTGGCACAAAAACAGACACATAGATAAATGCAACAGGATAGAAAGCCCAGAAATAAACCTACGCACTTTTGGTCAATTATTCTACGACAAACGAGGCAAGAATATACAATGGAGAAAAGACAGTCTCTTCAATAAGTGGTGCTGGGAAAACTAGACAGCTACATGTAAAAGAATGAAATTAGAACATTCTCTAACACCATATACAAAAATAAACTCAAAATGGATTAAAGGTCTAAATGTAAGACTGAATACTCTACAATTCCCAAAGGAAAACATAGGCAGAACGCTCTTTGACATAAATTGCAGCAATTTTTTGGATCCGTGTCCTAGAGTAATGGAAACAAAAGCAAAAATAAACAAATAGAACCTAATTAAATTTAAAACCTTTTGCACAGCAAAGGAAACCATAAACAAAACAAAAAGACAACCCAGAGAATGGGAGAAAATATTTGCAAATGATGTAACCGACAAGGGATTAGTCTCCAAAATTTACCAACAGCTCATGCAGCTCAATATCAAAAAGCAAACAACCCAATAAAGAAAATGGGCAAAAGACCTAAATAGACATTTCTCCAAAGAAGACATACAGAGGGCCAACAGGCACATGAAAAGATGCTCCACATAGCTAATTATTAGAGAAATGCAAATCAAAACTATCAATACAATGAGGTATATCACCTCACATTGGTCAGAACTGCCATCATCAAAAAGTCTACAAATAATAAATGCTGGAGAGGGTATGGAGGAAAAGGAACCCTCCCTCACGGTTGGTGAAAATGTAAATTGGTGCAGCCACTATAGAGAACAGAATGGAGGTTCCTTAAAAAACTAGAGTTACCATATGATCCAGAGCTCTCATTTTATGTAGTCCTTTCCTTTTTATTAATCCTGCCAACTCTAGCTTCCTTGATCTCTCTGTACTCACAATTATGCCTCCTCAACTCAGGGAGTCCATTAAGCTCTGCGTGAATTTCCCCTCTCTTTTCCATGGCCTAGAAACTCTCTCAATGCAGTAAGTTGGGACAATTATAGAGCTTACCTAGATCATCTCTTGTATCTCAGGGATCACTGTCCTTCATAGCCTGATACCCAATTTCTTGAGAAGGGTTGTTTCACGTGTTTTGCATATGTTTTAACTTTTTCAGATAGGAGAGCAACTACAGTCCACTCTGTCTTGGTAAGAAGTGGACATTCTTTCAACTACTTTTAAAATTAGGTAAAACCTAATCTGGCACCAGCATCAGAGAAATCAGAAACATATAAACATTCCTACAACAATTAAAGGAAATGTGGATACCTCTCCTAAATAGTATATTTAGAGATAAGTTTTCTGTTTGAAAAGGCAAAAGGGAGATATGACAATCAATTTTATAGATATTATTCTTAAATTTACCAGTGAAGTGGTGTATGATTTGTTATTCTCAAATAATTAAATATCTTCCCTGTGTTCTAATACATGAAACAAGTCTTTGCAAGTTTTAAAATATTGTGGCTGAAATAATTCCAGTATCAGAAATGTTGCCGACACAGATTGAAGTTTCTCACTCTTCTCTCTGACCCCAATAAATCTGAAAGCATTTGTGACATGTGAAATTTAAGGCAAACTCACTCTGTATTTGTATTTATGAGTCTGTGTGAATGTACTGATCTATGTTCTCACACACTTTTATTTCCTTTTACATTCTATATAGTGATGGATAGAGCTAAGTTTACATTGTTTAAAAAATAAAATGCACCTACTTTGACTTGACATAGGAACTCATCAGAAATTTAGTTCTTAAATACTGCTTTTCTAGGTAATAGAGTATTTAAAAGCAGGCTATCCTGAGAGAAACAATATTTACAGAGGTTTGCTGGATGGATACACAGTTTGAAGTAGCAAAAAATCTATCACTAAGTAAAGCCAGGTCATTTGAGAGTCATGATCTCTTTATAGTATATTCTGATTAATGTCTTTTAATGGATTTGGCACTGAGTTTGGGCCAATGGCTCTTAGTGTGAGATAGTATAACTACATTTACATGAAACTCAACGCAGTCTATTATAAAGGTGTTATTGAAGATATTTTTTATTAATTGCACATTGTCTTACTTAGAAGAAATCACTCTCAGATCCGAATGTGCAGGATACCTGGCCACTGGTCTGTGTTTATTCTTATGGCTAATGTTAATCTTCTCATTGATCATTATAGTTTCTGCACAGTCTGCATAGGCTGTTAGACATCTTAGAAGAAAAATAGTGGCCCACCAAAAACAAGCAATTTTATGACATTGATTTTAATTTAAAAACTCATTTTAATGAATCTATTTTATTTCTTATAATAGATAAGTGAGGCAGTACTCAGATTTACTCCTTCCATACTAAAGCATTCAATCTCCCAGTCTTCTGGGATTACTGATGACTGCAACATCTCGACTGAATTCCTCTGCGGAAATTCCTCTTGGTCAGAGAGAGTCACATCACTCAAGTCCATGCCTCTTTCCTAAAGGCAACTCTTGTCAAATGATTAATTAATACAAGCATATAAAGGCCCGGAGCGCTTTCCTCAATTTTGGATAACACTGAAGGGTCATCTCAGATTGAGAACTCACTATAGGCTCAGATGAGGTCCTTTTTGCAATGGCATCACAATTAAACTTTCCTTTCCACACAATCCTTCACTCCACTACAGATGTTGATGCTAAGACCAATCACCAATAAAATTTTTGTATACAAATAGTCATCTCAGAGCCTGTTTTTATATTGGCAGATGGTTCCAGGAAGCAGAGTCTAAAGTGATACTCTGAACATGGCTCACTTGTTCACTGGCTGGCAATGAGGACCCCTAATCATTGCTGGTGCGTAGAAAGAACACTGTTAGTCCCTGAAATGTGGGAACAGTAAAACTGTCAAAGCAATCACCAAAGTTAAAATGAGACACCAGTATAATGGAATGCAGTGGTAGGTACACTGGTATACTGGTACTCTTAGAGGTAGAAGGAAAACAGTAATCATAAGGGCTATGGATTTGGAAGAAAATTTCTGGGGGCAATCAACTAATTGGAAAAGGGCAATGAGAAGCTGATGATAAAAATCAACAAAAGGACAAAGTGTGAAATCCAAAAGTCCCTGTTGGCTGCATACAAATATACTCTTTCCTGTATCCAGAGTCTCAGAAAAGTTGAGAATCAGGTATAAAAATTAATTATAAGATTAGTATAGGTCCAGAGAAGGTTGTATTCTCAATCATAGCAGGCCTACTCTGCCAAAGCCAGAGGGCTGATTAGGAAGAACTGAAGCTCTGAGACTTGGGAAAGGGATATGCAATTCAATGCAATGAACACACTCAAAGATCTTAAATCCAGTTTCCCAGGACCTTCTGGATCTGTAGATGTAATTTAGCCATAACTGTTGAAGCCTCTACCTTTTTTCCTTTGTTTGAAGATGATGAAGCACATTCTGCCTTACAAAATGGCATATACTCCCTTAGGATAAACCCTGCCATCCTTCTTGACCACAAGATAAATGACTAAGCTTAAGTCTCAACCTAACCCAGGCAGGGATGCTCTGTTTCTGCAGGACCTGTTGATGCCTCAGGGCCATCCAAGATGTGCTGCCTGGAGACTGGAAAATACATATGGGACTAGATCCTAATTGTTCCAGTTAAAAGAGAGTTATCAATATAGAAGGATTTCCTCTCCCAGAATGATTCTTGTTCCCTTACAGAAAGTGATTGCCCAGAAATGCTGTGACAGACAGTTTAAAAAAAAAAAGTCAGAGAAATGGATATGCTAAAGATATATGCTATATAAGGTGAGGAATCCCGTCAGATGAATGAATTAAGGTCATAGAAGGCACTTCACCAATGTGATAAGGAATAGACTAGAGAGAGTAGCTGGCATCATTGAGAAGCTCAAAGGTGGATTCCTCTGTAAACCAAGGATGAGAATAGTAATTGTTATTATAGAACTTCTATGATTTATGCTAATAGGGATGATAAAATATCGAAAATAGAGGCCAGCTATCTTCTCTCAACCACTCGTCAGAAGCCAGGCTGTGAAATTATTGTAATGTGCAAGAAGGTCTGAAAGGCAGCCAGAAGGACCAGATCCACAGAATGCCAGAGAAATGGATACAAAACCACATTTATAGGGGCAAAATAGATAGGCATACAAAAAGGGTGCTGCTTAATCTATACAGTCAAAAGAATTCAAGTTGGGATGATAAGGAGGCTGAGGGATATAAATCCCAATAAAGTCATGATCCCTTTATCAATTTTCAAAGGAGAGGCCAGACCTCCAAAAGAAACTAGAGCAAACATAAATAACATTTCCCCCAGTCTTGCCCAAGAGACTTCTGGTCCTTTCCAGGAAAACCATACATCAGGGAAAGGGAAGTAACCAAACATTTCGAGGACCCAAAACATCACCATACATGCTGTTAGTGTAAGGCTTATGGGGGCCACGTAATCTATGGACTCTTAGCTTGGCACAATGAACTGAAATTTTATATGTTGAAATGCCAGTCCCCAATGTGATGGTATTAGGAGGTGGGACCTCTGGGAGGTAATTAGGTCATGAGGGTGAAGTCCTCACGAACAGGATTAATGCCCTTATAAAACGGACCATAGAGAGCTCTCTCTCCTTTCTACTGCATGAGGGTTTCATGCCACAGATGCTAAAATTTGTACTCTTCTAGGTTACTGCCTCTAACCACTCAGCAGCCTTTCAGGAGGCCAAATCCATTGCACTGAAGTTTTAATCAGGGAGCATAGATGCAGTTTTGAGTGCAGAGTGCTGAGAGAGAGAGACAGAGACAAAGAGAGAAGCTGAAGATAGATGTCTAATACACCTAGCAAAATGTGCCATGATTCTCTCTAGATTCTTCTTTATATCTAAAATATTTGTGCAACAATGAAAGAAATGCATAATGTATGAGGACTGTAAAAAGCGAAATTCACCATATTTTAGAAGTATCATTGAACATACTTTTTTAATAAGTAAATATAACTGACTGTAAAGAGCCCATCACAAACTAGCATGCACACATACACTCATACAAACTGAATTAAGAGCAGAAAGATAGAAGAAAAAAATAGACCAAGTGTTATTTCAATACCAACTTGTGTCCATAAATCCTAACAGAGAGTAAACATTTGGCTCTTGGGAAAATGTTCACAGAAGCATAATACTGTTTGCATACATTTAAAAGATAACCAACTTGTTTTATTCTATTTATTTATTTAAAAAAGTTTATTTTTGGCTGCTTTGGGTCTTTGTTGCTGCACATGGGCTTTCTCTAGTTGTGGCGAGCAGGAGCTACTCTTAGTTGCAGTGTGCGGGCTTCTCATTTCGGCAGTTTCTCTTGTTGCGGAGCACGGGCTCTAGACACGTGGGCTTCAGTAGCTGCAGCACATGGGCTCAGTAGTTGTGGCTCACGGGCTCTAGAACGCAGACTAAGTAGTTGTGGCACATGGGCTTAGTTGCTACGTGACATGTGGGATCTTCCCATACCAGGGATCGAACCCGCGTTCCCTGCATTGGCAGGCGGATTCTTAACCACTGTGCCACCAGGGAAGCCCTCAACTTGTTTTAAAACCACCATCAAGGAAATTTTTCTCAGGAACCTAACAGTCTAAGATAGCAACACACTCTGTATATTATAATGCATAGTTTTACAAGATGATACACATACCAGCTTCAATTTGATTTAGATGTAGGCAGCACTTTGGGACCACTGTGGAAGCTGCTACAACCTGCTAGAAGGACTAGTGGTTGGAAACCTTGACAGAGTCAGAAGTGTGAATAAAAATAAGAATGATCTGGGGACAGGAATGAATATTTAAATCTAAGAATATACGTTACAGATCTTCTGGGATTAAGGACTGTTTGGTTTTTTAGATTTATTTTTTGTTTTGTTTTGTTTTTCCCTGCTTCCCACTGACCCAGTCACTGATCTGTAGAAATAAACCAAGGTAGTGGAGTTACAATGTGGAATTGAATTGGGATGGTAACAACCATGACCAGCTACTACTATAAATAAATCCCTTTTTCTCTTCCTTAAGGCCACCAAGAGGGTGAGGCCATCAGTTCGGGAGTTCGGGAGTTAAAAAGGAGTTGTCAGCACATAATAAGAATTTTCTCTTCATGGTCATTGAAAAATGGAAATATCATGTCAATGTAATCATCTAAATGTGCAATTGTTCATTTTTGCTTATCATGATAATCCCAATGCCTAAAAAATTACACTTAAAGCAAAACAAAGTATTTTTCCTGGTCCATTAAAATTCTTAACAGATTCTCACAGAGCTATAAAAGTGAAATTGTATTTAGTCTATATTTTTATTCATATACATGTATTTTTCTATTAAATAAGAAGGTGCATATAAAAAATGGGTTATCTATATTTAAAATGTAAAGGATCCCCCAAAAGTCTGAAGCATATGTTTCTCCTCCTGTCTCTCTTAATGGTGCAAACCTGCCACTTAATTTTAAGCTAAGAAGCTTGGCTGCCAACACCTTGAGGAAAGAGCATCTTCTTTTGCTCATCATGTTGTTCTCAAACTCTAAATTGGTCAATAATAATGTGTTTGAATAAATAAATAGAGAGCATCATGGCTGGTAGATAAATGCTATATTATGGTACTGAATATATGACTGTAATATGCAATAGTATTTAAAACCTGAATTTCATGAAAGAAGTGAGAGAAGCTGGCTAGAACTATATATGTAACTCATGTATGTGAAACTGTGACAATCTTCTTATGGAAGAAACAATATATGTACATGTGGGTGGGTGTGAGTTACATATTTCCACTTAATACCCTGTTGTAACAAGTAAAGATAACAATTACATTAGTAGCATATTGTAAGATCTCTGTGCTGACCACGAAAAAAACTACTTTCATAAAAATTCTATCTTTTCATATTGCGCTATTATACAAGTCAGCTAGAGGAGACTGTTATCATTTTTAGTATAAAATACTAGTATTACTGGTGTGGCAATAAATTCAGTTCTATTTATGACTCTTCAGATTTAGACCCAAGGTTATTGCTTAACTTTAGTTTCTATGACTTCTACAAGGATTAAGCTCAATTGAACCTCATATTATAGTACTGACAAATGAATCAACAGACAAAAAAAATGTTGATGTAAATCAAAATTACAGTATATAAGACAACATTTGCCTCTCCATTTAGTCTAGCATTCAAAATGTACTTTTGCTTTAATTTAGAAATGATATTTAGTACCAAAACATACAAAGTAACCTTGGTAATTACTGGTGAAAACATTCAGTCATACTACAAACCTTTACTGTTCACTGACTATAATTGTGATACATACATACAATAAGTATCTGACAAATATCACAAGACAGCATTACCTTTTGCTCTTACTGTCACTGAAAGAAACAATTCTGGAAATATTTACTTGCACGTGCCTAAGCAAAATATATAAGCATATTTACTTAAAGATTTGGAATAATGATTAAAATCCACATGCTCAGCTGAATACTTTTAGAATAAAGGATTTCAGCTTGGGAGTTGCTAACAATCATTACATTTCCTATATTCCCATAAGCACAATAACTGGGTGGATAAAATTTACCATTCATAATAGGTCTAAAAATAAAATGTATCCTGGAAAAATTCAATAAGGAACATGCAAATCCCTTGTAAAAAAGAAGTATAAAGTATTACTGAGGGATATAAAAGAAGACAAATAAATGAAGAAATATTCCCAGTTAATGAATAAGAAAAAGCCATGTTGTTAAAATGACAATTCTCTAAATTATTATTATTATTATTATTATTATTATTATTATTATTATTATTATTATTATTTGCGGTACGTGGGCTTCTCACTGCTGTGGCCTCTACCGTTGCAGAGCACAGGCTCCGGACGCGCAGGCTCAGTGGCCATGGCTCACGGGCCTAGCCGCTCTGCGGCATGTGGGATCTTCCCAGACCGGGGCACAAACCCATGTCCCCTGCATCGGCAGGCGGACCCTCAACCACTGCGCCACCAGGGAAGCCCTAAATTATTTTTTTAATCCTAAAATATCCTTTGGAGATTTTATTGCTATTGCATTTTTTTTTATGTGTATGCATTTATAAAGATATGAGAACAGAAAAAAATCTGAATACAAAAAGAACTAGAAGGCTAAATGTTGCATTGCCAGATATCAAAAGGTATGCCAAAGATAAATAATTATAAATAATACAATAATGTCTAAATTATGCAAAGTTATATTGATGGAACAGAATATAAATTCTTTTATAAAATAGCCAGGATATTTTGTTATAAACTTTTTGGAAAGTCAAGAAATTATTTTAATATTATTCATTTGTTTGTACATATAATTAAAATATCTATACATCTAGAAGTAGAATGAAATTCAACTAAAATGACAAATTAGGAAAATAATAGTTACATAAATGAGGTATATCAATGAATATTTCTTACAAAAGAATAACACATATTTCTAATTCTGAAAATGTTTTTGTAGTTAAAAAAAAAATTAGAGAAGTATACAACCAAGATATTAAACAGTAGCTTTTTGCACTTCCCAAAACAGTTCTGTTTCTCTGCAGCCAGGAAATGTTCTCACTTTTAAGGACTGCTGTAATTAGATTAAAATGCTGGACAACTGCATGGGTGTTCTATTACTGCCATAACAAATGACCACACATTTAATGGCTTAAACCAACACAAATTTATTATCTTACAGTTCTGGGGATCAGTCTGAAATGGGCTGAAATCAAGGTGTCAGCGTGTCTGCCATTCTCCTGAAGGCTCCAGGGAGAATTTGTTTCCTTCCTTTTTTCAGCTTCTAAAGGCCATCGGGCATTCCTTGGTCAATGGAAGAGGGAGGAGATCTTCAAATCCAGGAGTATATCATCTTCAAATCCCTCTCAGACTCTCACTTCCTCTTCTGCATCCTTCACTCACTTTAAAGGATCCTCCTTATTATATGGAGTCCACCCTGATAACTGGACAGTCTCTTCATCTCACATCTTCAAAGTCACTTTTGCCATATAAGTAACATAAACAAAGGTTCCTAGGATTAGAACATGAACATCTTTGGGGCCCCATTATTCTGTCTCGTCTAATGTGTTAACTTTATTAGTGTGTTTAAGGGTTGTTGGGGTTTTTTTTGGTATGTTTTTCTGTCTTTTCATTTTCTAAAAAGAATAAACAATTATTAGTTATATTATGTAACTAAAAAAAGAAACAAAAAAGATCAGAAGAAATCCAAGTGGAAAATAATGCCCTAGAATATGTGTACAGATATCCACATTCATAATGTTGCCTGGTCTAGCAACTCGTTGCATATCTGTGGACCAGTTATTTCCAAGGCTCTGTTATTTAATTTCTTAATGTGAAATTAGGGGGTTTAAACTTTAGAGACAACTTTCAGCAGAGGACTAAAAACTTGGACTAGGTCTCCGTAACTTTACGAGATGTTCCGACTGGAATGGCAGTGTAGGCAGAAAAGCCAGCTAATGTTCTCCAGCAGGACACAAAAGGCACTTTGAAAGTTGTTGCTAAGTCTGTTGGGTGTTATTTGGAATGCTTTCTCTGTGTCTTCTGCGTTCACTTGTATTGTGGATAATTAAAACCCACATATAATACAGGATTCATTTACTCAGACGACACACAGCAACTAGTTTATGTTAGACATGGTGTTAGGGGATTACCTCTATGCCATAAGTAATATAAATAAAGCAAACATATACTGTTGAAAGATAAGCACAAAGATGAAACAGACATATTTCTGTGTCACAGGACACTGAAACTTCAGTTGGGCAGAGAGAATAACCACCTCCCTGAAGACAGAGATTGTGTATCTGTGCTATATATCCCCCAATCCTTCTAGCACTCTGCCTCCATTGCCTTCCAAGAACGCTTTCTGTATGATTGATAGTTAAAAGGAACTCATAGGCTACTTCCTTTCCTAGCTTTGGTCTTACATAGCCAGTGATCTATGTCACATATCCACTGGGATGTGTAAAAGGAAGACATAACTCAACATGCTCCACATTCACTGACTGGATCATGATCTTTCTCTTCAACACTAATCCCCTTCCTTGGTTTCTAATTTCAGTGAACAGCACCATGATCAAACCTCTTACACAGCCAGAAGCCTATGAGTCATTCTTGATATTTAATCTCCCTCACTCATTCTATCAGTCAGGGTACCAGCAGGAAACAGATGGCACACTCATTAGAATAACTCTAAAATATTTTAATTACGGGAATCTTCATGAAGGGTGGACAGTGTATATGGCTCCTGTGAGGAAAAGCACAATATCCTGGGAATCTACCACCTTTACCACAAAAGAGCCACTGGAATCCAGAAGGAAAGAGTCCTGTAGATCTGCTACCTTAAAAGAAGCAGCAATTTTGGTTGAGAATGGGAGCCACCCAAGACAACCCTTCAGGGAGGTAGCCAGGGGAAGAAATACAGTAAGTCCCCTACATACGAATAGATGACACAGTAGTACTGGATTGCATCCTGAATGGCTGCTGCAACCTTTGTGTACCTTTCTATGTTTGGGTCCTGTGCCTCAAAAATTAAGTGCCAGGCTTCCCTGGTGGCGCAGTGGTTGAGAATCTGCCTGCTAATGCAGGGGACACGGGTTCGAGCCCTGGTCTGGGAGGATCCCACATGCCATGTAGCAACTAGGCCCGTGAGTCACAACTACTGAGCCTGCGCATCTGGAGCCTGTGCTCCGCAACAAGAGAGGCCGAGATAGTGAGAGGCCCGCACACTGCGATGAAGAGTGGCCCCCGCTTGCCACAACTAGAGAAAGCCCTCGCACGGAAACGAAGACCCAACACAGAAAAAATAAATAAATTAATTAATAAACTCCTACCCCCAACATCTAAAAAAAAAAAAAATTAACAGTGCCTCCTCAAATAAAGAAAATCCCCTTGCCGTTTCCTGCGTTGTGAATCTCTTCGGTTCTTCAGTTTCTTCTTCTTCCTCTTGTCTCCCTTCATCCTTTCTCTGGGCCTCCAATTCCATCAAGTCTTCATTAGTAAGCTCCTCATGTTGCACAGCAAGAAGTTCAGTGAAGTCATCCTCTTGCAGATCTAACTCCAGCTTCTCGCTGAAGGTCACGAAGTTGCTGAAGACCTCTTTGGACTCCTCATCCACCTTCTCAAGTCCATGAAAATTGTGAACAAGCTACGGGCAAAGGTTCTTCCAAATCCCATTCATGGTGATGGCCATAACCTCATGCCAAGCAGAGTCAATGTTTTTCATGGCCTTGTAGATGTTATAGTCCTTCTGAAGTTGTTGCAAGGTTGTTCCTAATTCATCACTTGCCTTTACTGCCTGACGAAAAGGGTGATATAAATGATATTTCTTGAAAGTCGCTGTAACTCCCTGGTCCATAGGTTGGATGAGCGAAGTAGCATTCGGTGGCAAATGCACTACTTTGACGTTGGGATGAAAGTCATCCATGAATGGGGAGTGGCCCGGAGCACTGTTGAGCAGCAAAACAATGTTGAATGGGACTCTTTCTCCAAGCAATATTTCTCTACCTCTGGGATAAAGTGGTGGAAAAACCAGTACTGGAAAATGGCCTGTATAACCCAGGCTTTGGGGTTATTCTTCCACACAACAGGAA
The DNA here is from genome assembly GCF_000442215.2 of Lipotes vexillifer. Classification (NCBI taxonomy): domain Eukaryota; kingdom Metazoa; phylum Chordata; class Mammalia; order Artiodactyla; family Lipotidae; genus Lipotes; species Lipotes vexillifer. The sequence continues at coordinate 1,723,725 of NW_006787547.1, read as the reverse complement.
GAGAGCCCTTGGCTATGTTTTTAAGGTCTCTTGGGTTCGCCGAATGAGAAACTAAGAGAGACTTTAGCTTCATATCCCTGGAAGCATTGCCATCAAACAACAGAGTTATCCTATCCTTTGCTGCTTTATGGCCTGGCATCAACTTTTCCTCCTTACTGATGTAACTTCAGTCTGGCATACTCTTTCAGTACAGTCCTGTCCCATCCACATTTAAAACCTGCTCAGGTAAATATGTGCTTTCATCAAAAATTTCTTGAAGTGTTTCAGGAAATTCCCGGGCAGCTACCGTATCTGCACTCGCTGCCTCGCCACTTACTTTTACGTTGTGAAAGTTGGCTCTAGCCTTGAACCAATGAAACCAGCCATGGCTGGCATTAAAAGATGCACCCTCTGATTCTTTGCTGTGTTTCTTCTTCAAGTCTTCATAAAGGCGTTTAGCTTTCTCTTGAATCAACATTAAGCTGAGCAGGACTTGACGCTGATGCTGATCCCCCATCCACACACTGAGAAGTTTCTCCATCTCCTCCATCACTTTTCCACACTTCTTTGATATTACTGTCAACATCATCGGCACAGCCGAGTTCACATGTTCCATGAGCTTGTCCTTGTTCTTTAGAATTGTGCTGATGGTTGAAAGATTCACGTTATAAGAATGAGCAACATCTACCATCTTTTCACCTCGCTCCATTCTCTCCATTACTTTCCCTTTTGTTTCCATCGTTATTGCTTGGCGCTTCTTAGCAGTACCAGCTACATCACCGCTCCTTTTACACTTGCTTCCAGACATGCTGGGCTTGAAATAAAGATACTGTACTACTGTACTCTGTACAGTACAGTAAAGTACACAAAAGCACAACCACTTGTAGAGGATGCACGCACATGACAACGTACGCCAGACATGTGAACTAATGGGACCGGACATGCAAACGCATGCTTGCATCTTTGAAAGTTCTAAACTTGAAGGTTCCTATGTAGGAGACTTATTGTAGCCTTACCTCACTGTCTTGGAACAATGAGGTAACAACAAACATCCATTGTTTTCCTGTCGATTCTCACTATTAGCTAGACTCAATCAAAAGCCAAAGACCAGGGAGCCACTAGGGCTGACCCGTGGAACAAGAGGAGAGTGACAAAGACAAGAGAGGGAATTTAAAAGAGCAAACTGAGTAAATATAGTGCTGGTTACCCTCTCTCTGCCACCAAATCTTGTAAATATGTATTTATCCTGTCAGCTTCCTCCTACCTTCCCCAACATCAACACTACCCTGGTACAACTATGATAATGTACTTTAAAATTTTTAAGGTTCTCTTCTAATTAGTCTCCTCTTATTATCCTGACCCTTCCAGCTAAACTAAAATGAGCTTCTCAAAACTCATGTAAATTATGCTCCTTTCCCTATTTAAAAGACATCAATACTCTCCCAGCAGCATCAGAATAAAAGTCAGAATCCTTAACATGCCCCCTCTCTGGAAAATTCTTTTATTTCTCATTACCTGCCTAACTCCTCATTTTCCTTCAGATCTTTATTCAGTCCTCACTTCCTCTTCCAAGTTGTCCTTTCTGACAAATTGCTTATTACTGATATTCATAGCATGATCTAATTCTACCTGTAATATTTATTATTATTGTAATATAACGTTTATTGGAACGATTCTTCGTTTCTCCTATAATACTAAGGCTGTAACTGTGTCTCATTTTGCCTTAGTATTATATCCTCATTGCCTAACAGTAAAATACTGTAAAACATAGTAAAACATAGTAAAACACAGTAAACCATAATGAATTTATCTTGAATGAATAAATGTATTAAGTAACTCTTTCATTAACTTAATTTTTCCCCACAATATACATGATGGATGAAGTTCACACATGTGAGTTAACTGCATGAATGTTGTGAGATTTCGATACCTCTCCCACCAAACAGCTTATCCTCTCTTCATCTGTTTTTCAAAGGCCCAAGAACAAAGTTGGATATCTTGTTCAAATGAGTAAACAGGGTTGATTTAGACTGAAACTCAGAGAATCCATAATGAGAAGAATGAATAGAGATTAGGGATGATGGAAAGAAAGCCTCTACAGTTGAAAAGTTGGGCTTAAGGAGTATATTAGTTGCCTATTGGTACTGTAAAGAATCACCACAAAGTTAGTGGCTTAAAACAATACAACTATATTATCTTAAAATTCACAAGTCCAAAATGGATCTCAGGGAACTAAAATCAAGGTGTTGACTGGGCTGCATTCCTTTATACAGCCTCTGGGGAAAAATCCATTTGGTTGCCTTTTTCAGTTTCTAGAGATTGACTATATTCCTTGGCTCACAGACCCCTTCCATCTTGAAAGCCAGCAGTGGCATCATTCTTGCCCTTACTTCTGTGGTTACATCTCCTTTTCTGATCCTGAATCTCCTACTTCCTTCCTTTGCTTATAAGGACATGTGTAATACATTGTATTCATCAGGATCATCTCTCCAGCTCAAGATCCTTAATTTAATTACATTTGAAAAGTCCATTTTCCCATGTCAATTAACATATTCACAGGTTCCTTGCATTAGAAGTGTGAATGTCTTTGGTAAGTTATTATCTGCCTATCTCATGGAGAATCAGAGGTGGTTTGATAGCTAATTTGAGGAGCAGCTGTCACATGTGAGAAATATACAAAGATTAAGTGAATGGAGTTAATGATGTAGCATGCCACCCCAAATTTATTTTCCCAGTTGCAGGAAAAGCTGCTGATAGGGCCATCCCATTTTCAGAGCTCCCGTGGAGTCAAATGACGCATGATGCTTTTTTTGAGAATGGCACTACTGTTCAACATTCTCCTCTGCCCAATCTTCCTTCCTTCTCCTCTATTCCAAAGGTGTAGATACCAAGAGCACTCCTTAAAAAGCCCATTTTATGCTAATTTCCAACCCAGAGTCAGCTATGCAACCCTGTTAAAATTTTTAAAAAAGTGATGGAGGGATTGGGGGTGGTGGTTGGAGAGAGGGAAGGAGAGAGGGAGAGAGGGAGGGAGGGAGAGATATTATGATGAGTCACATCTACAGTCACAAAGTGCCTGTGCTGGGAAACCTGGAAAATAAGAATCGGAGGAGAAAAAATTACTTAAAAAAAAAAGAAAAAGAATAGTCACAGTATGCTGTTGTTTAATACTCTAGTGGCTTCTCATTATTGTTAGAATATCAACAAAATGTATTTTTCTTATAGCCACAAATACTTCATAATATCCAGTTTCTGCCTACCTCTTACATACCTTGTAGAACCCAACCCATGCTCATGCATATTCATCCACACTGCCCTCCTTTCTTACCCTTTATTACCAAGCATGCTCTCACCTCAAGGCCTTTATACTTATACTGTCTTCTGCTGGGAACACTACCTCTACCCTGCCGCAATCTCGGACCTTCCCCTGGCTGTAGTCTTCTTGTCATGTGCGTCTTAGCTCAACAGCCACTTCCTCATTGAAATCATCCCTAACTATATAATATCAGTCACTATCACACCACATTGTTTTATTTCCTCTGTATCACATATCATTATCAAAAACAGTCCCGTGACTATCTTGTTTATATATATATTCTCCCTAATGTATATACGATCTTTGCTCTCTACTGTGTAATTAGAACCTAACAACCTGCTTGGAACATAGTAGAGGCTTAACTAGTGCTTCTTGAATCAGTTTCTCTTTTTTAACTTCAATTTTTACATTCTAAAGTGAGAAAACATCTTGCACAATTAATACAGTTTCAGGAGATCCCATGCAGGTTCCTCACCATTTTGTGCCTAAGAGGTTGTCTTTCTTCTCCACCCCTGGTGCCATAGTGGGAAGAAGAAATATCAGCCACGACTTCTCCCATGAGGAATCTGGTAACCTGATTATTAAGCCTGAGGTACCCCCAGAGCTGATAAGCTTCTTAGCAATTTATGACTTACTCCTTGTTTTACAAATTGGGATGACTATATCTGAAGCGATATTAAACCAAAAGTAAAGGGAAGATTGTATTCAATAAAGGTAAGTGGATAGGAAGACCATTGATAGGGTTTCATGCTGGATTTTCAAGAACAAGAATGGTTTGTACATAAATATGGAAGGAGAGCACATCAGAAGGCCAGGGGAAAAACCTGAACAAGACATACACCTGGCAAAGAGAAGAGTGTAGCCATGAGAAGGCATGAGCCTATTTTGTACAGTGTTCACTTAGTAGAGAAAACAGACACAAGAATAAAAATCCATGTGGGTATCAGTTAGATGATGGAGGGCCCTAGGTATCAATAGTTTGTACTCTAATCTCCTTAAATAACAGCTGTAATCATCTATGTACGTGTTCAGTGTTCAGAGGCTTGTAAGTGACTATAAAATAGACTGGTAATGGTGTCGACCAGGATGGAGGATAGAGATGGGATGGAGAGATTGGTAGTACAGACTCCAGAAACCAGTTATAAAACTTTTCCCAAAGCCAAGGTGAGAAGCAGTCATCACCTCTTTTTTATTTTCCTCTTGTCTCTCACTTTTAAATGCTTTTATTAGTTCTGCTGATAAATATGTCCCTACTTCCACTTTATGTATTTATGGATATAATGAATAACTTTCCTTTTTAATTTTCTACTCAGTTATAAGAAGACAGCAAGTGGGAAAACAGAAAGTGATCAACACAGAATATCAAAATGCAGTGTGATTGGTTCCTTATTAATTGAAAATCAGTTATACTTTTCTTATGGTGTAGATTTATCAGGAAGTTTGGTGAGTTGGTTCAGAGTCCAAGATCGGTGTAAATATTATTACACGGATAAAGGAAAAATAGTCTACTCATAAGATTAAACCTTGAACTATATCAATAATAAAAATCTTCAACTCTTTTGCAGTAGACATGCCAAAGGAGAAGAAAGGACAACTGACTGACAGGACTGAGAATCTAATGAAGAAGGTGCAAAATAACTATTAATGATGGTATTTATATCTATCTGATTAACAACAACCACAATAATAAAATAAATGAATGAGAATAACCAATACTGACAAAGGTAGAGCAAAAGGATGCTCTTATTTATCACTTCTGGCAATGAAAATATTTGGTAAAAAATCATAATATTTATGACGAATTTTAAAAATCTACATCCATTTTGTTTCTGCCATTCTTCTTCTGAGAAACAACTTGAATTTATTACAATATTATAGAAAATGTAGAAAATTATTTATGAATAAAGATCATCATAGAGCTAGTTATAGGAGTCAAAATGAGAAGTATGATAAACATTTGATAATCATTGAATAATTAATTGAAATATGGCTATGTCACCAGATAGACTATAAAAGATCAGTGAAAATACCTATAAATAATTTGAATGACATGAAGATTTTTTATCAGATAACACTGAGAGGAAAGAACAAAAAACAATAGCTATTTAATACTAAATTTAGCATGGCTTCACAGGTGTCAAAATAAGAAACAGACACACAGTGCAACTAACAAAAAATATATACCTAGTTTTATCAGTTATGTTTGACTATGGAGATTATAAAATTATAGATAATTCTTCTGTATACTTTTCTTCATTTATTTAATGAGTAAATTTTGTAAAGATTACATGAATATATGAAATGTTTACAAAAGTAAATGATATCTAATGATGATAGCCTTATAAAAATAACTCAAGATGGAGGATATAAAAATAATTAACATAAATGCTGTCTTAGTCCATTCAGGGTGCTATAACAGAACACCACAGACTGTGTAGCTTACAAAAAATAGAAATTAACTTCTCACAGTTCTGGAGGCTGGATGTTCAAGATCAAGGCACTGTCACAGTCTGGGGAGGGCCCCCTTTGAGGTGCAGCCTGCCAACCTCTTGCTGTGTCTTCATATATCGGAAGGGGAAAGGGATCTCTCTGGAGCCTCTTTTGAAAACACATTGATCTCATTAACGAGGGGTCTGCCCTCACGACCTAATCACCTCCCAAAGGCCCCATCTCCTAATAATATTAACTTTGGGGGTTAGGATTTCAACATATGAATTTTGGGAGAACAAACATTCAGACTAAAGCATATGCTAAGTTTTGTGTATTTTTATTTATTCAGGAAATCATCGGTTCACTACATATAAACATTTTGAAAAATCACTACATTAGCAGAGCAATAAAAAAAAAAAAACATTGTATTCCATTCACTTACATCCATATATTTCACTTGTAGAATACTAAATGTAACTTCATTTTGTTTTTTATATTTCCTAATTATTTCATTTGTGCTTTTATAAAATCATAATAATTACTATATAGTGGTTATAAGGTGGATAAAATTATGATAACATTCTTAGATGGCATTATTTCAAATAATAAATTATACCATTTTGTAGTCTCCTTTTTAAAAATTATTTAATTTTATAGATAATAGTTTAATTATCCCTTTCAGTGTGTTCAAAATACTTTTTCTCTTTGTACCTGTTTATATGAAAATATTTTCTAGAGTGCAAAAATCTAAAAATAAGTTAAACTTGTATAAAACATTTTTCAGTGAATAAGGGTATTTTTATTTCATTTGAGAATTCTTGAAGATAAAAGACACCGTGTTGCCATCAGAATGGTTATTATCTACAAAGACTGTATTGTGGAAATGGATTAAAAAGATTTCTTTGAGATCCATATATATATATATATATATATACACACACACACACACACACACGTTAAGGAGAAAAAGACTGCACATATTGGAGATGTGTATTATAGTTTAAAGGAGTACGGACAACCTATAAAGAAGAACCAAAAAGATCTGAGTCACAATATTCAACTTGGTGTTCAAGATTAGAACAGAGGACAAATACCTGCTTTCATCTTTTAAAATGTTTTTAAGATACATCTTTTTATTTTTAAAATTTTATTCCTAGCAATGGGCTGTACTTTATGGGGAACTGGGGGAAGGTAAGGTACAGATTAAATTCAAAAACTATTTTAGGGGAAAAAAGAGGGAAGATAAGTAAAGTAGTTTTATGCTCCTACTGTATACTTACACTAGCACAAAGCTTCACTAAGACTCTTATCTCTCTTTTCACTTGTGGCATGAAAGGAACATTCCCTAAAAAGGGGAATTTGGAAATGACACAAAGGGTCTCTGTCTCTCCTTCTCTAAAAATTCATATACAACATCTTGTCAAAAGCATACGTGTGGGGGACTTCCCTGGTGGTGCAGTGGTTAAGAATCCACCTGCCAATGCAGGGGACACAAGTTTGAGCCCTGGTCCGGGAAGATCCCACATGCTGCGGAGCAACTAAGCCCGTGTGCCACAACTACTAGAGCCCATGCACCTAGAGCCTGTGCTCCACAACAAGAGAAGCCACCACAATGAGAAGTCTGCGCACCGCAACGAAGAGTAGCCCCAGCTTGCCCCAACAAGAGAAAGCCCACGTGCAGCAACGAAGACCCAACACAGCCAAAAATAAATAAATAAGTAAATAAATTTATTAAAAAAAAAAGCATGTGTGTGTGTTTAACTGTACTTTATTGATAGAAAGTCAAAAATCTCAAATAATTGAATGTGTTCTGGAAAATTCCTATAGGGAAACTAAAAGCAGGATCTACCCTATTACACAATTTGAAAATTCTCTCTTATTTCCCTCACAATATTAAGGAATTAAAAGCAAATAATTTCTAGTAGTGCTTTAAGTACATTTATATTAAATATATGGAGTGGATTAAATTCCTCAATGACCTAGACTCAAAAAAGCCAAAAATATATCTTTATTCTTTAACTGTGCTTGGTTTCTATCTCAAGCTCCAATTCCTTATACTAGTGAAAATAACATCTTGTCAATTTGGGGTAAGTTGTCTTAAATTTTGCCCTCCCCAGAACTGATTATAATTCCTTGGAATAATGTTACTCACCAATATACATTCTACTACAGAGGTATAATAGACAGATTATGGTACAATCATTCTCCTCAACTAGAGGTTGGTTTTGGAACAGGTATGTGAATTATTTCTGGTTGAGGAGGCATGAATGGAAAACTTCTTGGAGGAGGAGCTGTTGGTAATGGTTTTCTCACTCCTAAAGAGACAAAAAGTATCAGTTCTCTTGCCTTTCTTTGGTTTTCTTGTTTTTATTGGTAATGCATAAAATAGCTGCACCCAACTTGATATTAGGTTGGAGACAAAGTCAATTCCGGAAAAGGGAGGTGCCGAGAGAATCTCTGAGAATTGTAATAAGAAACCTGGCATCACAACTAAAGCCATTTTTACCTCTGGATTTCTCAATAAGTTAATAACAATAAGCTTGTTTATAACTTACTATCGTTTGAGTCCTTACTTTATAGCAGGCACTAAAGTTAATTTAAAGATGAGGAAACCAGGCTTAGAAAAGTCCTGTGATTTGTTCCTCAAAGCCACAGAATAAGTTCAGGAGGCAAGATACCAGTACAGATATTTGACCCATGAAATTTCAACCACTCCTCTATGTAGTGCTTTGACACTTATATCAGTCATCATGGGGCTTACAGTTTCTACTATATGTTATCATAAAATTTAAACCAGTCATTACCTGAAACCAACAGTCAGATTCTAATCCTTCCTCTCACTTACTAAATAAAGCATAGTTTTGGAAATATAATTGGAAAATCATATATTTGGAGACTGGTTATATCATCTCTAAAATAAGGACCTTGAGAAAAAGACCTATGATGTCTAATCTAAGTGTCTCCCCCTCCCCACTGGGAAAAAAAAAAAAAAAAAAAAAAAGGAAAAAAATCTAGGAATTTAGGAAGAGAGAAGTAAAAATGCAGAATACTTCACATTCACTTGGAGCTCTAAATATTAGTTTCTCAAAACGAAAAGACAACCTATGGACTGGGAGAAAATACTTGCAAACGATATGACAGACAAGGGCTTAATTTCCAAAATACACAAACAGCTCATATAGTGTAATATGAAACAAATAACCCAATCAAAAAAGGGGCAGAAGACCTAAATAGACTTTTCTCCAAAGATGACACACAGATGGCCAACAGGTACATGAAGAGATGCTTGGCACTGATAATTATTAGAGAAATGTAAATCAAACCTACAATGAGGTATAACCTCACACCAATCAGAATGGCCACCATCAATAAGTCTACAAATAATAAATGCTGGAGAGAGTGTCGAGAAAAGGAAACCCTCCTACACTGTTGGTTGGAATGTAAATTGGTGCAGCCACTATAGAAAACAGTATGGAGGTTCTTTAAAAAATAAAAATAGAATTATCATATGATCCAGCAATCCCACTCCTGGGTGTATATCTGGAAAAGACAAAAACTCTAATTTGAAAAGATACATGTATTTCAATGTTCATAGTAGTATTATATACAATTAACAGTAGCCAAGACATAGAAGCAACCTAAGTATCCATCAACAGATAAATGGATAATGAAGATATGGTGTGTGTGTGTGAGTGTGTGTGTGTGTGTGTGTGTATATGTATATATATATGTGTGTGTATATATATATATATATATATATATATAGCAATATTATTCAGCCATAAAAATAATGAAATAATGTAATTTTCTGCAACATGGATGGACCTAGAGATTATCATAGTAAGTGAAGTAAATCAGACAAAGACAAATATTATAGGATATCACTTATATGTGGAATCTAAAAAAATAATACAAATGAAGTTATTTACAAAACAGAAATACTCTCACAGACATAGAAAACAAGCATGGTTACCAAAGGGAAAGGGGGAGGGAGGGATAGATTAGGGGTTTGGGATTAACAGATACACACCATGTTATATAAAAGAGATAAACAATAATGATTTGCTGTATAGCACAGGGAACTACATTCAATATTTGGCAATAATGTATAATGGAAAAGAATCTGGGAGATATTCTTTGATTATTTAAATTAGAATAGGCCCCCCCATGCTACTACCTCCTTTACATATTTTACTCAGATTCTTCACACTGTTTTAATTACATATCAAATATCCATCTCCCTGATTGGAATCTAAGTTCCATAAAGACAAGAGCTTTGCTTCCAAATTCCACAATTTGGTTCACTGATATAACTTCATGTGATCCAATATTTTATTTAATACATGGTCAAGTTGCCACATTCTTGGTCTAAAAATAGAAATGACAACAATAGCATGTTTTGAGCACAACTGACATTTATTGAGGGCTCAAACTATGCAAGAACTAGGTTAAATGTGATATGCACACTCTTTGATTTAATTTTCACAATAAGCCTATTAGGTAGGCTTTGTGAGAGAACTTAAGTTCAGGGACATTAAACAACTTGCCTAATGGCAAACAGGTAGTACACAGAGAGACTGGGAGACCATGAAAACTCTCACAGTAAAATGTGTTGACATCTTTGTTGGCAAATCAATATGAATAACACACACAACGATAAATTACTGTAAAGTATATGAGAAGATAGTTTCGTGAACACCTAATATGAAAAACCACATTAATTCTGTTTAAAGTGGGAAAAGCCAAGTGTTTTTGGTAAACAGTCTGGGTCTTTATAAAGTTCCCACTACAATAGAAGGCTGATGCTAAGACTTCAAATGGAAAAAAAAAAATCCTTTGTGTGGAGTATGTTTCAGGCTGACTATGGATTAAAAGTGTGACATTTCCCTGTTTTGGTTTGAGAGCCTCTTCACCTGACATCTACCATCTGCCTAATACTAACCTTGCTTTGGTTTAAAGGTTTTGGTTATAACCCCTTAGCTAAATGCTTTCAGTATCCTGACCTTGCTTCCTCCCTGATTTCAGCTTTAAAATTCCAGTGCTCCTCATTTTGCTCTTAGTTTACCTTAGGACACTCTGAGTATTTCTGCCATCTCCATTATCTTTTGTTCTGTGTCAATGTGTCAAAAAAAAAAATATATATATATATATAAACACTGATGAGGAAAAACAGAAGAAAATTACTCTTTATGTTCCGCTGATTTATTTATATTGATAGTTTGGTTGTCAGGATGCGTTCTTGCTGTAATGACAGTTTTTACCTAGGTTCAAGCACTTTGGAGACCCAACCCATAATAAGCAAGCAATTCAAGTCATCAACAGGAAGACATCCACAGTGGATCAGTACTGTTAACAACAGTACTTCCTGAAATGGCTCTGAACCTATAGTCCTGACTCTGTCTATATAGTTTAAACCTCTGCTCCATTATTTCTGGATTTTTACCTATTCCCATGTCATAGTTTTCCTTATATGCTAAATTCTGTTTTGAACGTATAGATCCTGGGTAATGATTTGCACTATCTGTAGGATAGCCTTCCTAAGACAGTTCTGCCAAAAAAAAGGAGCCCCTTTAAATTTGGCTCACTGAAGACTGATTTGAAATATCTCACCATCACCTTATCACAGATAACACACATACACATACACACAAATAAAATTTCCCTTTCTAAGTTAAGCCTAGTACTCTCTTTCAGTTACTTCCTACAAAATGAGATACGTATAAAAATTTAGAGATACGCTTTCAAGATTTTCTCTAGACTTAATCATCACTGGTTTGAGGAAAAACAAAAATACCTTACTTAGGTCACTGGAAAATTTTAAAAATGACCTAAAGCTCACTCCAGGCAATTTATTGTTTTTAACAGTCCCTAAAACCTCTTATTTGTGCCGCTTCTCTGAGTAGTATTAATACTTATACAGTATTCAACGTTAATTCACATGTCTAAAAGTGAAAACTTTTTTCACCCCAGGGATCATTTAAAAACGTTTGCCCATTTGGCAAATGCATCAAAAAATGTAAATAAATTAGACAAAGACCTCTACAGTGAAAACTAAAAAGCATTATTGGAAGAAATTAAGAAATGCAAATAAATAGTGAATTATAACATGCCAATGGATTCAAAGACTCAACATTCTTAACAGATCAATTTTCTTCAAACTGATCTATATATTCATCAGAAGTCTAAATATCCAACACATTTTTTTCTAGAAATCAGAAATCTGACTCTATAATTTACAAAATAATGGAAAAAACATACAATAGCTATGATGGGGAGAATTCTAAAGTTGTTTCCCAAATTTCCACCCCTTAGTACATCTCCCAGGTATAATCTTCAGCCCTTGATAGTGGGTGGGCCTGTGACTATAACAGATATCATACCCTGGATTAGAGTACACTACGTGGCAAAAGTAAAGGGATTTTGCAGGTGTAATGAAGGTGCCATATCAGATGACTCTGAATTAACCAAAAGGGAGAATATCCTGGGTGGGCGGTCAGGCGAGACCTTCAAAGGGACTAGACACTTCCTGAAGGAAGAGATCTGGAACATGTGAGTATGTAAGGGCCTACACGAGGGGTTATGTGGCAAAAAGCTGATGATGGCCTCTAGGAGCTGAGAGTGGTCTCTGGCTAGACAGCTAACAAGAAAACAGGGATTCAGCCCCACAACCTCATGGGACAAAATGTTTCCAAAAATCGGAATGAGCTTCGAAGGGGAAGATCCAGGTGAGAACACAATCCTAGCAGACCCCTTGATGTCAACCTTAGGCCTTTGAGAGGGGAATCCAGTCATGCTATGCTCAGATTTCTGCCCTAAAGAAACTGTGAAATAATAAATCAATATCTTAAGCCACCAAAGTTCTGACAATTTGTCATTCAGCAATATAAAACTAATACATCAATACAATTTTGAAAAGTAACAGCAAAGTTGGAGAATATATAGTACCTGATTTTAAGACTTATAAAGCCACAATAATCTAGACAGCTTTGTATTGATGAGAAACTATGCATAGTGATCAGTGAAATAGAATAAGAAGGTCTGAAACTAGACTTAGACATACAGTGTAAATTGAGTTTTAGGTAATTTAATGCAGAATGATAATCTTTTCAACAAATGGTGCAGGAACAATTGGATATCCATATGAAAAAATATGAACCCTGACCCTTCATACCATGAAGTAAAACTTCTAGAAGATAACGTACTAGAAAACTCTTAGTCACGTTTGCTTAGGCTAAAAGTTCCTAAATAGGACCAAAAAAATAAACCCACAAAATAAAATAAACATAAATATGAACCTCAAAATTGAAAACTTAGCTCTTTAAAAGATACTCTTAAGAACATAAAAATGCAAGCCACAGTACAGTATATTTGCCAAATATTTCTTCAAGAAGCTACGGAAATCCAGGATATAAAATAACATATAACTCAATTATAGGTAGGCAAAAGTCCAATTAAAAGTGGACAAAATTTTTGAATAAACACAGACAAGGAAAATATAATAATGGTAAATAAGCACATGTAATGATATTCCGTATCATTAGTCATTAGGGAAGAGGAAATTAAAACTACAATAAAGTACCATTACATACCTAGTAGAACACTAAATTTTAGAAAGCTAACCATACCAAGTGCTGGCAAGTATATGGAGCAATCGAAATTCTCATATGCTACTGGTGACCATGTAAAATAATAAAACACTTTGAAAATTGTTTGTACTTTCTTAAAAAGTTAACATGCACCTACCATATAATCCAGCCATTCCACTCCTAGGTGTTTACTTAAGATAAACAGACATATGTCAACACAAAGACTTTCACATAAATGTGATAGTCACTTTATAATATATATAATAAAGTATTATATATAATAATATATATAACATAGACTTACTTACATATATAACTCATTACTATTCTTGAATACCTGACAACATATCTTTTATGTGTTGTTACCTCTTTCCTTTTGCTCCCCAACCCCTAGCTGAGAAAGCACAAGAAAAAAATTGTTCTCACAATAATTGCTCCCAAAAAAGCACAGACCCTTCTCTGCCCAGGCCTTTCATTAACTTCCGTGAGGACTGAATTTGGCTGCACAGAGAACATAGAAACTTTGGATAAGAAAGACATTTAATTTATTTGTTAAACAATTTTAAGGTCTAGGAATTTGCAGTGACTTAGCCAAGGTTACACATGTTAAGGCATAATTGGTACAAAACAGGTGTGTAAGCATCAAGTTTTTCTCTTTCTCTCCACTTAAATTCAATTACTTTTTCTTTTCTGCTGTGGATGTTTAATATTGTTGGGGGACTATCATATTAATAAATGCTTCTACATAATATCTACATTGATGGAATCTTGATGAACATATTTTAGAAAGTTTTAGAGATTATATGTAGCTGCATATTTTAGGATCTAAAAAAGTCAAGCTCATTATCATACATTTTATTGTATATATAACCTCATTTTTATTGACTTCTATTTTTAATTAAATTGTCCTTTTACCATACCTTTCCTTCAACTGGTATACTTAAGACAACATGCCAGTTTCATCCATTTTGTTTATGTGTTTAAAGCGACCACATAACATTTTTGTAAGTCAGCTCAATCTTTGTAATTTTCAAATTCAATTAAGTTGAAAGCTTTGTCTAGTTTGATAAGAGACAACTGCTGAAAGCTAATGCCTTGTGGAAAAAATGTTACAAGGACAAAATATCATGTAACAGAGAAAGAGGAAAACATATCTTTATTTAACAATCAGGTGAGGTTTTTCAAATACTCCATCCATTACACAGAAGATACTTAAAATCATATGTGGTTTCAAATCCCTTTTTAATACACAGTCCAAGAGTGACCTTATTTTTTATTTTACTTAAAGATTAAAAAGGCACATTTTCTGCAGAAGCATGCTAATGTTCAGTAATTCTAAAAATAGCTTTAACTTTGTAGCTATATGTAATTAATTTGTGTTCACAGAAATGATAAAGTGAAGTATGACTTTTACTGATTTGTATTCAAAATTAGGACAACCTTCTTGATGCAAAACCTTCTCAGAATATGTATTTTTAAATGACTTATGTTTCCCCCATCTACACTGGGAAGTTTGCTTAAAGACTGCTCAGCTAATATTTCAAGTCAAGAAATATGTATTAGGGCTTCCCTGGTGGCGCAGTGGTTGAGAGTCCGCTTGCCGATGCAGGGGACACTGGTTTGTGCCCTGGTCCGGGAAGATCCCACATGTCGCGGAGCAGCTGGGCCTGTGAGCCATGGCCGCTGAGCCTATGCGTCCGGAGCCTGTGCTCTGCAACGGGCGAAGCTGCAGCAGTGAGAGGCCCGCGTACCGCAAAAAAAAAAAAAAAAAAAGAAATATGTATTAAACCTAACTCTATGTCAAACACTATGAAGCATCCTGTAGACAAGTTTATGACTATAGTCATAATCCCCAAGGAACTCATGGTCTGAGAAGATCAACAGGCTCATGCTTAACTATATTAGGAAGATCACAAAGGGTGCTATAATAGAGTTATAAAAATCAGTAGATCTCTATCATAAGGAGCAATAGATATGTAAAGAAAAAGTTATGACTGAGCTATGACTTAAGGGTTAAAGTGATAAGTGTAGAGAAATGTTTTAAGTTGGCGAACTGGCATAAACAAAGCGTAGTGACAGGCTTTATGGAGCTAAGTATCCACTGCAGATGGAAAAAGCACAGGTAAGTGTGTGTCGGGGTGAGATTGGGAGGGAGGGTAGGATTTTGTTGGAAAAGCCTGTGAGGCTCATGGGGCATCTTTTGTACTTCAAAACACCTGTCACACTGTACTGTACAGTATAGACCTGAAGTTAATTACTGGTGTAAAACCTTTCCTGGATCACCCAACACAACCTGTAGAATAAGAGTAGCGTTATATTTTGGAAAGCAGTCGAGTGATAGTGAGAATTGGTAATGGAAAAAAGAGTGAAAATGAGCATACATATATAAGGATATGGGGACAGTAGAATCAACAGAATCTATAAATTTTACTGAACTTTTTCTCCTTACCATAAACTCTGACCCTTCTATGGAGTATTTCAGAAGTAAGGATGTTGGGATTTTTGTCTTTTTCTTTGAAGTACCAATCATTGAGTCAGTTCAATTTGATGAATAGTTTCAATTATCTCTTACAACTGGTTATATTGTATGTAATGTCCCAAGTTTTCAGTGATTTTTAAAAATTGTTTCATATTTTAAAAAAAATGTATATTTATTTGTGGCTGTGTTGGGTCTTTGTTGCTGCACATGGGCTTTCTCTAGTTGTGGTGAGTGGGGGCTACTCTTCGTTGTGGTATACGGGCTTCTCAATGTGGTGGCTTCTCATTGTGGAGCACGGGCTCCAGGCGCACGGGCTTCAGTAGTTGTGACACACAGGCTCAGTAGTTGTGGCACGTGGGCTTAGTTGCCCTGTGGCATGTGGGATCTTCCCGGACCAGGGCTCGAACCCACGTCCCCTGCATTGGCAGGCAGATTCTTAACCACTACACCACCAGGGAAGTCCCAAAATTGTTTCACATTGTTTTGTTTTAATTTACCTTTCAGTGGCTCCTGTTTTTCAAGCAACCATCCCCTTACTTGTCGGATGCTAATAGTAACTTCTTGTTGGAATGTATCTCCTCTTACAACACACACACACCACACTTTATGAGTCTCAAATCTTTGCTGAAAATAATTGTGTCCTGTTTAGGTAGGTTACATAATACTTTTCCTCACTGGGAAATTTCATCTTTGAACAGAAAATAATCTCTGTAAATCCAATGATAATTTTCTTTGCTAACTGTAGATGGTATTTGAAGGGAAAAAACAAATAACAAGGAACTATTGTGACTCATACTAACAAGCATTATAATAAAACAAGCATTTATCTTTTCCATTCTAAGTGGATCTCCCATTTATTTATTTATTATCTATATATTAGTCAAAGTAATCCAATTCAATAGAGTATTTTTTAAAGACAATATTTTTTATAATACTGAAAGCGAACTATTATTTTTTGTTCACTCACTTGATTTAGGTCCTAAAACTCAAAAATACGTCAGTGATTTGGGATATGACATTTCTCCAGTCTGCATCATTTGCCTCATCTGTAAAATAAAGAAAATGGACAAAATCTCTAAATCCCCTGTTATCTCTTAAAAAAATCCTTCTTCCCTATAATTACCAGTACGATTTTCTTTTTAAACTTTTGAAAACAGAGAATTTTAAGGAACTGTTTTATAGTGATTTGTTTGGACTTGATATTTTAATGGGCAGCCATATTTATACCCTAAATTAGTTCTCAAAGGTCAAAAAGCAATCAATTATCTACAGCTGGGCTTCCCTGGTGCCGCAGTGGTTGAGAGTCCGCCTGCCGATGCAGGGG
>NW_006787547.1:1681200-1706463 GCF_000442215.2 Lipotes vexillifer | reverse complement strand
GGGCCCGTGCGCCATGGCCGCTGAGCCTGCGCGTCCGGAGCCTGTGCTCCGCAACGGGAGGGGCCACAACACTGAGAGGCCCGCGTACCGCAAAAAAAAAAAAAAATTATCTACAGCTTTCCTGCCTTAATTGGTAGTGTACCTTTGGAAAAGCTTTAAACTTAAGTGTTTGCATCCTGTCTCTAATATTTGAAAGGTTGCAAGAGGAAAAGGGGGATCTTTTGCAATATATAATGGATTGAAGTTCCCAAATTAAATATCTATATTTAATTGCCTTGGCATCTCTAGTTCCCTCACGAAGTTCTGTACACTTGGCAATGTTTACATTTTCATTTTATTTGTATAACAATATCAGGGTATCTGAATATTTTAATAGGTATTTTAAGAGACCCTCTGAAGATACTCACTGATATATTAATTTAAGAATTATGTAAATCATCAAAAATTTAAACTAAGTAAATAAAAACGAAAAGAGGCAATTTTACAGAAAGGTTAGATATGAGGCCATATTGATGTCCTTCCTATATTTTGTTCTAGTTCTTTGCCCTTTAAGATAGATAAATAAGAATAGCAATAATAATAGTTCTGTGTATTAATTTTTAAAAAAATCTTATTTAATGCTCACAAAGAATCTTCAAGGTGGAACTATTAGCCCCATTTCATTGATGGAAATTTGAGACTAAGAAAAGCAGTTACTTGCCCTAAGCGTCAAAGTGGTAGAGTCAGGTTAAGAATTCAAATGTATTGCTACATCCTGGTTTATCCACTTATTTTTCAATGCATATAACTAGACAGTAAATCATTCAGTGATGGGATAATTAACTCAAGACCGTCATCTCATCTACACTCTTTTCATTACTTGATTATACTCTGGCCCACAGCATTCCTCATTTTTGCCCCTCCAATTCTGAACTTTATATCACCCCTGGCACTTCTTGACTTAGTATTGTAAGGTGACTGACTCCTCCCAGTTTGCCCTGCAACTTTTCCTGCTTTTAGTGTTAACAGGCCTCTAATCTGTGTTTGCCCCTCAGTCCTAGGCCAACCAGGATAACTTGCCTGGGACTGTCCTGGTTTTAAAACTGAAACTTCTGCATCCAGAGAACTCCATCAGTCTCAGGCAAAACAAGATGGTTCGTCACCTTAAATGACCTTAAATGTGAACACTGTCTTTCCTTTACAGACTTTGGCTTGGCTCACTCCATTTCTTTAACAATCTCCTATTCATACACAAAGGCATGCGGTGCTCTAAATGCTGCCCAGTGAAACCGGCCCATGACCCAAGCTATTTGGAAAGGTCAGCCTCCATCCTGAGGGACACTGGACTCTGGTGCTCTCAAAAACCAGAAATAATATCTCTTTAACAATTTCAATCCTAGTATTCATATATTTCACTTATTTTTAATTCTAATTCGTAGTAGGCATTTGTTGACTTAGAGAATGCCAGATTTTAAGTGCTTAGTGGTGAAGCATGGGAGAAAGCTGTTTCTAATACGTATGGAGAAACAAATAGTTTCTCACTGTTTACTTTCAGTCCCCTTTTCCAATTCAATATTTGCTTTCTTACTGTAATAAGATGAACTGGAGAATAATGAGAATAAAAGCTGGTTTTACCTTGAGAAATGCTTCGGAGGAAACAATTCTAACACTTAAGAAGAGAATTGTGAAGTTTATTAAATAATTCTGCTCTCAAAGAAACAATCAACAGATGAGTGTTTTAAAAATATTGCTGGGGCTTCCCTGGTGGTGCAGTGGTTGGGAGTCCGCCTGCCGATGCGGGGGACGCGGGTTCGTGCCCCGGTCCGGGAGGATCCCACGTGCCGCAGAGCGGCTAGGCCCGTGAGCCATGGCCGCTGGGCCTGCGCGTCCGGAGCCTGTGCTCCGCAACGGGAGAGGCCGCAGCGGTGACAGGCCCGTGTACCGCAAAAAGGAAAAAAAAAAAAAGGTTTATACTCCTTGCTCACACAAAGTCTGCTGAAGATCTGTGTGACTCTCCAGAGCAACTGTCTTCCATGTGATGGCTTGGCATTGCACCTCTGTACCAGGAAGGGGTGAAGGGCCCGGGTACCGCAAAAAAAAAAAAAAAAAAAATATATATATATATATATATATTGCTAACCATCACTCAATAAGGGTAATATGTTTCACATAACCCAGAGAAACAAACTTCATTATAAATTTCTGGTGCACAAATTATTTGGATTAAATTTTTTAAAAAAACACTCGTTTAAATCATTTCATTAAGGCTACATATGATATTTACATTATATCCAGATCAAGATAAGGAAGGCCTATGAATAAAATTGCCTAATCCTTAGTTAAAATAATTTCCCCACTGATAAAATGCCATATGTTTACCTAGAAAATATCTCAGTTTCTTTTAAAATAGAGCAAATTATTAGACACTTACTATTTTAGCTCAGAAAGGGAGCACAGACTTAAGAAGGTCAGAGAGGGTACTAATTCAGAAAGTTCACCTAGAATTTTATGAAGACGTTTGCAGAATAGAGTTTAATGGCTGAAAAAAGTATAGCCTCAAATTAGAAGACCTGTGTCCTAAATTCACCTTTAACATTGACTTCCCCGGTAATCTTAGCAAATTTCCTTTAATTCCCTGATTTTTACAGATAGGGGAACTTAGCTGTCTTTAAACTTCATCAGTGATAAATTATATAATTTTTAAAAGGTGGTAAATGAAGAAACTATTGATATATTCAGTAATGGAGAAAGAAACTTGAAATTACTATTAGATATTCATCTATGTTATATTACCTTAGTGAGCAATTTACCAGATTATGGTCACCATTCTTGCATACTTTTCAGTTCTAACTTGAAATTTTTAAAATTCTGAATTATCTATAGTTCATATGTGTTAAAGATTTCATTTTTTTAAATGTAACATTATTTTTTAAAATCCTTTTCTCTTTAAGAATAAGTGGCAGATATTATTTAGTATCTGTTGGGTCTCAGGCATCAAGCTTAAAGTGGGAATCCAAAAAAAGAACATGACTTGCACCTTTTAAGAACTCAAACTTCAGTGGGTAAAACAACCAGGATTCCCTGATTTTCCACTTTAATGATACATATTGATACACGTTCTGGAAAACTACAGAACTAAGCAGTGAATGGGTCTTTTCCTAACAAACCATTGAAACATTATATTGTCATTGGGGATAAAACAGCAGCTGCTTGATTACAAACGGCACCATTTGGTAGACTTCTAGAAACATTAAACAAAGAATAGCCCATTTGATTTCTTCATATTTCTAAACAAGGTTTGAATTTCTGCTTTATGTTATATTCTATGCCAATAAAATAAACTGAGGATGTCCTATGATATCTTAAATATTCCTCTTCAGCTTGGGAAAAAATAATGAACTGTTCTAATAAATGTGGTGTTAACATTAAAAAATATTTTATGCATCATTTTTGTATCAAATATATACTATAAATAGAGCAATAAATATGACATGGTTAAGTTGCCTGATCTCAGGAAACTTAAAGTCAAATCAAGCTTGTTTATGTGGAAGTAAACAAATCCTTGAAAGACTACCTGGTTTGTCCAAAGTCACCCAGCTAACACATGTGGATTCTGGGTCTTCAACTTCTATCTCCTCCTCACTTCCAAATTAGTACCCTTTCTAAGGTCCTGTGTGATGTTTGTCTAGTAGCTTTAAAATCACAGTTTGGGAATTAAATGGCATAAAATATCTTTCTTCAAGAAACTTGGAACATGGATAATACTTATATGTAATTTTTTAACAAAGAAAATAATATTTCTAGTAAAAGTTCTAGGAATACAAAATATCTTTCCTTGCACAAGTTTCCTCAGCATTACTGGGACTTAACGTGCATCAGACAAAGACCGCACCTGAATGCAAGCCAAGTGACAGCTGGTAGTCAATCTTTATGGTCATTGAACATCTAAATCCCCTTAAATAAGAATGTAAAATTAAATTACAATTAGAACCATATATCCCCTTACAGGAACTCAGACACCTTAACTCTCAGTGGGTGGGTGGGTGGGGTCTATCCCACACACATGACTTGGCTGAAATGATTATACAATTTTTTTAATAATTTATACTTTCCCATTTGGTAGCCACAACCTGGCACCTTTAGAAGTATTCATTCGTTTACAATCTTTTCGCATGATAGTTATTCTCCTTCGTTTCGGTCTAAATGAAGATAAAATAACTTATTCTCATCTAGAATAACTGCTGCTTTCAATCTTCTATATATGCTGTAGCATAACTGTTCAATATTAAGCTTGGCATTTAAAGTATTTAGGATTGACTGAAAGTGTTCAGAAAGGATAAAAGCTTAGTGAACGAATTCAGGAAAAAAATCATATTTATCAGAGCCAATTTCTGTAGCTTGACATTTTATGATTCACTTCTAAGCTGCTAAAATAGCTTAAGAAACCTTTCCCTCCTGGTCTGTCTGATTTTTTCTTGTATTCTGGCTAATCCTGCCTGAAATTTGTACAATTAATATCGATGCAGGCATCAAATCCACTGACAATGATCACCCAGGAATTATGCCTGATTAGGAAGAGTTTTATACTTAATATGTCTGTTAGTTTCAAGATAACTGTACCAGAGAGATTCTGGAAACCAGAGATATTACTGAATTCTTGGATGCAATCAAATTTATACATGGGATGGTTCTCCCTCCACAGGATACCTTCCAAACTATGAGATTTTTATTTTAAAGGTTTTTACCTGAATACCTTTAACAGAAAAAAAAATCGGGAAATGTTTACTATTTGGATTAGAGTTAGAGAAATGGAATTAAGAGCTTTGACCAGAAAACACTTGAATAATTTATCAAGTCCTCACTGAAGTCTACAAAAGAAGTTGAAAAGGGATCTTGATGAAGGAAACCAGAATCAGTTGGAGTAATTATAGTAAAATTTCCCCCCAAATTACTTTATCCTCCAAGAGCAGATAACAGGTTTTCATAGAAATAATAAATGTAAAATCATCTCACAAACTGTGCAGTTTCTGTTATCCTTTGAGACCGTACTACATTTTGCCTAAATGTTTATTTTATATGCTTTATAAAAAGTATATTTTAAAAAATGAATAAAGGGGGCAAGATTTTGATTCACTTAGAATAATATTTGTATCTAAAGCTATTCTCTGAATGACTTATATATCTGGTTTATCTTGCATACATTCATAGAAGTAGTGATGCATCACTTCAGATTTTATGACTTTCTATTTTTTTCAAATATATACATTAATTAGACAATGTAAAGATGGTTTTATTTATTTTGATGCTATCTTTTAAAAGAGAATGATGACTGTTATTTATTAAGCCTTTATTGTGTGCAAATCATTTTTCAAAAATTATTGGTACTTAAAATAATTTAATCCTTAAAAACTATAAATCAGATTATTTGTTTTTAAAGAGGAAGAAACTAACGTTCAGAGAGGGGATTTGGCTAATGTCACAAAACTAGTTAATGGTAGAGCTAGAATTCAGAAGCAAATGTAGGAGATTTCAAAACTAGTCTATTATGTTTCAGATTTCTTCCTTACTTTAGATCAAATCCCAACAGGTACAAGCTAGCAGGTTGCATAAAATTGCACTGCATATATATGAAGCTATACTGTGCAAGATTTGCAAACTTGATATTCAGAATAACTCTTTTTGTAAATCAGGGGTAGTCAGTACCTCATAAGTTGCTGTAAGCATTACATGAGACTGGATATGAATCTAACATGCTTAGCACAATGCCTGAAATGTTGGAAAGTCTCATTAAATGCTAGGTGACCAATTTTTTTTCAGCTTTACTGAGGTATAATTGACACATAGGAATTGTATATATTTAAGGTGTACAATTTGATGTTTTGATATATGTTTGCATTGTGAAATGATTACCACAATCAAGTTAATTAACATATCCAATGTGATAGTATTTTTAAAGGTGGTGGAAATAGTATTTTGACCTTAGGGCCCAAAACTGCTTTTACCAGTTATTTTCATCTGTACTTCTTTTAATTTTGTATCTGAAAATAATGTCGAACTTCCAGAAAAGTTACAAGAAAGAATAGCACAAAGAACAATGCCATGGTTTTCACCCTTCTCAACTTTTAAACACATCTGCACTATCCCTCTCTCTGTCTCTCTCCATCTCTGTCTCTGTCTCTCTCTGCTTTTAGTATGTATATTCCATTGTCAGGAAAATCTAAATTATTTCTACTGATATTCTTACTAATAATACAAATAATAACATCAACAGCTTCTAATATATATATATATATATTTCGATATGCAGGCCTCTCACTGTTGTGACCTCTCCCGTTGCAGAGCACAGGCTCCAGACCCGCAGGCTCAGCCGCTCCGTGGCATGCGGGATCCTCCCAGACCAGGGTATGAACCTGTGTCCCCTGCATCGGCAGGCGGACTCTCAACCACTGCGCCACCAGGGAAGCCCAACAGCATCTAATATTTAAAGCAGCTTACTCTGACAGGAACTCTCCTAAAAGTCTTACATAGATAAATACATTGTGACTCCACAACAATCTAATAAAGTACTCATTATCATTATCTGCACTTTAGCATACTATAGCTTTGCTCATAGTCTTGTAACTACTAAGTGGTAGACCCATATTTGAACCAGAGCAATCTGACCCGAGAGACCATGAACTTGACCACAGTAAGTGGATAGGTTTCTGTTGCTACTGTATGACTGATTGTCAGCTACTATTACAAAGCAGTATTGAGCTGTCACTAATTGTTCCTGAAATTGATTTTTTACTAATGCAACTATTGTAAACTATTCAAGATTTTATTCCCCCTGAATTTACCATAGAACTAAGGTGTTATGAGAGTTACAGACATGGGGAAATTGATATTAATAAAGATGTAAAACACCCTTCCATTTTGTGTGGGTCATGCCCCACTTCCCTACCCAAAGCACAGAGACTCACAGCCAGCCTCACAATCTATTATTTCTGATCATGAGCAAATACGCAAAACAAATTTGCTCTGAGGAACTTATGTAATGGAGGAATATGGCTTGTTAAAATTAAGGCTGTTTTGATTTGAAAACAAAAATCACAACTCCTTACAAAGGACCTTTGTTGAATTATCATTATATGAGTTATAGGCAACAGGAAAGGAAGAGACAAATATCACATCACATTGACTGACACTACGTCATTTCACTCTTTCTGGTTATACTGGGATGTAGCCTCAAAATAATGCTGGTGGCCTCAGATCAGAGAGAATGCAATTAAGAAGACAAAACAAGACAAAACAAACAAAAAGCATCTGGTTTCATGCCTGGCCTAATCGAAACTAAACCTCTCATTTTTTTCATTTTACCACTGAGGTCTGAAAGAGTAGAAGGAATCTACCCAATACCTAAGGCTTGAGGCAAAAGTCACAGTTTAGTTTTTTATCAGCTATCTCCCAACTAGTTTCAGTATTGTTTGTTTTTAGGAGTTAAGTATTCTTAGGTGTGAACAGACTGAAAGATTTCTTGCAGTGTTGGGTTGATTCCTGTTACTACTAGTCAAGACAGTATTTCCATATAGGATGCCCAGAAAACCATTTTTTCCAGGTTTAATTTACTACAGCCATGGGGTATGCTCTTGTGGGTGCTTATAACTCAAGGTTACAAACCTGGAGTCATGTTGGTTGGTAAACACTCCCCTTGATGTCATTTCCTTTTATAAATCCAGTTGTCATTTTATACATAGGATCATGTGACATGTTTGGCTTAATATGTTTCCACATTTATGGTAGGTAGATAAGGTAATGGGATGGCAATTCATGAATTTATTTTCAAAGGTTGAAAATACTCATTAACTAATTTTTGAAGTTAAATAATTCCTGGAAGTAAAACTGTGGTCTAAATGCTGTAATCTCTTTGGGGTCTGAAACATCTATTCCTTCTGCTTCCTTAAATTGATCTTGCCCTGAGCTGAAGCTGCAAATGATTCATAGTACTTAAGAGACATTTAATAAACTGAAGATGTATTCTAGTGTTTGCCTTGTAGTACCAACTCCTAAATATTTTTTTAACACCTTTATTGGAGTATAATTGCTTTACAATGTTGTGTTAGTTTCTGTAAATATTCTAAGTTGAGTACTCAAAATTAAGATAACCATTGTCTCCTTTGCTGAGATTAGAGGATAAAAATAAAACACGAGCAAAGCCAAGGATTTGATCCTATATCCACCCTCTCACAATCCAGAGACTAGGCTAAATAAATATTGTCTTAAATTTGTAACATTCCCTTAGCTATCTTGGATAGTTTAATAGCTTATCTCAATATTGCATGGAACACTGCCCATCAGAAGTGTTTAGTCAGACAAAACATGGGTGCTTATAGTTGGCTCTTATCACTGGGTTATTTTTTTTTCTTTATGTAACATTCTAATTACTTTCAGAATCAAATCCAGAAGTTCCCCCATAAATTTGTGAACACTGACCCAATCTTTAACAGATATATTATTTACAAAATGTTCAAAGACTCCCTTGGAACTGCTGAAATCAATTAGATCAATAATATGAATTTTAAACAACCTTTTAATATGTATTTATATATGAATCACAAGTTACCAAGATACTTTAGTATGTTTTAGGTCAATAATATCCCCTTTAGAAGCCTAAAATATTTTGAAGCAATTCATATATTTAAGCATCCACAGCTATTTCTCTCCAAAATCAATCATAATACCATCACAGATTCTGTTTTCTGTCAACTTTGAGGCACTTTCTATTTTCTTTCTGAAACACTTATTTCTAATATAATTGTCTCAGCATCTATTGATAATGGATGTTTCCTGAGGTTGGCAAAAACCTAACTGGATTCCCATTAGCTTGAGTGATCAATGTTTATTCCAGAAAGATGTGTATTCTATTTGTTACAGTAAGCTAGATGGGAGTGCCAAGAATTTATTCACCAGCCACTCGATTATAGAGGACTTTGGTATGTAAGGCGGACTGTTAAAATGTTAATGCATTCAATTATACAGTCTTTCAAAAGACTTAAATGGAAACTTTGGAAACGTATTCTTTGGATTTCTAGTCTTCAAATACCATTGGTTTTCTATTGAAAATGAATGAAAGCTAATTCCATAGTGATGCCACACCCCAAACCAAGGGATTTGAGTGAATTAAGTTATGACTTACTAAAAAGAGTATCTCTGTTTAAACATCAGACATTCCATCTTGGTACCAAATTCAATTGACTGAATACCAGAACTGAATAGTGCTAGTTATAGCAAGGGTGAATACGGAGATTACTAAAATCACTCTTTTTTCACAGGCATCTCAGAATCTTTTGTTATGGTCTTCAAAAGCAGGTGCATGCACGTTAAGGGTTATGTACAACAACCTGTACAGAAAGATAATAGAATAAATCAAAATAATGTTGCCCATCTTGTGGGTCACACACAATTTAGTAGACAATTCTCATACACACTGATTACTTCTGACCTTAAGCGCTTGCATCCCTCTACCTGAGAGTTTTCTCTGACCACAGGCTACAAGGGTTAGAGATTCAGGGCTTCCATGATAAACTTCAAGCAATGAAAGGGTATAAATAACTCAGTTTTCTTGAAACTATTCTGAGGTTGTTTTACACAGGTTCTTTTACATCAGGATAAAATCCAGTTATTCATCATGTTATCCTACTCATTAATTTAATGCTCTTTTATTGACTTTCTTCTTTTCCCTGTCTCATTTTCTCACTTCATCACCATGCTCTGAGATAACCAAACAAATAAATTACTTGCACCCAAATCCTTGCAAGATATTTTATAAATATTGCACACATGAATTATACCTATACTTAATATACACAATTTACTAAACTAATATACATACACACAAGTATATAATATATACATATATATACATATGTGCATACATATTATATATATGTACTTATTGTACATATACATATATCAGATACTATATATATAGTACCTGATAAAAATGTCTTACTGAGTGACTGCATCATAACTTCTCCTATTCTGTTCTTAGGTCAGGCTCTGCTATATATCAAGGCAGAAATAAAGAATAAATGATATTCAGTGGGCTACTTTCCTGAAGGCTTGGGCTTTAGGTGGTTGAAATGAAGAGGGAAATTCTATTCCAGTGGTTACTTTCCATTCTTCCTCTTTTTGGCTCATATTGACAAAATGCTGCAGGACTGCCTTCCTTAGGAAGGAAATGAGGCTGGGTGGTAGTTGTAATTTAAAAGTTATATTTTGGAATTAGATTCATGCATAAGAGTCTGTAAATGTCAGTGAGTGGAACTGAGTGGTCTACAAAGAAGCAAATTGGAGATAAACTAATTCAAAAGTAAAACATACCTTCAAGATAAGCTAAGTAGACAATGTTCAGAACTAGCAAGAGGGATAATTTCTGGATATAAAATGGGTTGAAATGACATCTGCAGAACTGAGATTATAAAGCTGGGAAACAGAGTCTTCCAACCTCCTAAAGGAAGTGGGGCTACACTGAGACCCCCATGCTGTGAGAAGTCTAAGATGCCATAATAAGATGCTCTCAAGGATCTTATGACACACAGAGAGAGAAAAACCACAAGGAGATGGTCCTAGGCACTAGAAATCCAGCCCTAGCCCAGAGAAGCCCCCAGCTGAATCCAGCTCAGTTCCCAGTTAGGCAAAAGAACTACATAGTTCATCCGCTCCTAAATTCCCAACCCACAAAATAATGAGGCAAAATAAAATGGTTGCTTCAAGCCACTACAGTTCAGGGTAGTTTGTTATCCAGCAACAGATAACAGAACTACCTTTCTTCCTGAAATTGTGCTGTTGGGAGCCTGAAGTCACAAAACAAGTTCGCAAAACAACTAATTATATCATTACTTAAGCCGTAACAATCTTAGGCAAGAAACAAAAATGAATAATCAATATGGCATGTCTTTACCTGCAAAGTAGCTAAGAACAAGGTCTTTGGATTCAGACAAGCCCAGGTTTCAGGTCCAGCTTTGCCTCTCAACTTCATAACTTTGATTACTTTTACCTCTCTGTCAGTTTCCCTAGCTACTGAATAGGATTGATACTTGTATTAGTTTCCTGTAGCTGCCCTAGCAATTGACACAAAATTGGTGACTTAAATAGAAATTTGTTTTCTCGTAGTTCTGGAGGCCAGAGTCCAAAACCAAGAGGTCAACAGAGCCTCATCCCTTCCAAAGCTTCTAGAGGAGAATCCTTGCTTGCTTCTTGCACCTAGTGGCTCTAGGTGTTTTTTGGCTTGTGGCTGCATATCTCCAATGTTGGCCTCCTCACATTTCTCTTCTATGCCTTCTCTTCTGTGTCAAATCTCCCTCCACCTTTCTCTTAAAAGGACACTTGTCATTGGATTTGTGGCCCACTTGGATAATCCAGGATGATTCCCTCATCCTGGATTATCCAAGATCCTTAACTCAATTATATCTACAAAGAACATTTTCCAAATAATGTAACATTCAATCTTGCACCATATATATAGTCAATATTCACAGGTTCCAGGGATTGGAATATGGACATATTTAGAGGGGGCAATATTCAACCCACTACAATCCTCTAACGTATCTTATAAAATATAGTAAAGATAAAATAAAATGGCATATAGTGAGAATGAAATGCATGCTGACATTTTAATTTTCATCTTTATCATCTATAGTAATGCTTCTAGATTACTGTAGTCTATGTAGACAACAAGTTTGTGCAAGAAAATGCTTGACACAGAAGTCCTTTCAATGAATTAGAGAATAAGTGTTCAATCTTGACTCATATATCACGTAAATGTTCCAAAGTCAAAAAATCATATCTCTGTGAAAATGCATTGTGCATGTGTGCGGTATGTGTTTGCCTAAGTGTATGTGTGTTGTGCGTATGTGTGTCTATTACATTCTAGGCCTATGGATTTAACTTCCTCTAGATTTAGCATTTAGATGGTGCTAAAAAACACTGGTGTTTATAACTACTTCACAACAAATATGCAGGTATATGTTTTATTAATAATCAAGAAGTTTCTATATGTATGACACAAACATTTTCCAATATATTTTCAATTCATTGCCACCTGCATCTTTCCTAGAGAAAACAGAACACCTTCTCAATCTCACAACATGCTAATGAAAATAAACAAGTCTCATGCTAACCTTAAGCTATTTTGGCATGTTCTATAAAAATACATTTCTATTTTTACCAAAATAATCTTATAGCTTTCAGAGGTTTCTGAACTCCAAACATTTTCATAGAAGGTGGTATATTAGTAATTCTTTTAGTTTAAAGAGAAAAAAGGTAGATTTGTGTTTGATTTATGTCAGAAGTTTAAAATCTAATGGAAGCAAAGTTTTAGATTAAAATATTCAGTGTGGTGATCAGACCACTAATATAATTAAAAGAACAAAAACTATAAAGGCAGTTGCACCAAAACATGTGACTGCTATAAAATGACATCCTTTGTAAACTAAAAAATGTTTTACTTTAGGAATTAAAATGTGTTTGACATTGTCTAATGAATTATTTAAAATTTGGTAAATAATTGAGAGATCCATTACTGTTTCATTTCATTTTGAGGACATATTATTCTCCACTCTGAAACAAATACATTGATCATAGGACTACATCAATTTTTATTTGATAGTATGTATCACACACAAGTTAGCCAATAACTTTGATCAATGTATTTTCAATAGGTCAATTTATTTCAAAATGCTTGTCAGTCTTAAAATAGTAAAGTGAATTTATGCATCATTTAAATTATTGTTTCACAAAATGCAAGATTTGTTAGACTGGGTTGTTGATTTTGTAAGCCAGACAATGTTTGAATATTACTCTTAGAAGGTTTTAGTATTTTGGGGGTCTCGTTCTAAACTACACTGGTTTTGGTTTTAAAGACTTCACTAAGAGTTTAGAATTCTAACAATATAAAAATTGACATTGAATTTTAAAAATACGTGTAGAAAAATTATGAGATGTAGGTATAAGAAAGAAGAAAAATAGCAGCCCTCTTATTATTTTCCTTGATAAATCCTAATTAGTATTGATTACGAAAAGGAGAAATTAGTGGTGTGCACAGGAGTAGGAAAAAGTGGTTTTTTTTTTTTTTCATTTGGCTTTGAAAGTGATAGAGGAAATTATGGCAAGGCCACACCTAGGACTTGGAATTATATTCATTAGGAGGGCTGATGGAAATAGAAGAGAGTTATAATTGGGATCTATGCTGTGCTAAGTAAATTAAGTAGCTCCCTGAATCTCTTCTTTCAAGCACTCAGGTTGCTACAGTAGGATCTGGAAATAGGACTTTTGTGTCCTTAATGTTCAAACCTTTGTATTTCAAACCTGCCACGTTCTACCAGTATAATAATATGGGCAAGGGGTGTAACATGTGGGTTGGTCAATCATTTTTCTCTATAAAGCATCCTGCCATCCGAAGATTTCATTTGTTTATCCTCCATCGCATTGAAATCTTGGCAGAGAACATAAGGCTGAATTTAAAGTCTTCAAAGAGAAACTAGATAGGGGTTCCAGCAGCTGTTGGTGAACCTGCTGGTTCTTTTAAAGCAAAGAAGACTGCATTTGAATAACTTCAAATCGTGCTGATAATGGTGTGAGAAGTGCTATTTCACATCCAGGATATTAAAAAATATATATCGCAGCTTTTTCTCTCCCTTCTTTCTCCCATTGATTTATTCATTTTTTTCTATATTAAAGTATTATTGAATTTATTATTTGGTTCTTCTGAGTCTGCACTTTATTTCCTTTGTCCAAAATTGGTATAAAGGGTAAACTGAACACTAAATGGTAAATATTATTTGATGTAGCCAAGAACCATATTAAAATCATAGAACCCACTAAACATACAGGTGCTTTTATTTGATTAGTACAATAACCTGGATGTGGAAAGGAAAAGGAGTGGTGAATTATTGGAGCTAACAGTAATAAGCTTGTAGTATTTAATTGCCTGCATTTGGAAAGCTTTTCTCTTTTTAACTCTCCTATGATATACGGTTATTGATTGATCAACTAAAAATCACCAGATTTAACATCTCCTACATGAAATGCTGTTGTTTGATGTCTTGCTAGCATTGCAAATGGCTTCTATTTTGAGTCTTCTCTCTTACCAACCAAGGCAGGGTAAAGAAAGGGGGTAGAGGAGGGCTTGGGTAAGAGATTTCTCTCTTTCTACCTTACATATAACAGTGAAGTTTCTAAGCAAGAGATATTTCAAGAGGCAAAAAGAATTCAGTATTAAGATGAAAGCATAGATAAGTAGGAGAAAATGGAACAGGCTGTTGAGAAAAAATACTGACATGTGGATACAGTTTTAAATTTAGAAATAAAGAAGCAATCACAAAGCAACATATCAACAAAAAGCTATAAAAAGCCTACTTCAAAAAAAGCTGCCAAAAGTATTTCCAGCAAATGTGACAAACTGACAGCCTTTATTAATATAGAAAAGTTATACAAGTCAATAAGAAAAATACCAAGAATTCAAGAAGTAAAATGGAAAAAGACCTGAACAGGCCATATGCAAAGAGGAAATACTAAGTACTTATCAAGTATATGAAAAACGATTTCTGCCTCAATAGTAATCAAATGAATGAAGATATTTTAAACTAAGATACAATTTTATCTCTATTTGACTGGCAAATATTTTGTTTATACATATATAAATCTAGTATATATAATATTATATATGTAATATACAATAATATATTGTAATAATATAATTTATGTAATATTATAATTTGTTACATGTGATATTTGTTATTTATATACGTATAAAGACTG
This sequence comes from Lipotes vexillifer, assembly GCF_000442215.2. NCBI lineage: Eukaryota > Metazoa > Chordata > Mammalia > Artiodactyla > Lipotidae > Lipotes > Lipotes vexillifer. Next base: position 1,691,685 of record NW_006787547.1, on the reverse strand, counting down.
TTATTGCCAGTGACATCATTTTGGAGAATTAAACCTAAATGCAAAGTTCTATGCATTGATATATTTTTTGCAGTATTATTAATAATGGTGAAAAATGGTAAACAATTTATTTATTCAACTATAGAGGAATGATTAAAGCCAACTAATACCTGCTGTGTTGCTATCAAAATCTTATTCTGAATGCAAAATAGCAAGAAGAAAAATTATTTATGAATTAATTCTATGAAAATTGAGAGTAAAACTATTATTAACATTTTTTTTATCTCTAGTGTATTTTAAAGTAACCTCTGTATGTGAGTGTCTGTGTGTATGTATATCTATGTATGTGCACATGTCTGTGTGTTTCAGGCAGAAAATCTTGGAAACTTCCTTGACTGCTTGTTGTTTTCCACAAACCTCGTCCTATTCATCAGAAAATCCTTTTCATTTTACCTTCAAACTATATCCAGAATCTGATAACATGTCCCAGTTCCACTGCTTCTATCAAGTCATTCTATCCACTTACTTCCAAAATACTTCCTTTATAGTAGATTCTCACTCCAGTAGGTCCATCCACTTGCTGCCTTTGTGTTCACACCATTTGCCACCACCCATCCGCTGGCCATAAGGTTCTTCCCTGTGGTATAGGTACAAACTGAGGGAGAGGAATCCAAGTAGCAGTTTATAATGTGGGGTTCTAGGCCACTTGCTCATGCAGTTTTCATTTACTCTCAAACCTACTCTGCCCATGTCTCTTGGATGTACCATTTCTAAATTAGAAAGGACTGTTGCTGATGCCTCCAATTTTATGACTTATTGAAACTGACAGAATCTAGTCCATGATAGTTGGTTCTGATTGTATGGCCATTTGATGACCCACAATTAGATACTTTGTCTCTACAAGGACCTAATAGACTATCAAAATCTGTTTCATATAGATTTCTGCTACAGATAGCATGGCCTGGCTTCAGAACACTAGGGTTCTACATTGCAATTCCTCTAAACGGGCTTGCCATAAATTCCACATGGTATCTTTTTCCATTACATATAATAAATACATAATACCACATGGTCTGCTGAATCTCATGGCCCAAGTGACAGAGCTGTTTGTACCACAGCTGGAACCAACCAGCTAACTGTGGGCTAACCGCAGTTTAGCCCTTTCCAATTCTAAACTCCACTTACGGTAGTCTTCTGTGTCATTAGGTTGAAGCAATGTGTGAATTATACTGCATCCAGAATAGAAAATGAACAAACAGACATGGTGATTCCTTCTTTCTTGTAAGAGATGCAAGATGCAATTATTTGTATTTTACTTTAGAGAGGATATCCTGGTTCGCCCCACACAACCAGACTCTTAAAAAATATACTCAAGGGCTGAGCTCTTAAATCTTTATTGGTTTCACCTCCCAGTTTCTGGAGTACATATATTTTGCCAAGCCTTCCAGTATATTAGGCATGTCTTGCTTAACTATCTGATTAAATACATATCAAGCTTATTGTAGACAAATGTGAAGTTGTGTGGGACATCCAAATAATACAGGACCCCTTGGACTGCACTGTGATAGAGTAAGAGATAGTTAACATAATCCCAAGAGAGCCTCCAATTGGCCTTCCCCACTGTGACAGCTCTTCCCACAGGCCAAGGAATTGATGTGTGTATGGGGGGCGGGCAGGGGAGGGGTGCTTCCAGCAAGCAAGTGTATCTCCATCAAAATGACCACTGAGTGGTTCCATAAATCCAGTGCACACACTGTGAGCCAGACATGGTCCAAGACTTCTTTTCTTGCCTGGTCACCATAAATTATATTCTCAAGGGAAGGAAGAGGAGAATAATAAGTCTTCAGGTCCTGGGTTAGTCATGTAAAAATAGACTCTGCTTCATAAAATCTTCAAAATGTTTGGATAGTATCTATTTTAAGTATTTAGGTACCTCAGTAACTCGTTCTGGGACCCTTGGAAAAGGACTAGGAAAATCATTACTGTATGTCATGTCCTTTGTACTGGATTTAGGATTCTGGTCTCTTCTTTAATCAATGGATTGTAGGTCTGAAAAGATTATCATTTTTTATTAGTGAGGGTTTTATGATTATTCACCTATTTATTTTTATTATACAGATTAACTAATACCCTTACTGGCTACTCATTTGTCTCTTGGGGATGCTGCATTCGATTTATCATTTCAACTGTAATCTGCATTAGGGTCCCTTGGTTGTCACTCCAACTTTACTTCTTGTTATAATAATAGCCCCACCCCCAAGCCCTTGACAGTGAAGCACCACTATCTGGTCTCTATTATTTCAGGGACGTTACGGTCTCTATTGCTGCAATGGAACCAATTTCTGTAACAATATATTCTACCTTTAGCCCTGGTGATCAAAAGACGGTCATCAATAGTTTCTCAGTAATGATAGTAAATTCCTTATTACTTAGTGAATAGAATGTCTTTTATCTTCTTGTGAGGTGTAGTTAGTAAATGAATTTTTTCAGGCTACACAGTATCTCTACTCTTGCATGCCCATTTATGTAAGCCTTTTGGTTTCTTCTACTTTCTGCCATGGCAATATTGGCATTTCTAGTTTCCTTACTATGAATCATCATTTTCTCCAATATTACAAAAGCTATCCTAGCGAAAGATTAGCACCATCTTCCAGGGTCCTTTACATAGCGGCAAATCCTGTCCTGTGGAAGAGTCCTTCATGTTGACAAATGTTCCACTGTCAAACTTTATGTTTGCTGTCCCCAAACCATCCCCCACCAAAAAACCCAGTGCCCTGAGCTGAGTCTCATATATTCTTTTTTTTAGCTTTTTCTTTTAATTAATGTTTTTGATACATGCTACACTATTAAATACTATGTCCTTCCATGTAGTGTCTTTCTTTCCTTAGCAGATCCAAGATTTTCCCATTTGGTACATGCTGTGACTTAACCCTCGTTATTGTTCTGATGACCAGGAGAGTAGGTGGGAGTATATCCTGAGGAAGGCATGTATCCGCCTCTGAGACAAGGCTATGCATCATCTTCAAGCAAGGATATGGGGAAGGTCCCAATCTTTATCCAGATGGAAGATACTTCTGCAGGCACAGATAGTTCAGAGGAATATGGGGATTTAATATCTTTGTGTGAATCAACATGTATGTTCCCATTACAGCTCTCATGGTCCCAGTTATTTTCAACAAGCATTCTGACCTGGGAATAGCAGACTATGGTTTTAAGAATTCAACACTCTCTGGAAGCTCTGTTGTCACTGAAATTAAGTTTACAACGTGATCCTCAGCTTTGTCTGAGCTCAAGCTCTAGGAGATAATAGTCTCTTTTATATGCTGCCACAGAAGAATGCTGGATTTTGATTGAATTTAACTTTTAATTGGTGATTTGGTCATTAATTTCTCACATACTTTTATTGTATTTCTCCAATACACTGACAGCTCCTAGCAAGAGGCATTTGATACCATGATACTTGTCATTAGAAGACTCCTAGAACCTCTCAAATGCTTAAGATATCATACCTACCAGAGTATTTCCTTCCACAATACCCCATCCCAATTCACTATACATGAAAGTAATCATATCTGCATCTCTATAGCATGCCAGATGATATCAGGACACTGTCAGTGATGCAGTCTACATTGCCAGCTGGACAGCATGTACTCTAGCTCCAAAATCCCATTCTAAATATGTAAGTAACTCTTATAACTCAACAACTAAAAGATAAATATTCCAATTTAAAATGGGTAAAGGACTACACATGAGCACATGGAAAGATGCTCAACATCATTAGCTATTAGGAATATGCAAACCAAAACCGTAATGAGATACTACATCATACCTACTAGGTGTATATTCAAAAATACAGAAAACAACAAGGGTCAGTGAGGATGTGAAGAAACTGGAAACTGGTGGTAAAATGATACAGTCACAGTGAACAGTTTGGCTTTACCTCAACAAGTTAAAAATAGAATTACCATATGACTGAGAAATTCTATGCCAAGGTATACACCCAAAAGAACTGAAAATGGGATCTAAAATAAAAACTTGCATGTGAATGTTCATAGCAGCATTACTTATAATATCTAAAAGGTAGAAACAATCCAAATATCCATCAATGGACTAATGAATAAACAAAATGTGGTATATAACCATACAATATAATATTATTTAGCCCTAAAAAGGCATGAACTATTGATACATTCTACAACACAAATGAAATCTTGAAAACATTTGCTAAATAAAAGAAATCAGACATAAAAGGCTGAATCTATGTTTCAATTTTATATTAAAACCCAGAATAGGTAAATGCGTAGAGACAGAAAACAGATTATTGTTTGCTTAATGCTGATGGGAGCAGGGAATGAGGAGTTTCTGCTTAATGAGTGCAGCGCTGCCACTCAGGGTGATAAAAATTTTCTAGATCTAGAGAGTGGTGATGTTGCACTACATTGCAGAGGTACTTAATACCACTGAATTATGCACTTTAAAATGTTAAAGTGGTAAGTTTTATTTCATGTATTTAACCACAGTAAAATATAAAATTCTATTCTAGATTTTGCTTTCTGGGATCATATTCTTACGTCATATTCCTCACAAAACAGACTTTGAGCCACAAATATAACTTCAGCAAGCTTCTTGAAGAGAGCTGTGCAGAACAACTGTGAGGGAGTAAGAGAAGCAGGATTGGAAGAGGGAGAAGTTGAACTGTGATACAGTTAGAAAGGAAGCCTCAGGCAATCCTACCAGTAGCTCTGCTAATGGGATATTCCTTCAATATTTCAAGATTAAGGTGTGAGATCAGATCTTCATACTTGAATTCCTACCACACTGTCTCCAGAGAGGGAACCTAGCCTTGGGTGAAGCTGCACACTTTGGCCAAAGACAGTTTCTTAGGGAAGGACTCAGCTGTGAGGCATTAGTGTCCAACACTATCAGCAGCTGTGGAAATGCATGCCTCAGCCTTAAAGAGGACAGTCTGATTGGTGCATCACAATATTCACTGCAGCACAGAAATGCTTAGCGTGCCTATATCTTAACTCACTGGCATGAAGCAAATCTGAGCATTGAATTCCATACTGACAATTATCACAATGATCTTTCCATTAGAGTCCAGCAACTCCCCAGAATCTGTTGGTAATGAAAATAACTACCTCTCCAATCTTTTTTGTCATTTCAGTAATTTTGCTTTAAAATTGTGATGCTGTCCTAGATGCTTATACTTAGATGGCCTGCACATCAGGATAGCCCTGACTGCAAATCAGCTTTCCCAAGGTCCCCAAAACTTCTCATCAAATCTTTGTTTATGTACCCATTATTCAATTATATTGTTGACTGAATGTAAATAAATAATTTATCTACTCCAACAAGATCCCTTGAATCCTTGTATTTATTTTCTTAGCCTTTTTATGCTCTTCTCAGCTTCATGCCATTTTCTCATACAAAAGTTGACACTTAAGGTCCTCCTTGGCTACTGAAGCCAGCATGTAAAGAGCTGGAATGGTTTGGAATGTAAGTCTCCTTGGGATCCTCTGAGTGTGGGTGTTGGAATTATGAAGGTGTCAGCACACTTGGCTTTTGGTTGAAGACAAACTGAGGCACAAATTACTCTTCAGACCTCCCCTGTGGGATCAGATTGAAGCCACCCTCTGTGGGGTTCTTAGTAGGGGAGGGAAGCAGATCAGGAAATGGGAGAGAATCAGGCAAGTGCATGATCCATCACAGGCACTTTCTCCAGAAGCTCTTCCTTAATAAGTGGCCTGTGGACCGCATCTCAGGTTCTACAGCTGGAAACCTACCCTAAGACACTAACCATGGATAATTGCATTACACCTACAATGAATAACTGCCTTAACTTTGTGAACATCTTAACATGCATATGTCCCTGGGTAAGGGAACTCCACACCTAAGGTTATACAGGAAACAGTCTTCAATCTAATCATAAGCTCACCATAATTTGGTTAAAAGCAGTTTAATGATTACTTAACTACATAACAATGGATGGTTTTCCTGATTTCTTTACAAACACAAAAAGCATTTGATATGGCTTAATAACGGCTACACAAAAAAAACTACTAAAGAAAAAAGGGTTTTGAGGTTGAGGGGTTCCTACTTTTCACTTCTATAAGCAACATGGTTTTCTTCAACTGCTCTAGTCAGGATGTTGATGATCTGTCTCCCCTATTGTCCTCAAGGGCACCTTCACACCAGTGTTCTGAAAGCAAAGTCCCCAGAGACGCTGGCCAGAGGTGAAGTATGCTGAGTGTAAGAGCCTTCCTAATACACAGCTGTGGCCTTGATCAGCTTCTGGAAATAAAGAGTGAAGGAGATTGGGTGGAGCACCATTGGTTTATTTTGCTGAAGCTCAAACAGTAGAAATTCAGCTTCTGCCTGTGTAAGGAAAACAAATAGAGACAATGGCATTTTCACTCTCCTAAGCAGTTTATCCAGATCAATATGGGAAAGATCGCTGCTTTGCTGTGGCTGATCTGAGCCTTAATTAAGGTTTTTCCTCTCTAGGGCTGACACGTCAGCCACCTTCATGAGTATTAGAAGTATTGAGTTTCTCTTTCAAAAATTTAGAGTTAAGACGATATCAGCATGGCAAACACAACTCGGGAAGATTTTTTTAAAAAATCCATAAGCTAGTTTTTAAAGTTTTTTCTAAGGTAGATTTAAGATCTGAGTAAAAATATCCCCATGGTTTTCTTTTGCTTTATGAATAAAGTCACAGTATCATAATATAGTAAAGTAAGCCCCTTTTAATCTTGGTCTTCCTTTATTTTCCCCTTTACCCATGCTTAAAAAATATATTTGCTAGGATCCAGCTATGTCAAGCAGCTAGTTTTTCCACAACTCAGCATCTTTTTCTCACTTTGAGTCTTGGACATGCTGGTCTTTCTGCCTATGATGCTTTTCCCTGCTTCTTTAACTCAGCCTTCAAACCCAGCTCAAGTATCACCTCCTCCAGGAAGCCTTCCTTCACTTTGGTCTCTTTCCAAGATGACTATGGTCACTGTCTTCTTTTATTTGTTCCATAGAAGAACAACAGGAGTGTAGCATGAAATGCTTCATCTCCTGAACTGTACTAAGCTGGGTGAGGAAAGAGAATGCTTTCCTTCTTTGAATCCCCGACTCTCAGCAAAATCTTTAAACAAAGCAAGTGCTAAATAAATGTTTGTACAATTATTGAATTGCTGAATGCATTTGATTATTCAAAAATTTTACTATTTTGAACTGATACATACTTTAAAATTAAATTTTCATTCCCAAGTCAAATAATATGTATGATATATCTTAGTGTCTCTTGCAAAGGCATAATTATGAAATGTGGTTCTTCAGTGGGTGAATTAAATGACCTGTTTGAGAAAGGTATTTCTGGAAATACATCCCTTGGTACTAGTCTTTTGAAAATGTATATATAAAATTATTTCTTTTTGATAGAACAGCATCCCCAGGAATAAGGGAAACCAATATTTCTAGAATCCTCTTGTAGGGTTTTCAAAATTATCAGTACTTGAAATTTTATCTCAGCCTTTACAAAGATTACATTAGCATAAAATGTTGTGTTCTTTTGATTTAATACATTCTTTGAAGGGGAAAATATTCACCAGAAATAAAGAGTTGGGATAGGAAATTATTACCTGCCAGGTGACAAACAGTACTTTACAATGATGAGAAATTATTTTTCAAATGCAAATTATGGAATTTGAGTTGACACTCAACGCTTTTCGAAAAAATTACAAAATTTAAATTGAATATCCATTATTAAAGTAATAGGGCTATTTGAACTGCAGCAAATTGCAAATCCAAAATTAATGTGTTCTTTTCTTGAATGTTACCTGCAATATTACATTTGTCAAATCGTGTCTGTACCATGATTCAGCACAATTAGGGTTCCTTAAACTATAAAAAGATGAGTATACTAACTACTTACGATAATTCCTTTGGAAAACTAGGCTGAGGATCTAGGTAAAGAAAATGGTTTTCCTGATAATAGTGAGGCATTTTGTAAGCTATAATTCAGCAGATCTTTGTCTTGAAAGATTCTTCACCTCTTAGACTCATAATACTCCACAGAAATGATTCTGTTCTTTATTGATTTGTCTTCACAGTATTACAGTATTCCAAATACAAACCAAACGAAAGATGTTTATTCTTGAGGATATTAAATTTTCTAAAAATAGACAATAATAAATTTATGTATGAGGAAGTCTTCTCCAAAAGTGTGCATAACTTATCCTTCTCATGGTTCTCCACTGAATGACTACATTCAAAATAAGTGGAGATATCGGTATTAATCAAGAGATGACCCTAAGTCATGGACCCTTGACTAGTTGCGAGACATACTCAATCCTTGAAAAAACTGTCACTGTTGTAAAGAAGGAGTGCTTTTGAGCCTACCATTAACTGAATTTGTTGAGAGTCTTACTCCTCTGCTCAAAACTCTTCAGTGATTACCTTTGGACATTCTAACTTCTCACTATGGTCTATGAAATCCTGCAAAATCTAGCCCTTGCCACTCATCCTACCTTCCTGATGCATAATCCTCATCACTCACTCTGCTCCAACCATCTTTCCTTTCTTTAAATACAGTCAGCACTTCCTCAACTCAGGTAGACTTTTCGATGATGGCCATTCTGACTGGTGTGAGGTGATACCTCATTGTAGTTTTAATTTACAATTCTCTAATAATGAGCGATGTTGAGCATCTTTTCATGTGCCTGTTGGCCATCTGTATGTCTTCTTTGAAGAAATTTCTATGTAGATCTTCTGCGCATTTTTTGATTGAGTTGTTTTTTGATATAGAGCTGTATGAGCTGTTGGTATATTTTGAAGATTAATCCCTTGTCCGTTGAATTGTTTGCAAATACTTTCTCCATTCTGTAGGCCATCTTTTTGTTTTATTTATGATTTCCTTTGTTGTGCAAAAGATTTTAAGTTTAATTAGGTCCCATTTGTTTATTTTTATTTCCATTACTCTAGGACATGGATCCAAAAAGATACTGCTGCAATTTATGTCAAAGAGTTTTCTGCCTATGTTTTCCTCTAGGACTTTAATAGTATCTGGTTTTACATCTACAAAACAGAAATAGACCCACAGACATAGAAAACAAATTTATGGTCCCCAAAGTGGAAAGGGGGGGATAAACTAGAGTTTGGGATTAACATATATATACTACTGTACATAAAATAGATAACCAACAAGAACCTACTGTATAGCACAGAGAACTTACTCCATATTTTATAATAACCTATAAGAAAAAAGAATCTGAATTGTTTATACATAACATATATATTATATATATTTCCATTTATATATATATATATTTATACATATATATAAAACTGAACCACTTTGCTTTACACCTGAAACTAACACAATATTGTAAATCAACAATAAATAAATAAATAAATAAATAAATGTCATATCCTCAGAGAGGCTGCCATGACCATTTTTTCTAAAAAGTCTCCCCCCAATTAATCCTTGATTTTTTAAAAATTTCAGCCCCTTATTATTCACTTCATAGGAATGTCTTCATTTATAATTACTGTCTTACTAATTTGTTAACATCCAAAATGCTTTTAAAACATTGACAAAGGATCCACATTCACTGGAACATAAATTCTCTAAATCTGGACTACATCAATCTTTTCTCCATTAAAACCTCAAAGCACCTGGCCCTCAATATATATTTGATGTTTGAATACATGAGTATGATTTTTTCCTGAATTAACTTTTTCTACTGTTCTATCTATAGCTATGTAATCAACCATAAACACAATGACTTAAAACAACAATAATGAGTGATTATTTATCATGGTTTCTGCAGGTCTGGAATTTGGGAGCTTGGCTGGGTGGTTTTGTTTGGGATCTCTCATGAGGTTACAATCAGATGTTGACTAGGACTTCAGTCACCTGAAGGCTTTCCTGGGACTGGAGGGGCTAATTCCAAGGTGGTTCACTCACATACTGGCAAGGTTTTGCTGCCTTGTTGGCCAGAGCCTCAGTTCCTCTCCACGTGGAACTTCTTAACTCTCCTCGCTGCACGATGGCTGAATTCCTCTAGAGGGAGAAATTCAAGAGACCTGGGCAAGAGCTGCAATGCCTTTCATGACCTAGCCTCAGAAATTACACCATCACTCCTGCCATATTTTACTGGTCACCAGGCCAGCCTTGATTCTGTTTGTGAGGATACTACAAAGAGCATAGCTACCAGGAAACAAGAATTATTGGAGATTCTTTTGTAGGCTGGCTACCACAGAGGCCTCAATTATTTCTGCTTGTCAAAGCTCTGATTCGCCTTTTTGGAGGCGGGCCAACACCCAATGCTTCCCTTCTTCCCTGATTTCCCATGTGTTCTTTACTTCTTATAAATGACAATTTTGATTCATTTTCCATGTCCTGCTAAACATTCTTCATTTTGTCAGAGTATCATCAGACCAAAAGTTATCATTGATTCCCAACATTAGGCATGACCACAGAAGCCTCATCTTCCTACACTTTCCTCTGTCTCT
>NW_006787547.1:1585102-1681169 GCF_000442215.2 Lipotes vexillifer | reverse complement strand
CTCACTCTCTCTCTCACACACACACACACACACACACACACACACACACACACACACACACACCCCGATACTGTCTAGATTAGATACTACCTGACTTGTCACAGGTAGGCAGTTTCAGAGGCAGATTTTAAATTTAACTCTGAGTAAGTCAGAAAAATTGTGGGTCTGAATTACTGAATTCCTCAACAACACAAAAGAAATTATTCATGTGTGTGTGGCCTACTTACTAGTATATAAGAATTTATTTTAACACACTGATTCCTTTCCGTCTACCTTTCCTTGATCTTGAGCTAGTAAGTTCTTTAATGGAAAAAATTCTTATTCTCTATCACTTTTTTCAAGGAGTGAGAAAGCTTATTTTAGCCAGGTTTAAAATTCATTTAAGATTCATGTATGCTGAGTTCTAGACAAAACACTAACCTTTTGGTGTTTGGCCTTAACTTTGTCAAACATAACACCCTGCCTTAAAAGAAAAGTTTTAAATGTTAATTAAAAACACTCCAAGTGTCTTAGTCAAAAAATAGTCCTGATCTTAGACCTGTTCTCGCCTACAAAATGACGTTACAGTAAGAAGCATATGGATTAAATGTCTCTGCAAATTTAATGTGAATTTAAAAATTAGTCAGTATTTGAGAAACAAATCTATGTTTTGATGAATTAACGAGTGAAGATATTTGAGCATATCTAATATAAATTGCAGTTAGTTTTAATTCCTCAGGTCAAAATTGGGAGCATGTGCCCAGATTATATTCACAATTTTCCTGATATTTCACCAGAAGTTCAAAAGTTTAATGGGAGCCAAAGTAAACTATTGGTCAGATGAGACAGTTGGTGTTAGTGACAATGACCTCAATGATACTTTCTGCCCGAATCACCTCAGTAAGTGAACACAGTATGAACAGAAATCCCAGATTATTAGTCCTTGGGATAATAGAGATGATTGAAAATGTAGAACATTTGGTCTTCTATGGGAACATGAATCCGTAAGTCACTATAAATTTCATTAATTTATAATTTATACTCTACATTCCTCCAAAAGGGATTTGAATTGGCTCACAGTAAAAGATATATGCAATTAAATTCATTAAGCCAATAGAATTAGTGCAGGAACGCCTGTTTTCCTGATATTTGAATAGAATTTTTTCAAACGTTCATTAAACAAACACTGATTGTTATCTTACTATATGCATCCCATAGTATGGGGGGTGAGATATATAAATAACAAAACTCCTGCCTTTTTAATTCAGTGGGAGAGACAGATAGTAAAGATATAGATTATGTTTATAATACATGTAACTACTTTGTATAATGACATTGGTTTTATCTAAATATTAGAGGCAATAGAGTTTTAAATAACAATATTCACCCTGGCTGAGAAACAAGAGAAAATAAAACAGTTGCATTGTCCCAGAGCTTAGTTTAATTTGATGCCACACTCATTTTTCATCTGAAACAAATTATTAGAGTGAATGGTACCTCCTCTGTGAATAAATATCATTTTTCCGAAGGATGCTCAAGAGTGATTAGAGATCAATATGGATCCATTTCTGTCTTGTAATTGGAAATACTGGCCCTACACAGCTATCAGATGCCAAGACATAATCGAGGGATCAGGGACCTTCTCTTCTTACCTACCACCCTTGCTCATTCATGTACATGTAAATTTCAAATCTTCTTCGGTCCTCTGACAGGTGCACTAAAGAATCTTGAATTATTTACACTGTTCCTAATGTAAAATGGTATGCATTTAGCAACTGAGCCAAAATCTCTTTGCAAGGAAACCTAGTTTTCAAATACCAGAGCAGTACAGGATTAGTGAATCTCAGCAGCGGTGTGAGAATTAATCTCACTCAAGGTATCATTACCAGCATATTCAGTAGAGGGATAAGAAATAAATTCACAATAGCTAATTCTTCCATGACTGTTTTAAATTTCTTCTTCTCATACCTGTCTCATGTGCATTTTCCTTCTTCCTTTTAACTCCTTGAATTGTTCTTTGTTCTTTAAATGGCTGCAATTTGTGTAGTGCAGGGTAGCTCCTATAAAGCCACCGGCTTGACTCCACAGTACAGATGAGCACTCCATTCACGAGTCCTCCCATCAGAGACTTCACTCTCATAGCCTTACTTAACCTCTGCCCTCAACCCACCTCTTCTCTCAACTCTTCCTATCTCCATTTTATTACTTATTTTCCAATTTTCAGCTTGGTCTTTAAATTGATTCAGAAGATACTTTTCATGATTTTAGGAACACAAACTTGACTCCTTTTGGAAGAAAACAAAATGTTACTTCTCCTACACATGGTTTATTGTCCTGGTTTGATCCAGTCTTAAAGCTCTAATGGTACTGCCATATTACAACAGTCAAAATCATGGAATATTGGAGAAAAAAGTCACAGTTCATGGGGATATACATGGAAAGGAACTGGGGAAAATATCAGCTCATTTATACTTTTCTGCTGAAAAAAACTACTCTGCATTGTAATTTAAGTTATGAATAAGGATAAAACTAAAGTGTCTCATTCTGATTGGGGCTGCAGTTGTCACTTGCATAAACTATTCCTTATCTATTAAAAAACTAGTCTGACTCCCATCTCAATCTCAGCCAAGGTGATCTACTCAAGATTTGCCCATCTCTTCTCTACTATTTTAATTTTGCTCAAGACATTTTATATTTCTAGGCAAGCAAAGGATAATTTTGGAGGGAAAAATATTATGAATTTTTATTTGTTAAAAAGAAACAAAGCCTCACGCACAAAAATAGCATAGAACCTGACCTTAAAATGACTATGTTTGTAGCATGCTAAAGATTTTTATGTTAGGTTTTTGGATTTTGTCTTGTTCTTATTATTTTAGATTTGTTTATTTTACCTTTTCTTCCTACTTGACCGGACATTGTTATGTTATAACAAACACTTAAAAACTAACATTATAATAGCAAACTGTAATTACCATTTTTAAACATGGCAATGTGTTATTTTTATTTAAATTTCTAACATACATTCCTCAAACCATTCTAAATCTTCAATAATAAACAACCATTTATTAATGAACACCAGTACTAAAACCCCCAAGAAGAATAAAGAACCAAAGGTCTTAGTAGTTTATATGTAATGCAAGCATTTTGTTTATATCTCCAGAGAAGTTGTCAAAAGACACCTATTTACCCATGTATACACACTGTGAGGAAACAGACCTATACATTGTTTAAAGACAGGGACTAAGTCGTCCAGTTTTCACTGAGTCTACTTAATAGTGACAGAAACGTATCATTGTCCATTGCTTTCATTTGCACAGCCAATAAATCTTCATTACTTACTATAGATGACAAACTTCACCTGCTGTCAATTAAAGTTTGTAGTGACTAAGGAGCTGCCTTGATTTCCCTGTAGTCACATTTTAGGATGCCAGGACATAGGTCCCTATCACATCACCATCTAAAAATAGGTGGTAGAAAACCACAGGACCAACAGAATTACTAAAAACCAATTCCAGCATTTTCCTTACTTGATTCCCAGTTTATTCACATTTCACACTCATTTCCACCAAATATACAGTACCTGCCTCCACAGCCTATGTGCAGCCATACATCTGGACATAGCTTTGCTTTTTGTACTTTACCTTCTTGGTCCTAACCTTACCTTTTCTAAGGACTTTGAACTCTTATTAAATCTCTGATATTCCTGTCCACACAAACTTGGTAGAATATCCCACTCTATTTTTCTCTCCTTTGACCTCCACTGTTATCTCTAGCTTACAAATGCATTTTAATCACGGATGAAGGCAGATATATGTGTAGGTAAACAGTTAATATGTTCTATAATACATTCAAGACAGCTCACAAAAAGCCTGGTAGATCCCTGTGTATTTTTATAACATTGTATACATTTTATTCAACCCAAATTTTGTCAGACTGATTTACCTAATTTAGGTCTCCCTAATGATGCTATTAAAAGGTGAAGCTGTTAGCTGTTGAAGGTGAAGCTGCCAGCTACGTCGTCCCCCTCATCTTAATGATGCGGGAAGTTCTATGAGGCTCCCTCACTCTTCTCCCCAAACCATTATTTCCTCACTACAGTAAAAACAATGACCCAGATCTCTGTTTCTATCATCTCTATCTCTGTCTCCGCCTCTGTCTCTATCTCTATTATCTATACCTTTATCTATATCCATATCTATATCATATATTTATCGATCCGTTTTTGTCCAGGAACATGTTATTGCAATAGTAAGGTTTTACAGTAAAAATGTGACCCATAAAGGAAAATTCCAATAGTGGAAGACAGCACAACCCTATAGAATCAGGCTAGGTTTTGATTTTAATGGGCCTGGTTCAAATTTATCTTTATCATTGAATAACAACAGGGACTTTATCAACGGAGCCTCTGAGCCTTGGTTTACTTGCAAACCAAGGAAACTAGTACCTCATTTACAAGGTTTCTATATATAATGAATGATAAAATCATATAAACCACAAAATAATAGTCTGTCACATGGTAAGTTCATAAAATACGTTAGTTTTTAGAACCATAAAAACCATGGTGATAAGAGCAGCTAAAACTGAGAAAACTCTGTGGGTCACACACTCTTCTAAATGTTTTAATTCAGCCAACAACCCCAAATCGTAGGTAGCATTATTATATTTTTTCTTTATTTATGTTTAATTTAGTTTTGGCTGCGTTGGGTCTTTGTTGCTGCTCATGGGCTTTCTCTAGTTGCGGCGAGCAGGGGCTACACTTCATTGTGGTGCGCAGGTTTCTCATTGCGGTGGCCTCTCGTTGCGGAGCACGGGCTCTAGGCACGCGGGCTTCAGTGGTTGTGGCACACGAGCTTAGTTGCTCCACAGCATGTGGGATCTTCCTGGACCAGGGCTCGAACCTGTGTCCTCTGCATTGGCAGGCAGATTCTCAACCACTGTGCTATCAGAAAAGTCCCAGTAGCATTATTATTGCAGGAGAAACCTGGGGCACCAAAGTGTTAGGGAGTTTGCCCAACCATACTGACGTTGTAAAGAACTGGCAGAGGCAGGATCCAAAACAAGGCAGTTTGGTTCCAGAGCTCCTTTCTCTTCACTGGGACTCATTGCTGCTCCTCATGTTTGAAAAGTTAGTAAACATGGGCAATGGATAACTCCAAAGACAAGTGTTTGTAACAGGTTCTGAAACTTGGCAGAATTACAAAGAAACACTGAGTCTTGCTGAATTGGAATTATGTTGAACAGGTTTAGCAACTGAAAGCCAGCAGTGATGCTTAGCATAGAAGTATTGACTTTTATGGAGACTGTGCATTGTACTGCATCACACTGACTTAAATGAGATAGATTCATTCCCATCTCAGCTCAGTTACGGGCAAAAGCCGCCGCCATCCCCCCACCCAGATACTGGTATATAATATTGATTTTAGGCATATAGACTAAATAAACTGGAAACTGATTGAAATTTATGGAAAGGAATTAGCAATACAGTGATTTAATCAAAAATTTATTGAAAGTACCTAAAATTAATGGCTGCTATTGATAGAAACAATTAAATTAATAGAAACACATTGCATTTAATTGGAATTTAACTGGAGACTACTAAAACCAAATAAAATCCAGTGGAAAACTGATAGGTTAGTGTCTGAATTTAGATTTATATTAAAAATATTCAGTGCTCAAAATAAACCATTATTCCATAGGGATATCCCCAGGGACTTTCTGGATTCACATAATCAATGTTTCCTGAAAAGTTATTTATAAGAGGAAAAGGGTAACTTTAAACTGATAAAAAGTTTACGTCAGACTCAATAGATAGAAAATATTTTAAGAGGCAAATTTCTATATGACTTGGGGAATAAGAAGAAAGTATTCTGAATGATTCACAGTCATAAACATTTCTCTTGAAAGTTTTCCAACCCCTTAAAAGGCAAAACTCTAAAAGTAGACCAGGCTTACAATTACATCTTCACCTACTTTTCATCTTTTTTTTTATTCTATCATTTTTTTTACCACCAGAGATAAAATTTAATTTCCAGAATTCTAGAATTTTCCTCATCCCATAAAATCTGAATCTCTATAGGTTTTTTTAAATTAACAGACATTTGATCAAAGCAAGGAAGCCCAAGATAATAATTAAATCTCGTAGAGTCTGTAGCCTTATGGACTTAAAAGACTGTAGGCTAAGATGTCAGATATCACGTTTTGTATCCGGGTCTGTTACAAACTAGCTGTGTAATATTGAACAGTTTACATCTTGTATGCCCTTCTTTATAATCTGAAGTGTAAGGTATGCCTTCTCCCGAGGTTAATGATGGGGAATATTCAGCCAAATACTACATAAGACTTAATCTGATGCCTTGCATATAAGGGGATACTTCTTTAATATTACCTCCTACTTTCTCTTCTGGAGATCTGAACTAGACCAAATTTGTGTATATGTCTTTCTTCCTTAGTGCCACTTACCCTGTATCTATTCAAATGATAAAGGTATCATGCTTTATGATCATGTAAACCCTGTGACAAAAGTGGGGATTTTTTTCCGCCTTGAGTTATGGGTAGGACAATAAGTTAATCAGAGTACAACTCCTCACGGAATAATGACGTATATAATGACATGAGTATTGGTAGCAAGCTGGTGGCATTATGTGTATTTTTAACTTTCAGATTATTTTCTTCTTATTCACTGTTGTCTTAGTACAGATTCCACTGAAAGCAAAGCCTAAAATAGGAACTTAGGTTCAGATAGTTCATTTTTATTTTGGAGGTGATCACAGGAACTCAGAGTGAGGTTGCAGAGTCAGATAAGGACAGAGGAAAAGCTAATAAAGTGTATTAACCACTCTGAACAACTGGATTCATTTTTGTTAGCTGCCCTCTGAAGAACTGCACGTTCCCTTCAAATTCATCCATCAAAGCTTGGTGGAAACCAAAGCCTGGACCCCAATGGTTGATGGATGCCACTGAGGAATTAAACTTTCTATATTTTCAGGCTTCACCTGCTCAAGAACTGAACAAGTTCCCATGGCTTCAGGAAAAGATCTAAGGCAGCGAAGGTGAGACATGGCAGGTGCCTAGGTGAGATATCATCAAATGTGTACACAGGACTTTCCACTTCAGCTGAAGCTAAAATAAGAGCTTTATATGGTTTTGACATTTGAAATCAGGATATTTTATCATGAAAAAAACCACTTTTTCTTGAAAAAGCAAAAGGCATGATAGCAATGTCCTTTCAGTAATGTCACAATGGAAATGAAGATAGTGATAATAATTACAGCTAATCTTTATTACTCATCTATATATGCCAGCTGCTGTTTAAAGCAGTTAGCCTGTGTTTTCCATCTAATACTCACAAATGAATTCTTGATTTCCCAAGCTCAGAATATGCTTCTCCTCTTGCCTTTCCTAACTCAGTAAATAGCTACTCCAGCATGCAGGTGACTTGACCAGAAATCTTTGCTCCATCTTCAACTCCTCCTATATCCCATGGGAGTAAATACTGTTGCCTTTACCTTTATATACATCCTGAACTTAACCACTTCTCAACTCCTTCTCCATTACCACTTTGGTTCAAGCAACCATCAGCTGCAGTCTGGTCTCTCTGTTTTCTCCATGCCCCTCCCAGCCCCATCAGAGTCTATTCTCCACAAAGCAGCCACAACCATGGTGACTCACTGAAATCTCAAGCCACATCACGTGACTCTTCAGCTCAATACTGTCCCCTACCATCCCATCTTTTCCAAAGTACAGAACAAAATCATTTTAATCATTTGAAAGGGGCTGCATGATTTTAATTTCATCCACAACTCAATTTTTCTCCCACTGTTCTAGAGGCTCTGGATTCCATGCTGTTTTCAAACACGCTAAGCCCATGTCAGTGTCAGAGGTGTTGTAGTGGATGCCTTTACCTGCAATGCTCTTCCTCTCTGATCTACTCACAGCTTGATCCCTTACTTTATTCACTTTTCTCCTCAAATGCTTCCTTCACAGAGCTAAAAGTCTATATAAAATACAGCTTGTAGAAAAATGCAAACACCTATCCCTTTCTACAATAAAAAGCCTGCTAAAATAGTAAATCCCTATCCATCTACTTGCCCGCATAGCTTTTTTTCAATAATTGACATGTTACATGTTACCATCATTTAAAAAAGTATTAGTTGTTTCACTCCCACTTGAATATAAATTGCAGAGAGCTGGGGCTTTGCATTTTTGATCACTGATGTTTGTGCAGCCCTTACCATCTGTCAGAGTAGATGGCTTATACATAGATATTGAATGAGTGAACCATAACCCTAAGAGGTAGGCGCTAATATTGTTACAATTTACAAATGTGGATACTGAGATAAGTATCTCGCTTTGCACAACCAAGGCCATAAACCTAGTAAATGGAGAGAAGTGTGACCAAATTATTAGAGATCATAGGCTAATTGCTACCACCTTCGGATGGGACATGAACTGTCCAGTTTTCCACAGCTCACCCATCTGGCCCACTGCACTCTTTTACGATACCTGCTTGACACTTGTTGCATTTGAGTTTGTAAACCCAAGCAGAGACATTAGAGGACACGAGGAGACTGTGACAAATGATATATACACTACATCTGGAGAGTTGAGAAAGAAAGAGACAGAGAGAGATTGGAAAAGATACTGTGTCTCCCAATCCTTATGCCCGCAGATGTATACATGGAACCATTTCTTTCCCACAGAAGCCAAATTCATTGCAGAACACACCCACTGGATTCTTACTGGAAATGGAGTTTTGTGTTTCTCAACTAGATCATAAATCCTTTCTAAGATGATGCAAACCTTTGTAAGCACTGCTCAAACTGGCTTTAATTTTTATTAATCATTTGAACCCATCTCACAACACATTTTAGCTCTCGCTGCCCTCTGCTTATGACACTTCTGTTGTCTCACATCTGATACCTAGCTTGAAAAGGGGTCTGAACCTTTAGTGGGTTTTATAATGGAAATATCCTACTTGACACTCATTGTCATATAAAATCATTTTCAACAATGCCATTAAATTGAAATCACAAATAGGTTGCTTTTTTAAAATTTTAATTTTATTTATTTTTTTATACAGCAGGTTCTTATTAGTCATCCAATTTATACACATCAGTGTATACATGTCAATCCCAATCGCCCAATTCATCACACCACCACCCCCACTCCCTGTCGCATTTCCCCCTTGGTGTCCATACATTTGTTCTCTACATCTGTGTATCAATTTCTGCCCTGCAAACCGGTTCATCTGTACCATTTCTCTAGGTTCCACATATACGTGTTAATATATGATATTTGTTTTTCTCTTACTGACTTACTTCACTCTGTATGACAGTCTCTAGATCCATCCATATCTCTACAAATGACCCAATTTTGTTCCTTTTTATGGCCGAGTAATATTGCATTGTATATACACACCATATCTTCTTTATCCATTCGTCTGTCGATGGGCATTTAGGTTGCTTCCATTACCTGGCTATTGTGAAGAGTGCTGCAATGAACACTGTGGTGCACGCGTCTTTTTGACTTACGGTTTTCTCTGGGTATATGGCCAGTAGTGGAATTGCTGGGTCATATGGCAATTCTATTTTCAGTTTTTAAGGAACCTCCATACTGTTCTCCATAGTGGCTGTATCAACTTACATTCCCACCAACAGTGCAAGAGGGTTCCCTTTTCTCCACACCGCCTCCAGAACT
The DNA here is from genome assembly GCF_000442215.2 of Lipotes vexillifer. NCBI lineage: Eukaryota > Metazoa > Chordata > Mammalia > Artiodactyla > Lipotidae > Lipotes > Lipotes vexillifer. The sequence goes on along the minus strand of NW_006787547.1, from coordinate 1,671,494 downwards.
GGTTACTTGTAGATTTTCTGATGACGCCCATTCTAACTGGTGTGAGGTGATACCTCATTGTAGTTTTGATTTGCATTTCTCTAATAAATAGTGATGCTGAGCAGCTTTTCATGTGCTTCTTGGCCATCTGTACGTTTTCTTTGGAGAAATGTCTATTTAGGTCTTCTTCCCATTTTTGGATTGGGTTGTTTGTTTTTTTAATATTGAGCTGCATGAGCTGTTTATATATTTTGGAGATTGATCCTTTGTCCATTGATTCGTTTGCAAATATTTTCTCCCATTCTGAGGCTTGTCTTTTCGTCCTGTTAATGGTTTCCTTTGCTGTGCAAAAGCTTTGAAGTTTCATCAGGTCCCATGTGTTTATTTTTGTTTTTATTTCCATTACTCTATTAGGTGCATCAAAAAAGATCTTGCTGTGATTTATGTCAAGGAATGTTCTTCTTCCTATGTTTTCCTCTAAGAGTTTTATAGTGTCCGGTCTTACATTTAGGTCTCTAATCCATTTTGAGTTTATTTTTGTGCATGGTGTTAGGGACTGCTCTAATTTCATTATTTTACATGTAGCTGTCCAGTTTTCCCAGCACCATTTATTGAAGAGACTGTCTTTTCTCCATTGTATATCCTTGCCTCCTTTGTCATAGAATAGTTGACCATACATGCGTGGGTTTATCACTGGGCTTCCTATCTTGTTCCATTGATCTTTATTTCTGTTTTGGTGCCAGTACCATATTGTCTTGATTACTGTAGCTTTGTAGTATAGACTGAAGACAGGGAGTCTGATTCCTCCAGGTCCGTTTTTTTCCCTCAAGACTGCTTTGGCTATTCTGGGTATTTAGTGTCTCCATTCAAATTTTAAGATGTTTTGTTCTAGTTCTGTAAAAAATTCCACTGGTAATTTGATAGGGTTTGCATTGAATCTGTAGATTGCGTTGGGTAGTATAGTCATTTTCACAATATTGATTCTTCTAATCCAAGAACATGGTATATCTCTCCATTTGTTGGTATCCTCCTTAATTTCTTTCATCAGTGTCTTACAGTTTTCTGCATACAGGTCTTTTGTCTCCCTAGGTAGGTTTATTCCTAGGTATTTTATTCTTTTTGTTGCAGTGGTAAATGAGAGTGTTTCCTTAATTTCTCTTTCAGATTTTTCATCATTAGTGTATAGGAATGCAAGAGATTTCTGTGCATTAATTTTGTATCCTGCAACTTTACCAAATTCATTGATTAGCTCTAGTAGTTTTCGGGTAGCATCTTTAGGATTCTCTATGTGTAGTATCATGTCATCTGCAAATAGTGACAGTTTTTTTTTTTTTTCTTTTTTTCCTTGCGGTACGCGGGCCTCTCACTGTTGTGGCCTCTCCCGTTGCGGAGCACAGGCTCCGGACGCGCAGGCTCAGCGGCCATGGCTCACGGGCCCAGCCGCTCCGTGGCATGTGGGACCTTCCCAGACCGGCGCACGAACTCGTGTCACCTGCATCGGCAGGCGGACTCTCAACCACTGCGCCACCAGGGAAGCCCAATAGTGACAGTTTTACTTCTTCTTTTCCAATTTGTATTCCCTTTATTTCTTTTTCTTCTCTGATTGCTGTGGCTAGGACTTCCAAAACTATGTTGAATAATAGTAGTGAGAGTGGACATCCTTTTGTTGTTCCTAATCTTAGAGGAAATGCTTTCAGTTTTTCACCACTGAGAATGACGTTTGCTGTAGGTTTGTCGTATATGGCCTTTATTATGTTGAGGTAGGTTCCCTCTATGCCCACTTTCTGAAGAGTTTTTATCATAAATGGGTGTTGAATTTTGTCAAAAGTTTTCTCTGCATCTATTGAGATGATCATATGATTTTTATTCTTCAATTTGTTAATATGGTGTATCACATCGATTGATTTGCATATATTGAAGAATCCTTGCATTCCTGGGATAAATCCCACTTGATCATGGTGTATGATCCTTTTAATGTGTTGTTGGATTCTGTTTGCTAGTATTTTGTTGAGGATTTTTGCATCTATATTCATCAGTCATATTGGTCTGTAATATTTTTTTTTTTTGGAGTATCTTTGTCTGATTTTGGTATCAGGATGATGGTGGCCTCATAGAAAGAGTTTGGGAATTTTCCTTCCTCTGCAATTTTTTGGAAGAGTTTGAGAAGGATGGGTGTGAGCTCTTCTCTAAATGTTTGATAGAATTCACCTGTGAAGTCATCTGGTCCTGGACTTCTGTTTGTTGGAAGATTTTTAATCACAGTTTCAATTTCATTACTTGTGATTGGTCTGTTCATATTTTCAGTTTTTTCCTGGTTCAGTCGTGGACTGTTATACCTTTCTAAGAATTTGTCCATTTCTTCCAGGTTGTCCATTTTATTGGCATAGAGTTGCTTGTAGTAGTCTCTTAGGATGCTCTGTATTTCTACAGTGTCTGTTTTAACTTCCCCTTTTTCATTTCTAATTTTATTGATTTGAGTCCTCTCCCTCTTTTTCTTGATGAGTCTGACTAATGGTTTATCAATTTTGTTTATCTTCTCAAAGAACCAGCTTTTAGTTTTATTGATCTTTGCTATTGTTTTCTTTGTTTCTATTTTATTTATATTTGCTCTGATCTTCATGATTTGTTTCCTTCTGCTAACTTTTGGTTTTGTTTGTTTTTCTTTCTCTAGAGCATTTAGGTGTAAGGTTAGATTGTTATTTGAGATTTTTCTTGTTTCTTGAGGTAGGCTTGTATAGCTATAAACTTCCCTCTTAGAACTGCTTTTGCTGCATCCCATAGGTTTTGGATCATTTTGTTTTTGTTGTCATTTGTCTCTAGGTATTTTGTGATTTCCTCTTTGATTTCTTCAGTGATCTCTTGGTCATTTAGCAGTGTATTGTTTAGCCTCCATGTGTTTGTGTTTTTTACATTTTTTTCCCTGTGACTGATTTCTAATCTCATAGTGTTGTGGTCAGAAAGTATGCTTGATATGATGTCAATTTTCTTAATTTCCTGAGGCGTGATTTGTGACCCAAGATGTGATCTATCCTGGAGAATGTTCCATGTGCACTTGAGAAGAAACTGTAATCTGTTGTTTTTGGATGGAATGTCATATAAATATCAATTAAATCTATCTGGTACATTGTGTCATTTAAAGCTTGTGTGTCCTTATTAATTTTCTGTTTGGATGATCTGTCCATTGGTGTAAGTGAGGTGTTAAAGTCCCCCACTATTATTGTGTTACTGTCAATTTCCTCTTTTAGAGCTGTTAGCAGTTGCCTTATGTATTGAGGTGTTCCTATGTTGGGTGCATATATACTTATAATTGTTATATCTTCTTGGATTGATCCCTTGATCATTATGTAGTAACCTTCCTTGTCTCTTGTAACATTCTTTATCTTAAAGTCTATTCATCTGATATGAGTATTGCTACTGCAACTTTCTTTTGATTTCCATTTGCATGGAATATCTTTTTCCAGCCCCTCACTTTCAGTCTGTATGTGTCCCTAGGTCTGAAGTGGGTCTCTTGTAGACAACATATTGATGGGTCTTGTTTTTGTATCCATTCAGCAAGCCTGTGTCTTTTCATTGCAGCATTTAATCCATTCATGGTTAAGGTAATTAATGATAGGTATATTCCTATTACCATTTTCTTAATTGCTTTGGGTTTGTTTTTATAGGTCCTTTTCTTCTCTTGTGTTTCCCACTTAGAGAAGTTCCTTTAGCATTTGTTGTAGAGCTCGTTTGGTGGTGCTGAATTCTCTTAGCTTTTGCTTGTCTGTAAAGCTTTTGATTTCTCCAATGAATCCGAATTAGATCCTTGCTGGGTAGAGTAATCTTGGTTGTAGGTTCTTCCCTTTCATCACTTTAAATATATCATGCCACTCCCTTCTGGTTTGTAGAGTTTCTGCTGAGAAATCAGCTGTTAACCTTATGGGAGCTCCCTAGTGTTTTATTTGTCGTTTTTCCCTTGCTCCTTTCAATAATTTTTCTTTGTCTTTCATTTTTGCCAATTTAATTACTATGTGTCTCAGCGTGTTTCTCCTTGGCTTTATCCTGTATGGGACTCTCTGCCCTTCCTGGACTTGGGTGGCTATTTCCTTTCCCATGTTAGGGAAGTTTTCAACTATAATCTCTTCAAATATTTTCTCGGGTCCTTTCTGTCTCTCTTCTCCTCTGGGACCCCAATAATGTGAATGTTACTGCATTTAATGTTGTCCCAGAGATCTCTTAGGCTGTCTTCATTTCTTTTCATTCTTTTTTCTTTATCCTGTTCCACAGCAGTGAATTCCACCATTCTGTCTTCCAGGTCACTTATCCATTCTTCTGCCTCAGTTATTCTGCTATTGATTCCTTCTAGTGTAGTTTTCATTTCAGTTATTGTAATGTTCATCTTTGTCTGTTTGTTCTTTAATCTTTCAGATCTTTGTTAAACATTTCTTCCCTCTTCTCGATCTTTGCCTCCATTCTTTTTCCAAGGTCCTGGATCATCTTCACTATCATTATTCTGAATTTTTTTCTGGAAGGTTGCCTATCTCCACTTCATTTAGTTGTTTTTCTTGGGTTTTACCTTGTTCCTTCATCTGGTACATAGCTCTTTGCCTTTTCATCTTGTCTATCTTTCTGTGAATGTGGTTTTTGTTCCACAGGCTGCAGGATTGTAGTTCTTCTTGCTTCTGCTGTGTGCCCTATGGTGGATGAGGCTATCTAAGAGGCTTGTGCAAGTTTCATGGTGGGAGGAACTCGTGGTGGCTAGAGCTGGCTGTTGCTCTGGTGGGCAGAGCTCAGTAAAACTTTAATCCACTTGTCTGCTGATGGGTGGGGCTGGGTCCCTCCCTGTTGGTTGTTTGGCCTGAGGTGACCCAACACTGGAGCCTACTGGGGCTCTTTGGTGGGGCTAATGGCAGACTCCAGGAGGGCTCACGCCAAGGAGTACTTCCCAGTACTTCTGCTGCCAGTGTCCTTGTCCTCATGGTGAGACAGAGACAACCCCCGCCTCTGCAGGAGACCCTCCTACCCTAGTAGGTAGGTCTGGTTCAGACTCTTATGGGGTCACTGCTCCTTCCCATGGGTCCCAATGTGCACACTACTTTGTGTGTGCCCTCCAAGAGTGGACTCTCTGTTTCCCCCAGTCCTGTTGAAGTCCTGCAACCAAATCCCGCTAGCCTTCATAGTCTGCTTCTCTAGGAATTCCTCCTCCCGTTGCTGGACCCCCAGGTTCAGAAGCCTGTCATGGGGCTCAGAACCTTCTCTCCAGTGGGTGGACTTCTTTGGTATAAGTGTTCTCCAGTTTGTGAGTCACCCACCCAGCAGTTATGGTATTTGATGTTATTGTGATTAAGAACCTCCTACCCTCTCATTGTGGCTTCTCCTTTGTCTTTGGATATGGGGTATCTTTTTTGGTGAGTTCCAATGTCTTCCTGTCAATGACTGTTCAGCAGTTAGTTGTGATTCTGGTGTTCTCGCGCGAGAGAGTGAGAGCACGTCCTTCTACTCCGCCATCTTGAACCTGCCCCTCACAAATAGGCTGGTTTTTAAACAACATACAGCTTCTAAGGGAAAGTTTTGTATTGCAATGTTTATGTGTATATGATGTATATACACATGTACACACATAAAATATATATATACATACACACATATATATATTTCTGAACTCATTCTGTAAAATTTAAAAGGCATTGGTTTTTTGTCAACAAAATGCAATGCAGAGTTCGTTATTTCTCCAATCACCTTGAGTATGATATTCTGAATTCTATAAGAGCCTGTGCTGTATTGTGTGGTCCCCTGAAGCCTTGCATATGTCATCAAAATACAATATTTTCCCCTCCTTCACCTTGAGAGTTGAGACAATTGTAGAGTATCTTTGAGGATAAATGTGTGAGATAGATTTTTTTTCCAAGTGTTCTATGTTCTCTGCTACCTGCAACTAGAATAAAAGGAAACGCTTGTATCTAGGAATGTGCTTTGCAAAATCATATACATTTAAAATTGAAAAAGCAATGCCCTATTCATTTATTCTTCAATATTTTGTGCAACATACAGTATGTTGTTCTCTACTTTAACTTCATCTTTCATCCTGCTCGCAGTTAGATGTTTACTTTTGAGTCATGAGTTCAGTTCTGTTTGTATGTCCTTTAATAAAAGCTTAGGTTGGTGCTGCATAGAAAACATGCACTGTTTTTCAAACTTGAATATTTCCTATAATTTACTGCCATTGGAACCAACTTCATAAATTGATGGACTGAAATTCTTCAAGAGGAGAAACTTGGTTCTTGATTTGCGTCTGTCTTGTTCATTAGTATGCTACAGTACCTAACACAGTGTTTTGAACATAATGCTCAACATATACATTATACAGGAGCTCAATAAATGTATAAAAATAATAGAGCTATGAATGCCAATGAGTACCTTGACAGATCCTAATTCTCCAAGGCAGTAGGACACCACTACCCAGGGTTATTAGTATTTAGAAGAACCAGAATGTAAGGCTCGTTTTACTTAGTACATGGAGTAAAACTTGGAAGTTGAATTCTTAAAGAAATGAGGTCTACTAATATTAGTAGTAAGACACATTTAGAACTCTTCATGATATTTAAATAAGTTCAGCTTGTAAAATTATGTTTCTATCTTAAAGCTATTGGTGATCTATCCAAATCTTCCACAACCCACTCCCAGTATTCCTTTCCCCATAAAATCTTCATGAATTCCCAGATTAAATGCTAACTTTCTTCCCTACATTTCTACAACTTGAAGAAACAAAACACGTCTACTAGTCCAGAAGCTCACTGAAACCACAGAATTTTTCTTATTTATAATCTGTGCTTGGTTTTAAGCACATTCCATATGCTAATTCATCACATTTCAGATATTAAAAGGAAACAAAAATCTATAATGGTAACACAACTGTTATCGTTCAGCTAAAAACCTAGTATAATATTTATCAAAAACAGAGACTGTTTCTTGCACTGTCAAGTTCCACTTTATTTCTTCTACTGCCTTTCTATCTAAGAGCTTTATAATCTAACAACTATAAATAGCAAAGCAACATATATTATTTTGGAGAAATTCTGATAATGTAAAAAATGATCAGACTCCTATTATATCGTATATATAAAATCTCTTTGTCTCTCTGTCACACACACACACACACACACACATACACACACACACACAAACACACACAACCACCACCACTATCATCACCTTGAATATTCATTATGATTGTGGGTATGCCTTTTCATTTTTTTATATGTAACTTACTAATTGTATAACCTTTGTTGTCTTAGCTACAGAAGTCACTATATAACACAGATGGTAAGAGTATTGTTCCATAGATTATTTTACGGGAATTAAATAAGTTAACACACATAACATTTAAAATATTATTATCATTCTTGATTATTATATAGACTTTTTATATGGAGGTTGGATATTTCTTATCCATCAAGTTTCCTACCTACAACACACTGTGAAGATTTTTTCATGTTTAAATATCTTTCCCAAATGTCATTTTAATGGTTGCTTAGTATTACATCATATGGACATATAATTTTAACCAAACATTTCTTGTTAAGTTTTTTTTATGCAGCTTCCAATTTGGGACTGTCATATTTACTGCTGTGATGAATAATCTTAGAAATAAATGTCTATAACTGTTTTGTAGTTTTTTTCTTTTAGAATACTTTTTCAACTGATACGTAGTGCTAAATTACAAAAATAAAGAGTCAATAACCTCCCCCCCAAAACGATAAACAGACTTCTCCCCCCAGATGTTATAATACGGTATTTTTATTTTTTTAAAGAGTTTGATAGTTAAGGATTAGTATCTTGTTTATATAATTCGCCATTTAAAAAAATTCTAATAAGTTTTCAAAAATATTTTGGGGTCATTTGTTTCTGGTTGTGTGTGTGTGTGAGAGAGAAGAGAAATGAGAGGGAATGGGAGAATAAGATTTTACTAAGTGTTCGCCTTTCTGTGATTGCAGTCATTTCAGTAACTATGATAATAATGATAGTAGTGGGAAGAGTGGTGGTGTTTAGTGCTGGTGGTAAAAATAATAGTAGTAGGTAATGAGAGCTAACATTTACTCAGAGCTCACCATGTGCTAAAATCTTCACATGTAGAAGCGTATTTAGTGCCCACACAATCCTATGCGGTAGGTACGACTGAAGCCAATTAACAACAAAAACAAAAAAAACCTAAACTGATTCTGAAAGAGACTTATTTCAGTAATTACCTTAAGGTCCCATGCCAATTAAATGGTGAAGGCAAGATTCTAACCCAGGAAGTTTGACTAAGCCCTACATTCTAATGAAGGAGTTTTATAGATTGTGGTGCTATCAACCTTGTCCTTTATATGGAAAATGTATGTTGCCTAATTGTTTTGCTTATTATTTTGGTGATTTATATGTACAGAAGATTTTTTCCATATGAAATTTCAGTGCCATTTTGCATTAAACAGAATTATTCCCCCTGCTGATCAGTTCATTCAGAAAATTTTTGTTTGGCTTTATATATATATATTTTTAACATCTTTATTGGAGTATAACTGCTTACCAATGGTGTGCTAGTTTCTGCTTTATAACAAAGTGAATCAGTTATACATATACATATGTCCCCATATCTCTTCCCTCTTGCGTCTCCCTCCCTCCCACCCTCACAAAGCACCGAGCTGATCTCCCTGTGCTATGCGGCTGCTTCCCACTAGCTATCTATTTTACGTTTGGTAGTATATATATGTCCACGCCACTATCTCACTTTGTCCCAACTTACCCTTCCCCCTCCCCGTATCCTCAAGTCCATTCTCTAGTAGGTCTGTGTCTTTATTCCTGTCTTACCCCTAGGTTCTTCATGACATTTTTTTTTCTTAAATTCCATACATATGTGTTAGCATACGGTATTTGTCTTTCTCTTTCTGACTTACTTCACTCTGTATGACAGACTCTAGGTCCATCCACCTCACTACAAATAGCTCAATTTCGTTTCTTTTTTATTTTTATTTTTTGCGGTACATGGGCCTCTCACTGTTGTGGCCTCTCCTGTTGCGGAGCACAGGCTCTGGATGCGCAGGCCCAGCAGCCATGGCTCATGGGCCCAGCCACTCTGCGGCATGTGGGATCCTCCCGGACCAGGGCACGAACCCGTGTCCCCTGCATCGGCAGGCAGACTCTCAACCACTGCACCACCAGGGAAGCCCAATATTGTTGCTCTTTCTGAATTCTGGTTTCCTCAGGGTATATACCTAGTAGTGGGATTGCTGGGTCATATGGTAGTTCTATTTGTAGTTTTTTAAGGAACCTCCATACTGTTCTCCATAGTGGCTGAACCAATTCACATTCCCACCAGCAGTGCAAGAGTGTTCCCTTTTCTCCACACCCTCTCCAGCATTTATTGTTTCTAGATTTTTTGATGATGGCCATTCTGACTGGTGTGAGATGATATCTCATTGTAGTTTTGATTTGCATTTCTCTAATGATTAATGATGTTGAGCATTCTTTCATGTGTTTGTTGGCAGTCTGTATATCTTCTTTGGAGAAATGTCTATTTAGGTCTTCTGCCCATTTTTGGATTGGGTTGTTTATTTTTTTGTTATTGAGCTGCATGAGCTGCCTGTAAATTTTAGAGATTAATCCTTTGTCAGTTGATTCATTTGCAAATATTTTCTCCCATTCTGAGGGCTGTCTTTTGGTCTTGTTTATGGTTTCCTTTGCTGTGCAAAAGCTTTGAAGTTTCATTAGGTCCCATTTGTTTATTTTTGTTTTTATCTCCATTACTCTAGGAGATGGGTCAAGAAGGATCTTGCTGTGATTTATGTCATAGAGTGTTCTGCCTATGTTTTCCTCTAAGAGTTTGATAGTTTCTGGCCTTACATTTAGGTCTTTAATCCATTTTGAGCTTATTTTTGTGTATGGTGTTAGGGAGTGATCTAATCTCATACTTTTACATGTACCTGTCCAATTTTCCCAGCACCACTTATTGAAGAGGCTGTCCTTTCTCCACTGTATATTCCTGCCACCTTTATCAAAGATAAGGTGACCATATGTGCATGGGTTTATCTCTGGGCTTTCTATCCTATTCCATTGATCTATCTTTCTGTTTTTGTGCCAGTACCATACTGTCTTGATTACTGTAGCTTTGTAGTATAGTCTGAAGTCAGGCAGCCTGATTCCTCCAGCTCCATTTTTTGTTCTCAAGATTGCTTTGGCTATTCGGGGTCTTTTGTGTTTCCATACAAATTGTGAAATTTTTTGTTCTAGTTCTGTGAAAAATGCCAGTGGTAGTTTGATAGGGATTGCATTGAATCTGTAGATTGCTTTGGGTAGTAGAGTCATTTTCACAATGTTGATTCTTCCAATCCAAGAACATGGTATATCTCTCCATCTATTTGTATCATCTTTAATTTCTTTCATCAGTGTCTTATAATTTTCTGCATACAGGTCTTTTGTCTCCTTAGGTAGGTTTATTCCTAGATATTTTATTCTTTTTGTTGCAATGGTAAATGGGAGTGTTTTCTTGATTTCACTTTCAGATTTTTCATCATTAGTGTATAGGAATGCCAGAGATTTCTGTGCTTTAATTTTGTATCCTGCTACTTTACCAAATTCATTGATTAGCTCTAGTATGCCTTTATATTTTTAACCCTTCTGATTTTTTTGTTGTTGCGGGGAAGGCAGAGTAGTTATCTCATGTAGGAAATCAGGGCATTTACATTTTTTACTTTATTTAGAGATGGTCTACCTAATTCTATGATTTTCCCTGCTATCCATTCTAGAGACTGTCTTTAGATTAATCTTGATGATATATTACTCAAGAATTTATAATGCTTCCTTTTTACTTCCACTTGATTTGGGGATCTATCATAATTTGATTTGCATGTTCTGATCCTTGTTTATAGTTCTTCTTGAAGTATGTACTCTTGGTATGTCCCACATTTCCTCACTGTTCACCAGTACAGTAGTATGTATGCTCACTCATTGGCTTCCAACTGCAAGCACAGGTCACTTTTTTAAAAGGGACTTCCTCTGTCAGTGGCTGCTCAGCCCACATGCTTGGCAGGTTGGGAAGTGCCAGCAAGCAACCTCCAATCAATCACAGATGAAAGTTAGTTAATAAACAACCCAGTTCCTCATGTGGTAGATAACAGCCAGTTTATCTAAAGAGCTCTACTTGCTAACACAAACATCAGGCAGATAATGCACCCTTACGGATTTTATCCTTCTGTCTCATTTCTCAATTCTCTCACAGGTGCTTCCTGCAACCCCCTTTCAACAAACTGTTTGCATTCAAATATTTGTCTCACAGTTTGCTTTTAGGAGAACCTAACCCCAGACAACACCTTTTCCAGGCATGGTCTTTATCTTCTTTACATGGTCTCTACCTTCATAGGATGTGTATTAGACACTTCCTGTATTCCTCCTCTGACCTGCTTCATGCCATGATCACCAGGCCCGCAGAAGATTGTTCCTCTACTTGAGGCTGATTCAGTCTGACACAGGGGTACCCACTGCTTTAGCTGCTTCTTTGCAACAAAGCTGGATAGCCACATATCCTAGGATTCTGGCCTCTCCCACCACTTCTGCTGTTGAATGAAATGCTACAACATGAAGCTTGGGACTGCTGAAGGACATAGTGGGTGCATCCTAAATTTCAGGGAGTGAACCCCCTTTGAGATAAACTTGGACAAATGAGAAATAGGAGACAGTGAAGACTGAGACAGATAAATGTATTCGAGTCACTTATAAAATCATCAAAATGATCTCACAAAGGCATGGGGTTGCTAGTTCTAAGAGACTAACATCCCCTCCCTTGAGTTACTTAAGAACCAACCAAAAGAAAATGATTCTTGGCCTCTATTATATGTCTGCCACAACTTGAGGCATTGAAATGGGTTATAAAAGAATCATGGGTCGTGGGTATGGGAATGTACTGTAACTGACATTGGCCTAACCTAAGAAACACATTACTGAAGTGTGTAAGCTCTTCAGAGAGTGCTTCCTCCTGCTATTATTTTTAAAGGGATTAAAATTCTTATTGTAAAGAAAACTAAATATGGAAATGAGTAAGGAACAATATAAACTGGTATAGATAATTTCTGCTAATGCTTGGGTATATGTTATATACTTCCAGTAATTTTCCATTATATGTGCATATAATGACGCACTTTATAATCCCATGTCTGCCTTTTTATCCTACTTATTATTTCCTACTGTAATTAAATAATCTTTGAAAACAATGGTCTTTAATGTATCCCCAGTATTCTTTCTATTCCTCTATTTTACTCCTTCTATTGAATATGTATTAATTTGTTAAACTAATCAGATATTTTTGGATGTTGAAGATTGCTCCCAATTTTTCATTAGTACAAAAAACACTGTGATATATACTATTGTAAAATACATAGATTTACAAGCTATGATTCGTTTTTCAGAAGAGTTGTTTTTACTTTTGAGGGTTGATGGTGACGTAATTTTTAATTACAACAGCAATATACCATAATAATGATATCCAGAAAACAGCAATCTTCTAACAGAGCTATTATTAATTTTGCATATTCTCTTATAGACTTTCTGTTTTTTTCACATGGCTATGCTTATGAGGAAAACTATTTTTTTTAACATCTTTATTGGAGTATAATTGCTTTACAATGGTGTGTTAGTTTCTGCTTTATAACAAAGTGAATCAGCTATACATATACATATATCCCCATATTTCCTCCCTCTTGTGTCTCCCTCCCACCCTCCCTATCCCACCCCTCTAGGTGGTCACAAAGCACCAAGCTGATCTCCCTGTGCTAGGAAAACTATTTTTAACATGATTTTTTTCACTTAATATTTTCTCTTATGTAATCCCAATGTTGCTAGAGGTACTTGATTTTATTATTCTTAATGAATGCATCATATTCCATCAAACGTATGGGTTGTGGCTGATAACTATTCCTCCACTGTAAGATATTTAGGTTTTTTTCTAATATTTTATTATAAACAACCACAAGATAGATAAGTATCAATATCAATATCTATATCTATAGGTAGATATAAATATGGATCAATATCTGTCTAACTACCTCTGAAACTTTACTGAATGCTTGTGTTTCAGTGTTAATCACTGGTTTTCTGTTAAGAGGTCAATGATCATTTAAAAAAAATCCAAGTTACACAAGGGTTAGAAGTGAGAATAGTCTTATAACTGTTCTTGATGGCATCATACTCAAATTCCTTCTAAAGACAGGTGAAAACGGCACTATATTCCATCAACATGACCTGAGGAGGTTGATTTAACTTTATATTGGATATTGGACTAACATTGTCCAAGAAAATCATTCGTCCTTCTCAGCAGGGAGGGACATAGACCAGTGAATGCATTTATTTTTATCCTTTACCACACAATGGCATATCCCTGCTTAGTTGTTGACTCAGAAATATTTGCTATGTGCGCTGGGATAGCCAATAAAACCACCAAACTCCATCATCATTTATCTTGATTTAAAAGGGAGATGCTATTTCTAGGCTAGACCTGAAATGTCACTTTTACTAGAGTCTTTGTATTCTAAAGTCAAACCTTTCCCAAACTGCTTATTAAGTAGCAAAAAAGTTGACTAAAGTTTATTTATTTATTTATTTATTTATTTATTGCAGTACGTAGGCCTCTCACTGTTGTGGCCTCTCCCGTTGCGGAGCACAGGCTCCGGACACGCAGGCTCAGCAGCCATGGTTCACGGGCCTAGCCGCTCCACGGCATGTGTGATCTTCCCAGACTGGGGCACGAACCCGTGTCCCCTGCATCGGCAGGCGGACTCTCAACCACTGCACCACCAGGGAAGCCCTAAAGCTTATTGACCACTTGAATTCCTTGATATTGTTAGGTAATTTACATAAATTAACTTAATTATACACCAGCTTTGGGAGGTGTGTGTCATAAACACATTTTAACCTGGAAGGAAGTTGTGTCTCTAAGATTTTAACTCTCACCCACACAGCTAGTTAGTGCAGGATTAGGATTCAAATCTATTTTAATTCCTTCAATAGTAGGACAAGTTCTGGACAATGAGAAACATCACTGGGGGAGAGGGGATGAAATAAACAGTTGTTTTTGTCCTTCTTTGTGATTTTATAGTCTGGGCATCTCTGCCATATTGCTGCTTAAAGTGCATGATAGAGGTGTTTCTCCGACACTTTTTTCCCTCTAAATTTGACCCAGTATAATGCCTAGGGAGAATTGACACTGCCTGAAATTAAGAACAATGGTATTTTCTGATCATGAATATGGGGCAGGCACCGTGTTACTGCTGTATGAAGAAATCTACATGTCGTACCTGATTACTCAGGTAATTGACAGAGGCAATTAAGGCCTTTTTTTTGCCTTCAGGAATTCAGTCTAAATATATGGGAGTAGATATTCAAAGAAAAAAACTCAAATGGAATGTGAGACTTTCTGAACAAGTAGCTCAAGAAGAACCCCCTTTCATTCTACCCCTCCTTACCATAACACTTGCCAGGAAGAGAAGTTCTATCCTTCAGCCTAAGTTTGCATTGTATTTTAGCATAGATTTCTTTTGTGATTGGAGACTACATTCTCAAACTAGGAATTCTTTAACTTTCACCTATTTTGTATTTAGTTCTTATTTACTCATGATGGCAGAACAGGTATCTGTCTGAACTCAACATTTGTGTCTTGATGTAGATCATGGGAGGCTGAGGGATGACTTGCAAATGCAGGCTGGATGGCAGGAAAAAATTGCCCAATGATTACAAGATGCAAACTGCAAGACAAAAATATCCCCACATACACATGTGCATTTGGCTTCTCTGTTTACATTAGATCAAAGAGGGCAACCCACTGAAGACTGCTTTGGAGTTTGTTTGTTTAAATGAACAAAAAGAGGGAAATAAAAAATGTAGTGTAAGAAGTAAACACTTCACTGCATAAGGAGGAACATAAATCACATTGGAATAATTCAGCGTACCTTCTTTAATGGGGTTGTAAAGGCACTTGGAAACCCTAGAAGCACACTCCTATAGAAGGAAGGCCGATATTACACCGTCTGAGTAAAGGAGCATGATCTAATCTTTTAAATTTTGAGATATTAAAATGTGTACAGTCTACTGGGAAGGAAAAGGGGCAGTGGCTCTGGATCTACGGGATAGAAAAGGCTTCAATTGGTCCTGGGCCAGCCCTCCTGGTGTCAGCGGGATCCTTGGGAATCAGCTCTGCTTGGAAACATATAATTGAACTCTGATACGGCTGAAAGTGAGATATGAGCTTTGAAATGAGGGTATGTGATTCCTCTCCTTAAAAAAACAGAGCAGATTGGTCAAAACTCTACACCAGCAAGAAAATATGACCAAATGCATTGGACCTCTGTCAAACTGCAGGGTCCAAAGAAAAAATAGTTATTGGGGAAAGGGCAGTGCCTCCAAAAGTAATAACAAAATACCTGAGGTGCAGCATATGTAATGTGTCAATTATTTTTAAAATAGGAGATCTGAAGAGAGACAGTGTGATTATAGCTGCTATCATCAGTTTGGGAGGCTACACTTGTTTTCAAATGGCTCTTAACTTTGCTCCAAATATTTCCGGAACTTCCCTCTGAGATGAGTTTCATTACTTTTTCCTTCAAATTTGTAGGACCCAGATTGATCATCCATTAGTTCTACAGACATGGCACCCCATGGCTAGTCTTCATTTCCAAAAGTCATGTCTTCCTCAGGGAACTAAAGTTGTTTCTCCCAAAACACTCAAAATAATAGACTGCAGTCTCTGAAGTGAATTGGTCTTCGTTTTGTCCTTCACGCACAAAGCAATTAGATGCTAAAATACAATCTTGTGTAGACGGTAAATGGTACCTTTTATTATTATTGGAATGAAGTTTTCAAACCTTGGATCTTTAAAAGCAAAGCTCTTGAAAACAGGGGGAAATAATATATTTTGAATGTCTATTACCTGATATGTATTATGCTATAACATTCACTTAGGTCAGTTTTTTTTTAAAATTTTTCCTATCCCTGCCTTGCAGAGTTGTGTGACATAACTGTTATCTCCAGATTAAATAGGCAAAACAATTTAAATAAGTTCACATAGCAGTGTGTAACATGAGAAAGTCCTTCTGTTTTACTTTAAATATCATTTTCTCTTCACTACATCAGTGTCCTATGGAACATTATCATTTACATCTGGCATTAATATTTATTAGACACATACTTTTCCCTTAGCCCCATGCTAATAGTATGAGAATGAGATGTTTGAAATCTCCACATTTAGTCTTAACTTTACTAAAACAGCCTTTTAGACTATAACTATGTTAAACTTATTTCAAAGACTACAAAAAAAGGATTTATAGTTCTTAAACAAGTAACTTATTCTTAGTTTTCCCAGGATATTTGAATCTATGCAAAATCTAGTACAGCAGATAGATGCTGATCTGAAAATTTTCTCACAATTCTAAGATAGAGAATTAAAAATATGTGAATTAGAATTCATCCTACAGAAGCTACTTTGCTGGAATACTTCCACGGTTTATTACTGAGCAGGCAATTCATTTGTGAACTTCACAGAATGTATGAATCCCTTGATATCGATCACTAAGCTGTGTGTGTGTGCGTGTATGCACACAAGCACTTGCACGTATGCAACTAAGATGAAATAAAACAAATGAATAATAAGGAATAACTGTCTTCCCTCTTCACAAAATTCTAAGGAGGTAGAATTCTGCAGCTTCTCTTGTCAGTTACCAGACCTTAGTTGCACTGGCTGGGGTGTAGGGTAGAGAGAAGAATAGCATAATCTGAGGAGAAGCAAATTTCTCTTCTTGAGAATGAAACAGAGAAAGACTAGAGAACCAAGAAAATAAAGGAAGAGCAGCAAGGAGGGGGAAAATTATCAGAACCAAGAGGATTGTTATAAAGTCTTTCTGTATTCAGTGCATCCCCATATGTTTTAATTTCAAGAGAATTTACCATAAAAATCTGCATTGATCTCTAAATGTAGTCAAATTCACATTTAATTTTGTTGATATCCTGAGTTGATAGATTTCAAGCAGGAATAAACTGCCCATTATAATGCAGGTTACAGGATACCTCTCTGGAAATTCTAATAAGGGCCAATTGACCACCTCATCAAATATACAATTAATTTAGTTTCACCATTCATATTTATCACACAAAGATGCTAAAATCCAAAGATTTGTCTATGGACACATAATGTTTTCATGTTCTGTGACCCAGATCTACATTTGGCACTAACTCCTGATCCAGTTCCACTAACAGCACAATTTTTCTTCAATGCTCCATTGCAGATAATCAGTATAGTAGCCTGGGTTTGCCAATGACACAGATGAAATTCAGTAAAGAGTCATAAGAGAATAATAGTGTTTTAGTCAGATTGGTGATGGTCTTTTTTAAAGTGAAGCTATTCAACTGTCACTCTCACAGAGATTAAACCAGCCTTTTATCCTAACAGTATCCTAATGAACCAAACCCCATTGCCCTGTATATAAATACATCAATGCTCTGTATTAGTGTATCTTTGAGATGTCAAAAAGTAAACAGATGGACATTTTAAAAGAGCACTCAAATAAGAACATCAGATACATGAATTGTAAGTCAGTCTCTGCTTCTATGATTGTTCTTATGCTTGTTAATATTCAGAGAAGTTCCAGAGATCAAAGAATTTCAAAGATGTGGAGAAATGCTCCTAGAGGATTCCAGGAAACTGGCCATAACCTGCTGAAGAAAAATATTATAGAAAAACAATTTTCAGACATGTATGCTAACAGAGATCAGACTTACAGAAGTGACTCTCTGCATCCTTATTGATATTTTTACATTTTATTTAAGAAGTACAGTGAATAAATCCTGGAAAAAATCAAACTAGAGTAAAACACACATCTCTGCAATATATCCTGCAATACAAAGAGCAATTACAGACCGACAGATTACACAAGAAGTTATATAATCTTAAATGGCTGCATGTGTTGCTTATCCATTCAGTGTAAATTGCTTACTATGTATAATGTACCATGTTAGAAACACAGGATACAGAATATGAGGCAGTGCTATAGTCCTTAAGAGTTTAAAGGAGACACACACATTAATAAATATTGTAATAACCTTCAAATGCTGCAAATGCATGTACCTGTTCCCATGATGGTGCCAAGTGAATGGGGAGGAGGAGGGGAGATTCACCTACTTTGGTGGGTCACTAGGAGCTTTAAAAGTAGAGGTGGCGGGCTTCCCTGGTGGCGCAGTGGTTGAGAGTCCGCCTGCCGATGCAGGGGACAAGGGTTCGTGCCCCGGTCCGGGAAGATCCCACATGCCGCGGAGCGGGTGGGCCCGTGAGCCATTGCCGCTGAGCCTGCGCTCCACAACGGGAGAGGCCACAACAGTGAGAGGCCCGCATACCGCAAAAAAAAAAAAAAAAAAAAAGTAGAGGTGGCACTTGAGTTGGGTCTTAAAAATCATGTAAATTAAACAATAAATACTGGAGAGGGTGTGGAGAAAAGGGAACCCTCTTGCACTGTTGGTGGGAATGTAAATTGATACAGCCACTATGGAGAACAGTATGGAGGCTCCTTAAAAAACTAAAAATAGAACTACCATACGACCCAGCAATCCCACTACTGGGCATATACCCTGAGAAAACTATAATTCAAAAAGAGTCACGTACCACAATGTTCACTGCAGCACTATTTACAATAGCCAGGACATGGAAGCAACCTAAGTGTCCATCAACAGATGAATGGATAAAGAAGATGTGGCACATATATGCAATGGAATATTACCCAGCCATAAAAAGAAATGAAATTGAATTGTCTGTAGTGAGGTGGATGGACCTAGAGTCTGTCATACAGAGTGAAGTAAGTCAGAAAGAGAAAAACAAATACCATATGCTAACACATATATATGGGACCTAAAAAATAATTGGTTCAGAAGAACCTAGGGGCAGGACAGGAATAAAGACGCAGACATAGAGAATGGACTTGAGGACATGGGAAGGGGGAAGGGTAAGCTGGGATGAAGTGAGAGAGTGGTATGGACTTATATACACAACCAAACATAAAACAGATAGCTAGTGGAAAGCAGCCGCATAGCACAGGGAGATCAGCTCGGTGCTTTGTGACCACCTAGAGGAGAGGGATAGGAAGGGTGGGAGGGAGACAAGAGGGAGGGGATATGGGGATATATGTATACATATAGCTGATTCACTTTGTTATACAGCAGGAACTAACACACCATTGTAAAGCAATTATACTCCAATAAAGATGTTAAAAAAATCATGTAAATTTTTTCCATAAAACCCTTTAGAGGGCTTTCTGGGAAAAGAGAACAGCTTTTGCAAACAACGGGATACATTCAGGGTTTATATGTTCAGGGAAATAGTTTGATATTCCTAGAGTAAGACATATGTCTAGGAGAAGGCAGTAGGGACTGAAGATTTAGAAGCGATGTGTAAGAGACAGTTATTGAAGGCCTGTGATGCAATTTTGTGAGTTTGACTATTACCCTGCTGAAGAGTTTCTAAGCAGGGGAGTTCAGACTCAGATTTATCTTGTGTGCATTCCTAGAAACTCCCACCATACCTCAGCTGTACCTGATCTCTTCATCATCAAAAAAACAATATCACTCTATTTATAAAGGTGTTTGACATAAAGAGTGCTCTATTTGGTGTCGTAGAAAAGTATATAACACTTGCGCTAAAAGCTGGATAGCCTCTCCTCACTTTGCCAACTTACAGTGGGCAGCTCCCTGCACTCAGCCCAAGTTCCCACCTGAAGGAGTCTCTGCCTCTTTGAGGAGTTTCTGCCTCTTGGTTTTCTCTGAAACCAAGCCTCCACCAGATATAATACTCAACTAACAGGGACAGGAATCCAAAGGTATGTCCTGCATCTCCCTATACTTTGGAAGGACAATTTCAACATGTATTCTATAAATTTCTTGAGAGAGGCCCCAGTGGCACTGAGCTCCTAAAACGCGAAGAATAATTAGCTCAATAATTAACCCTTTACTGTTTTCTGCCCCTGTATCACTAACCTACCCCCTCTCAGGTTATGTTCTTGGAGTATCTCTGAATAAATTACCTACGTCCAAGTTCACACTTCAGTCTCTGTTTTCAGGGAAACCCAAGCAAACAAACAAATACAAGCTCTCTGAAGAAAGAGGCCTTATCATGCTGCCCAGTATGTTGAGCCGTAGCTCCAAAAGAAATGCAGTAGGGATAAATACTTGTTTGGTGATTAGAGTGGACACTGATGATAGGCTGCAGGTTAAGAATCAGAATAAATCTTATTCATTTTCTAATAAAGAAGAAAATGCTGTTATGTCCCAACAGAAATTATTTGTGCATGAGTGCCCATAAAGTTGATATTTCAATGATCATTTATACAGTTTACAAATGATTTGATCAGCGTATAATGAAGTGTCTAGGGCTATGTTATACTGGTAGACACTGTGCATGATGCACTAGAGGAAAATATATGTTATAGCAATTTCAAAATCCAGTATAATCTTACATAGATTTAAAATTCGTCAAGGAAGATGGTGGAAATATTAACACTGGAAACACTGTTTCCCTGACCAGCAGTTTTTCAACTCTTCCACCTTTAATTAAAACTAACAGTTGTAACTACAAAGAAGAAACAATAAATATTTTTAAGTTCCTTTAATGATGCAATAATAACCATCGGATTTGTATTGACAAATAAGGAGTAAAGCACCATCATTTATTTACAGGAATATGCCATTTGTCCCTTTGTTTATTCTGAAAAAAAATATCCTAATGATTTATTCTCTTTGTATATTATGAGAAAGAAGATGATACCAAGGAAGAAGGGTTTCTTAAAACAGAAGTGTATCTTAGTGGTAAATGAAGATAAAGAGGACTGTACACATAATTCAGCACATGATACGATTTTATTTCTCAAGATAAAATGTACAATTAGAGGATAACTGAAGTATCCACATCCTGAGAAGTTAAGATTTGTGATAGAAAGGCCCTTTATTAATTTATGTTGTCATAGCAACCCAGTGTTCAGCCATATATAGTGAAAATAAATGTGGCATCAACATACTGTGCTTCACAATGGCTTGTGGTAATTATAAATGTACATATACACATATGTATTTGAATATTTAGGGGATTATACATCTATATCTGTGTAAATATAATGTTTATTTGCTCTGAAATATTTCCCAACCTCTAGGTAGAATTAATCAGGATTGCTCTGGTGCTCCCAAGAATCCTTTGTTTTTAGAAGACTACCACCCCTCATGTTGTATTATGGCTGGTTGTTTATATATTTATCATTCATCTCTAGGTTGTGAGCTCTTTAAGAGTGGGGACTATGTCTATGTAAGTATAGAATAACCCAAGCCACCTGTTTTTCTTGCAACACATTATTATTGCTAAAAATGATTAAAGAAGACCACTTAGGTGATATAAACATAATTTAATACTTCATGAAGCAGGCAGTCTCCATTCCCAAGGATCCAGAGAACTGCAGAATGGGGCAGAAGGCAGAGAGCTTTTACAGGAACAAAGAAGAGACACATAGTAAATGAATAAGGACCAAACATGTAAGTATAGAGCCCAGAGTTGGTCTGGCATTTGGGGATTGACTGAGCAGATATACTTTGTTTCTGGTCAAGCAGAGTCTTTCCAGGGACACCAAAGTTACCTAAGTTTTGTTTGTTAATATAGCACCCAGGTGGAAGCAGCTCCATTTGGGTCCAGAAATTTATTTCAACATGATGATGATGGTGATGATGATGATGATGATGATGATGGTGATGATGGTGATGATTATTATAATACCACCACCACTACCATCACCACCATTACTACATTTTCTACCACTGCTACTACTCGATTAAATAGCTTGAATTTGGGGCTGTTTTATAAAATGTTAATTGTTTAAACTAATTTTGTATGCTTAAATACTAGATAGATTCTCATAAGCAAAGTGAGCTGCTCATACTATGAGGGGCACATGGGGATGAGATCTGACTGTGGAAACTGTGGATTAAACATCCCATTTCTTCTTCACTCTAGGGCGCAAATTCTCTGAGAGCAAACAATGGGTTAAATTGTACTATTAATGTTTCTTGTCTTTTTGGGGGGGGAGTTTATTATTGTTGTTCAACACATTATACCTGATTTATCTATGTTAATTGTGTAAGTAGGGAACTCTATAATAATACTGATAAAAATAATAAACAACCTCAATGCAGCATGTTAAACAGGGTTACTTACTGAATTTTTTCTGGTGTAGGATAACCTGATTTTAAATTTTATGTTAATCTCTTTATCATTTTTTTTTTTTAACATCTTTATTGGGGTATAATTGCTTTACAATGGTGTGTTAGTTTCTGTTTTATAACAGAGTGAATCAGTTATACATATACATATGTTCCCATATCTCTTCCCTTTTTGTCTCCCTCCCTCCCACCCTCCCTATCCCACCCCTCCAGACAGCCACAAAGAACCGAGCCGGTTTCCCTGTGCCGTGTGGCTGCTTCCCACTGGCTATCTACCTTACGTTTGTTAGTATATATAGGTCCATGTCTCTCTCTCGCCCTATCATTAAAGAGCCAAGTGATGTTAACAATTTGTATCCTTACTTCCAAAGAAGAGTTATAGGGTCTTATTTCATTCATTCATTCAAATAGTTATGGAGGAACTTCTATGCCCCAATCAACATTCTAGGAGCAAAAAATGAGTAAAATAAGGCAGAGTCTGCACTTTTAGAAGCTATGATCTGGTTGGAGAGAATAACTATTATAAATGTATGATGGTAAGCATTATAAAAGAATAAGAGACAGCTTATTATTATTATAGCATTGTTATTTTGCTTTATTTTTTAAAGCTCAGTGTTTACAAACAGATCTCAGGGTAGACTATTAAGTCAAATAAGCTAAAAGAGCAAGAAAGAATGTTAAAAAATGCAAAAGGGGGAAATCAAGATGATAAATAGTCACTGAACTACAGCCTCAGTGTCAAGAGGACAGTGATGGGGCTTCAGCAAATGGAAGGGAGAAGCAAAGCCACTACTCAGCTTCAGTCAGTGGCTGCATTGCCAGAATACCAGCCTAGTGATGCCAGAGTCCATGTTTTTTCCAAGAAGAAATGTGAAATTGTGAAATTTTCTGCCCTTTAATGATTGGGAACACATTATTATTTTTAATCACAGTATGAGCCAACATTTTGTGACTCTCAGAAAACCAGTCTTCATGCTGTGTCTGGCCCACAGGTCTTCTAGTCTGTGGCCTCAGCAATAGACCCAAAGAAAGATTACAGTGGGAAGAAAGGAAGGATGGAGGCTGTGTTCTTTAACACTGAAGAGAGAGAAGTGTTCCCTGATAATGCGGTTTTGTATGTCCATGGTTGCAGGGCCATAGATTCATGATAGGGGTGTGTGTGTGTGTGTGTGTGCGTGTGTGTGTGAGTGTGTGTGGGGTGGGGGAGGGCTGGCGCTGCATACATGCCTGTACAAGTGGACACTGACAATGCTGACTTTTAGAGAACTGGAGTCGCTGTGACCTTGCTGGTAGAGAGGGAATACCATCGATTGGAAGGCTACCCATCTTATGGAAGAGAATCTAAACAAGGGCCAAGAGTGATGACTTCCTCAGTTTCCAGATACAACTTAAGGAAGGTAGAAGGGGCCACACAATTACTACTATTAAGTTTCTTGTCAGTTCTGGCAAATGGAAACTTATACTTAAATTTAATTTACTTCAGAAGAATAAGGAGATGCTGCATCATGGGTCCTGCAACAATTCCTGTCAGTTGCATAGATTTTAGACCATTTGATACTTATAACATGCATATGATATAGGTACCCAATTTTACAAATGTGGAAAGTAAGCTTAGAGTGTTTAATTACTGTCCAGTGTCACATGCCTGTAAGTGTCAGTCAGACTTGAATTTGAGTCCCAGATCTGATGGGAATCAAGGCAACAGCATAGTTTTGGGCTGAAATCTGTGTGCTAGACTGTGTGGACAGTGGAACCACATTCACTTTGAAGTGAGAAATTTTGTGTTGAGATGCAAACCCACCATTTAGTAGCTATTCATTGTTAGGTAAATCGGGCTATGTTCTCTAGTCCTCAATATTTTCAAGCCTAAGATTAGTATAATATCAGAGTTCTTTTGGGCTTAAAGAACATCTGAAAGTAGTTTGTTTTAACTACAAAGCATTAGAGAAATACCGGATATCATTATCACTAGTGGTGTTAATAATAGTTGTTAATATAAACGTTTTAAGTAAACAGTAAATTTATTGGCAGTAAATAAAGGATCTGAAAGCTATATCATAAATGCATTTCACTGCCCCTGGTATGGCTAACAGGATCCGTTTGCAACAATTCAGGAAGCTAGGTACCATTAGTATTGACAATGAATAAAGGAGAAAATAGTCTCATATTATATCAATAGTAACCTACACTGACTCTAATGATTTACAGCTAATAAGAATATGACCTGAAGTTTAAAAGGAAGTCCATCTGATTCCAAAGCTCACCCTTCCCTTCTAAGCTCAGTTGTCTCTTATCCTTAATTTACATTGTGATGGTAGCTCTAAATGTAGACTCATCAGCTCTGATGTGGTGTTGTTCTAGGCTGGGGGATGGCAACAGATATGTCAGATGAATGCTGTTACATTTCTTTTACACTAACTTCACTGTACACTTCAAGGTGTTAATTCTATAACTGCCGTCAAAGGC
Source organism: Lipotes vexillifer (assembly GCF_000442215.2). Taxonomy (NCBI): domain Eukaryota; kingdom Metazoa; phylum Chordata; class Mammalia; order Artiodactyla; family Lipotidae; genus Lipotes; species Lipotes vexillifer. The sequence continues at coordinate 1,646,816 of NW_006787547.1, read as the reverse complement.
ATGCTAAGCCCAATATACATAAATTACAAGGTAACCTAAACATTAATGACATTGAAAAGCTTGGGGATGGGAAAAAACACTCTCTGTTAATTTCCATCACGTGCCTAGCAATGTCAGCAGGCCTGAACAAAACTGTTCTAAGAATCAGCATTCTCACTATTGAGTCAGCATTTGAGACAGTGATATAAACTATTACTTCAATAGCTTTATAGCTGAGTGATGAGAGAATTCTCTAATATCACAGCCTTAACATATTATTAGAATTTGCTTATATTAATAGGAAACAATAGATGTACTTTGATGGAAAGAGGGGAACAGCTTTTACCCGTATTGCAAATTGGGTGTGGGGGACGTATATTAAAAATCTTATAACTGAACAAAAAAAGTATATGATAATACATGGGTTAGTCACACCTGCATGAAAACTGTTTTCATTGTTACTGTGTGTGTGTGTGTGTGTGTGTGTGTGTGTGTGTGTGTTTTGGCAAATTTGTCACCTCACTCCAAAGTCTGGGCCTGCATTCCTTAATTTGCATTTGTATGATCAAGATTAAATTCAGCAGACGGTTTTGTTAATACTAAAACAAAATATAAAAACACCTATTTTTTTGATGCCAACTTCTTTTGCATTTGAGTGGAATAAAAAGTATGATAGAATTTTACACTGTGGCAAACAGGTCATCTTGGGGTGAATCTTTGCTTTGATAGTCAGTACTGCCTTTCAATTTGATCCCATTCACAACTCTCTTTCAGCCATTTCTATCTGCTTTTAACAACCCTACGTTATTTAGCTATTCACTGTTACTCAGAGTTACAAGAATGCCTTAGTAGGAACCCAAAGTTACCCATGCATTAGTTCATCATATAAGTATAAAGTGATAAAATGAACTATCTCATCTATATAAAATAAATGCAAATTGGAAGGAATCACTAAAAGCATAAAGGTTGTCTCAAAACCACCTCCCAGGGCCTTCCCAGGTGGCGCAGTGATTGAGAGTCCGCCTGCCGATGCAGGGCTCGTGCCCCGGTCCGAGAAGATCCCACATGCTGCGGAATGGCTGGGCCCATGAGACACGGCCGCTGGGCCTGCGCGTCCGGAGCCTGTGCTCCGCAGCAGGAGAGGCCACAACAGTGAGAGGCCCGTGTACCGCAAAGAAAAAAAAAAAAAAACCACCTCCCATTTATATGGCAATGATTAGTTAATAATTTCCTATTGATTAAAGGAAACTTCCAAAAAATTGTTTCCATATTCATTCACTTATTTGTGGCTTAAACATTATTGAATGCTTCATATTTGTCATTGCACATATTGCCAAAAATTGTGTATTCTCAGTGTCTGTATCTATTCAATAAGAGAGAAGGATTAGAAGGACACTCTGAATCTCTATATGTGTGCACATATTACAAAAGGATCAAAGAATGTTCATATTCACCATGGAGCTAACTAAACAGGAAAACTATGTATTTAATTTCAAAACACTTATTTTAATAGCCTAAAGATATATACCATATTCAACATATTTCTAGCAACAAGACATGAAGGAAAACACATATTTTATTTATATAATGTGACCCTCTTCAACTAGTTTCTTCTAAAATTTCACATATAAAATTTATAGACTTCCTGTCACAGATGAGTTATCAAAATAAGTCTTATTTTTATATCTTGTACCTAAAAGTTATAATACTATAAGTAACTTCAAACACTTCTGAATAGTAACTTAACAGCATAATAAATGCTAACATATGAAATGGTTATAATTTTGGAAACAAGAAGAAAACTTCTTCAAGAATTATTACTTTTTTACATCTGATGGGGTAGAAAGAGCCAAAGACTTAGGGCCAGAAAGAACTAAAGAGAATCCTATCACTTTTCCTGCTGCTTAGTAGTACTGTGACTTTAGAAAAATCTCTCAACTTTGGTTTCTTCATCTCTTTTGTTTCCATCATTACTTTATGAGAAATAATTTATTTATAATAAACTACATCCATTTAAAGTGCATTGCTTTCATTGCCTCCACCAAAATCAAGATACAGAACGTTTCCAGCACCAACAATGCCTTCTCATGTCCCTCTGCCACCCCTCCTCTGCCTTCCGCCACAGGCAACCACTGGTTGACATTTTGACATCAGGGATTAGTTCATATTTCACTTAAATGGGAAGTTCTGTGCCTGGCTTCTTTCACTCAGCATATAGATTCATTAAACCTATTCATATTTTATCTGTGCTACTAGTTCTGGTTTTCTATTTGTGCTTTTTATTGTTGAGTAGTATAACACTGTGAGGATATACTTTACTTTGTTTATCCATTTACCTATAGATAGATGTTTATATTCTCTCTACCTACCCCAGGTTCTAGCTGTTGTGAATGAAGTTGCTACAGATATTTACCTACAAGTCTTTGTGTAAAAATGTTTTCATTTCTCTTGGGTAAATACCTAAGATATGAATATCTGATGATCTGTACTTAATACCTTTAGTTATTTTACAGAATTTGAATGATTACTAGAAATAATAAATGGAAATGCCTTCACATGGTGCCTGGCATTCTGCAGAAACTGAACAGTAGGTGAAATTATTATCATGAATATTTTTAAAACACAGTGCTCAAAATTTCTGGACCAAATATGGCTTCACAGAGCAAGTCACTCTATTGCCTGGATACCAGGGATGAATCAGCTTTTTCCTTACAAAAACTTTGTAATTTGAGCTACACTGCTTGTTGCTTCTAAGTTTTCTGGGTAAAGCCTTTATTTTAATCATAGGCCAAACCACTTCATAGTGAATAATTATGTTCTGATTCTCCTGTAACATTGTGCCATTCCCATTATGAGATAAAATGACTCTGGCTGGAGCAGCTGAGACCAATTCTGAATTTTCTACACTGAACTCAAGCCTGTTGTTTTTCAAAACCAAGGTTTCGGGCTAGTAAAATATAGTGTTATTCATACCTATGTGAAAAGGTGGTTTATTAGGTAAAGATGCTGCCTTGCTGCCAAGGGCAGTGATGTCAACTTCTAATTTTCCTCTGTAAGATGATCAGAATGAAATTCATCAGATGGTTTTGTTCAGATCAAAAGAAAAAAAAAATCCCTTACATTTTTCTTTTATCTTATTTCATCTTATTTGAAAGGAAAAATGGTAATCAGGAAGAATTGCATATCAAGGCAATTGTGTCACCTCTCAGATAAATTTTTGGTTTGATGGTTGGTGCCAACTTTTAATTTTTCTAAGCCAAATAAATATATTAAAACTCTCTTTTAACCATACATGACCACTTTTAGCTCATAATTAGTCACATTAAATCTAAATTTGTAGCTACCGTTCTAAGAAACCTAGGTTTTAGGAATCTTAGATACGGCAAAATGGGAAACGGGCATGCATGTGGGTGAATATGGGAATATTACTACAGAGCACCTGCAAATAATATTCAATCTGATTACCCTGTACACAGATACAAATAAGCCAAAATTTTAGGGTCATCTCCTTTACCCAATTTTTGCTCCCCTCTATTTCCACGAGTCTGGATTTGATATTCATTTTCCTCATTTATATCAGTCTTGGAAATGACAACTATTTCTTTATCATTTGATAAAATATACCATTTTAAATAAATATACAAAATATAGAAAACTATCTAAATACATGTAAATGATATATTATAAAAAGTACCACAAAGAATTTAGAGGCTCTTGGAAGACCCACAGGAAAAGAAATCAAATTGCAGTTTGAGGACAATTTTAATATTAAAAAAAGAAGATTTAGAAGGTAGAGGATGAAGTTGGGGGTGCAGGGAGAAGATTACAATAAGAAAAAAACTAAAACTACACCAGGTCATATTTCCGTGTTTTTAAAAACAGAGAGCTCTACATTCATTTTCTGGATTATGGAGAGACTACAGTTGGCTCTCAATTTGAAGCCACAGGAAGATGTATTCCAAGAGATTTCAGAAGATAGAAAGCAGAGCTGTCCCATGACAACCTCCCAGGGACCACAACCACCCAGGGAGCTCATAACAGCTGAGCTCAGTAGAAACACCAAATTTACTGAGGTTCCAAAACGCCTTTGTTTAAGAACATCCTTCACCAACACTCCCTCTGGGACATGTGACTATCTTACAAATGCTCACATCTTACAAATACAGCCAAATGCTTAGCACCTTGAACAAAGCAAGAAAAAGAGTTCTGCTATCTTCTGATGCCGTGCACCGAGTTAATGCCAAAGTCTGAATTTGTTTAAAGTTAACAGATTTCTTTAACAATATAAATTGAAGAAATAAGCACCACTTGCAGGTTTTTAAAAAAAATATATCACCCATTAAGACTCACACTAAAAAAAAAGACTCATACTAAATTAAAAGAATTATTCACAAATGTATACATGGTATAAATTTACACACAGTGTTTTTGTTTTTTCCTACATCATTATTATTTAGAGACACTGTCAGTATTCTCTCTAGCTGTGCTCAGATATCTTTAGTGTTTTTGTGAAACACTCCTCTAGCTTATGGGTGCTTTTGTTTCTCATGCTGCATCTGTGACTACTGGGACAGTTGCCCTGTAACTACTGGAGTCACTTTTTCCTCCTGAACTACAGAGGGAGAAGTGTCTAGAATTTTACATATCACACAACATTCCAGTGAAATATGCACCTTACCCAATGACTAGTGTAGGAGTATTGAAGCTCAGTTCCCTTTCTTCAAGTTGGGATAACCCAGAAGCAATTTATCCTTCTGAGCTTCCCAGGAGGATCAGGCTGAGTCTGGGACTTTGCCTGAATTATATCCCTTCTTGAGTTCTTTTCCTTCTGTCTTGCTTCATCCCTTTTTTAACTTGTCTTTTTAGGGAGCATCTTCTTAACAAATCCCTTTTGCACTAATTCTTTTCTCAGTGTCTTCTTCTGAGGAACCTTATTAAGACCCACCAAAAGGATATACAATCAATAGAATAACACAACTCCTTCCACACTGCAATTCTGATGTAATAAAATAAAGTGTTTTATTAATCTCTTTTCCTTCACCAACTTCATTTTTCAATATTTGATTTGAAGTGTTTCTTCCAAATGAGTCAGAGGGAATGGAAATGTTAATTTTTGGGAGTAGACATCTTCTGATACCATTCCAAAGAAAAAGACAAGAGTAAACCATGAAAGTGCATGTAATTAAAAACTGAATATATATAATAGTATGTTATGTGAAAAATAAAAATAGTTGAAATTAGGAGTAACAGCATGATGCACATTTGACTCAGCAAGGATGTAAACAGCAAAACTAAGACTAATCAGAGCATAGATCTTCTGTATGACTAAGAACAAATAAGTTATTTCTCTAAACCTCAGAAAATTTATCAGTATGTATCTTTTCAGCCGTATATCAAACAAGACTTCCAATTTCAAATAATAAAAATCTAGTTCAAAGTAAAATTGATTGATATCCATAAACAGTTTCAAACATAGTTGAACTCGGGGTCTTAGTTTCCAAAGATCAGATTCTCTCTCTCCTTTTTTTTCCTTCTGTGCTGGATTCTAACATGGACTGATGTTATGTTTGCTATTCACTATGCCTTTCCCTTTCTGGGAAGAGCACCTTCTTTACCTTTAGGAAATTACCACTTCCCTGATCTTTATCCACATGGTGTGAGTGAGCTTGATCTAAAGTCCCAGAATCAGAACTGCACACATAATGTAAATGTAGCTAATCTGTGAATTTTTCCAGCCCTCTAGCCACCGTGATTGGTTCTGGAATAAAAATATTTCCCAAGACAGGACTATGGTATTAAATTATGAGAACCACCTAGAAAGTGTAAAAAGGATACATGCTCTTTCTTTTAGGGATGCTGAGGAAACAGCATAGAAGTGCAGAGCTGATAACAGATTTTTGTCTCCAAGGAAGGAGTGGGGGGATGGGGAGTTGCTGGACAATATATCCAATACAAAGAACAGCAGAGGTAAGAGATGAAGAGTACAAAACTGGGTTCTCATATCATGTTCCCATCACTTGCAAGCATCATCTCCCTCTGTTTCAAAGAGTATGAGCTGTGTAACTTGCAGCTGATACAAATTCATTTTGCAGATATTGTGTCCCATAGAGAGCTTCTGACTTAATCTAGTTCTTAGAGCCTGCAATTTTGGAAAGAAAGCCCTGTCTGTTAGCTTTCCTGTAACAAATGTTATGGAACATTGTGAGTGGTCCAATTAGGGTTATGTGCCCATCTCTGACACAATCACTACTGCCAGGGGATGAAGTATTTTTACTATTCAACTGAGTAAATGACCACAGGAATGAGTGAGGTGGGTCAGAAACTGATACAAGATAGTTTAACAGGGACCATTTGGAAGGAGATAATGTAAGAGGGACGGGAGAGAGGAAGGGAAAGATGTAGGGCTGACTTCCCAAAGCAAAACTGAAGATCTTCTTACCAGTCCAAAGAGTCAGGGATCCCAGTTAGAAATAATGATACATATGTCCTATTTATATCGTCGCAAATGCAGGATTTATGTACAATATTGATAACAGTGCTTACTCTGCCTGTCCTCTATAATATTTTAAAAGTAAAATGAAAGCAAAACTTAACAGACTGCAGCTGACAAAAACTTCTGATGAGACTATTGATTGAAAACTTAGTCTTAGGTTGATTCTGTATATCTATTTCCATAGTTATGGTATATTTTTTGTATAAACATCTCACATTTTTATTAAACAGTTGATCAAGCCATAGTATAGAGCAGTATCTCTTCTGGAGTATCTGCAAAAAAGTACATGCTTCCCTTTAGATACCCCCCTATTAATAAATATAACTTATATTTGTGTCATTATTTGCTTTAAGCAATAATTACTTATGAAGGTACATGGCTACTCTTTTTTCTTTTCTTTTTTTTTTTGGCTGTGTTGGGTCTTTGTTGCTGCACGCAGGCTTTCTGTAGTTGCAGTGAGTGGGGGCTACTCTTTGTTGTAGTGCATGGGCTTCTCGTTGCAGTGGATTCTCTTGTTGCGGAGCATGGGCTCTAGGCATGTGGGCTTCAGTAGTTCTGGCTCGTGGGCTCAGTAGTTGTGGCTAACGGGCTTAGTTGCTCCGCGGCATGCAGGATCTTCCCGGGCCAGGGCTTGAACCCATGTCCCCTGCATTGACAGGCAGATTCTTAACCACTGCACCACCAGGGAAGCCCATATGGCTATTCTTTTATCTGAGGTTTTTTTCAAATTATAGCCAAAGTCAGAATTCACTTTTTTTTGCCTATAGTTGAAGATTTGGTAACAAATACCATTTGGGGTTATAAAGTACACACGGATCCCTCTGAAATATTATGTTTTGTTTTCCCAGCTCCTAGCCAACTGTAGGCATTCAATAAATATCTGTGGAATGTCAAATGAATGAAGCCTAGAATTACTATGACTGTGGCTTTCAGTAAAAGATATGGTCTATTTGCATAGGCCATTTTCTCCAGAAAGTTAGGTGACGGTCTCCACTGAACTCTATATTTCTAAGTGCAAAATATCTCTAAAAGAGATTCAGTCCCCATTTAGAAATGCATAACCACCTCCTTTGAACTCTGTCACTTGAAATTGCTTCACTCCTCTCAACACTCACAGTCCTTCTCGAATCTCATTTTAAATTCAGTGGCAGAGAAATAAAATAGGGTTTAACATTCTTGCAGAGCTAAGCTTTTGTGCCCCACTGTAGGGCTCAGGTTTCTTTCTTCATTTCTTTTTCTTTTTAAAATTTTATTTGGTTTGTTTTGTTTTTGGCAGGACTAGGCTTTTATCCACTGCATGCATGCACAGGCTCTTACTGCCTTTCAATCAAGCATATAAATTAGCCACAAGCCTCTGGATGAAGATACAAAGAAATAATGGCATCACAGTATAGTCTCAGCACAAAAGATGCAAAGGCTGATTGTGCTTTCATGTGTCTAATCCCCATCTCCTGCACAAGTCCTTAAGCAGTATTAAGGAAAGAACTGTGACTTCCATTCTCTAGACTCCCAATGTGCCCTATCCAGTTCTCTGCCATGACATTTATTGTGTTTAATATGATTGACATATTTGCATACCTGTTTCTCCACTATCCTATAAGGTCCTCCAGAAATCTCAGTCACCCTATTATCTGTGAACAATAGGTACTCAATAAATGGTGTCTTAAGGTAAAGGACCATATGGTATTAAGTATAATAAAAGTCTTAGATGAAGCAGTTGCCTGCTACATCACATTAATCATGAAAAGAGTTCATTTGAACCTGTTCCCAAGATTTTACTCTGATTAAAAATGAGACCTATCTCTCAGGATTCTTTCTCCTTCAATCTCCAATTTTTAGGAGCCATTGAAGGAAAAGAATGCAAATAAGTGCTAGGGATAAGAGAGGGTAATTTTTTTCCAACATAATATTGTAATAAGAAAACTAGCTAACTTTTGTCCAGTGTAATACCAGAGAGGAAGTCTGGATAATGGACAATTACTTCAGCAGACAGATATTTTCTGCCAGAACCAAAAACAAATTCTCTTCTTCTCCTTCTTCTTCTGCCTTCTCTTTCTTTTCCTCTTATTCTGCTTCTTTCTTAATTCTTAATTGACTGTTTTTGCTTTTGGTATTAGGTAAACATTAACTAATCGGCTTCATAACTGAAAATATATCCTCATGAAAAGTGCCCAAACATATTAGGACATGAAGACAACTGCTGAGGAGTTTTTGACAATTTAGGGAAAGTTAGGCAGGATGAGAGAGAGATAGAGAAAGACCTTAAAATTAAATGTTGAAATCCTGGGTTACAGATAACCGGAAGTCGCTTGGAAAATACCAAGATTAAGGAAGAAACTAAGTGGAGGAAGGAGGTTCCTTCACAGAGTGTGAGAAACTGGAGAATCCTGTCAAGTCACCTGACTCTTCCCTGCCCACTGGAATTATGATTTGTTTCTAAACCTCCTTTTCCATGCCTCCATTGTAACACACTTCAACTCTATGGACAGGTGGATGTGACTTGGGATCATACCTGTAACTTTTAACAATTGTACCCCCACCTTTAAATTGCGTCATCTCACAATTAAAACAGAAAAAAGAAAAAAGAAAAAAAAAAACAAAAAAAACTCTTGCTTGGAGTATAAAGAAAGTTGCAGGCATTAAAAAACAAAAGAATGATTATTATTTATTTTTAGAAACTGAAGTTATTTTTCTAAATGCATTACCTAATTTATGCATGCTCATTGCAGAAAAACTGAAAAAGAATTTAAAAAGGACAGAAAAATCGTCAACTAGAGTAACACTAAGCATTTGGGTATAAATGATTTCATGCTTTTCTTTTTTGCATTAAGACATCAATGGAAAATATTCTGAGTTAACCAATGAATGGGGAAAATATAGAAATTTAGACCTCGATGCCCACTGACAGACGAATGGACAAAGAAGATGTGGTACATATATACAATGGAATACCACTCAGCCATAAAAATGGATGTAATAATGCCATTTGCAGCAACATGGATGCAACTAGAGATTATCATACTAAGTGAAGTCAGAAAGAGAAAGACAAATACCATATGATATCACTTATATGTGGAATCTAAAATATGGCACAAATGAACCTACCTACTAAACAGAAACAAACTCACAGACATAGAGAACAGACTGGTGGTTACCAAGGCGGCGGCGGGGCGGGGGGATGGACGGGGAATTTGGGGTTAGTAGATGCAAACTATTTCATATAGAATGGGTAAACAACAAGGTCCTCCTGTAGAGCATAGGGAACTATACTCAATATCCTTGAATAAATCATAATGGAAAAGAATATAAAAAAGAATGTCTATATGTATATTAATGAGTCACTTTGCTGTACAGCAGAAATTACCACAACATTGTAAATCAACTATGCTTCCATAAAAAATAAATTAATAAAAATATAAATACATAATCTGAGGCCCTACTGTGGGACAACTCAGTATACTGGCTTCTACAATCTAACTTCTTCCTTCTTTCTCCAACATCAACTCTCCTCACCCTTCTTCTCAATCTTTGTGTTCTCACAATAAATGTACTGATACTTTTGGAAAAAAAAATTTAAGGATTAAAATTTTGCAGATGGAAGAATGTAGGTCAGGAAACGAGACTCTGTGAGAGACAAGTTTGAGAAAATGGTTGAGGAAAAAAATCAAAACGTGCATATATGGCCTGTAGCAGGGCAGTAATCATGAAGACTTTTCAAACAAAAGCATCTTTTCAGAAGAGGAAAACTAACATTGTAAAGTGAGGAGACTAGTGATAAGGGTCAGGAAGTGGTACGATTGCCACATACAGGTTTGCAGATTGTTTATTATCTCAGAGCCACTGGCAATCGGGCAAGTAGGGTCTAGAGCAAGTCTAGGCTCACCTAGAGAAAGGAGAGTCTGATATCTTACTTGCACAAATATACTGTATCTTTGCCAAGCCATGTATTCATTGTGGTGTATCTAGGCAGGGTAAGGAAGAACAACTTTTCATTATTCTGGTGAGTTTCTGGTGGTCCTGGCCACTGGAAAATGTCAAGCAGGTGTCAAAATGAACATACTAATCACAGACTGTGGCAAAAAAAATGGTGGATCTTGACAATGGGAGGGGTGGGAAAGATAAGAATATGAACAGAAACAGAGGGGTTTGGATAGAAGCCAGCAATGTTTGCTTTTTCATACAAAGCCCTAGCATAGCATGCCTGTCCTAGGTGTAGACCAAAAGGAAGGTTCAAGGCTGGTCACCTACTTCCCATTAGTCTTTGATTTTACCCATAAGCTTATTCAAAGCCCAGGCATTACTGTAAAAATGTATATCATGATTTTTTTTTAAGTATGCTATAATTTTTTTTAAAAAATTGCATTATCCAAATTTCATTTTTTCTGTGAAATCATATTTTATGTAATAATCACTTGAAATAACAGCAACTTAGGTGGTGTTATTTAAACAAAATACTATTTTCTAACTTCTGTAACCAGAGAACAAGATTATACTATTGCTTAAAAACAAACACACAGGGCTTCCCTGGTGGCGCAGTGGTTGAGAGTCCGCTTGCCGATGCAGGGGACATGGGTTTGTGTCCTGGTCCGGGAAGATCCCACATGCCGCAGAGCAGCTGGGCCCGTGAGCCATGGCCGCTGAGCCTGCGCGTCCGGAGCCTGTGCTCCGCAACGGGAGAGGCCACAACAGTGAGAGCAGCATACCGCAAAAAAAACCAAACACACAAACTTTTTTTTCATCATAATCTTAATTAATGAAATGCTTTATGTAAACTGTACTTTCAGAGGATGAAAAGCCCAGACCGCAGAGTATTTATAACACCGTTTCCTACATTCACTTTGAAAGCCTGTCAGGTTAAAAATGGGTAGTAACGCATTACTCTCTTCTTGAGTTGTACTGGTTGCCATTTTGAACAAAGTAATAAATCACAATTTCAAAGTTGGGTTTTCAAACAATCAGTTATCACCACTCTACCACTGGTTCCCAAGTCAAACACTCATTCACTGATTATGGCCAGTTTAAAAATGATGCACAATATCCTATGATAAATCATAATGGAAAATAATTTTTTTAATTTATATATATATATGTATTACTGAATCACTTCACTGTACAGCAGTAATTAACATAACATTGTAAATCAACTATACTCTAAAATTTTTTTAATTAAAAAAATAGAAGACAAAAAAACATGCACAGGCCTTCTTGAAAGTAATATTGAGTTATTTTCATTACCTGACCCATGCATTTCCTGGAATCTCATAACTTCAGTCATTCTCGTAAATAATCCACAGGAAACATCACCAAACTCAAATGCAACTATAACTCTCAGTCCATGTCTGGGTAGGCATCATGACTTTAACTTGATCACTTCTCATTTATCACAGATAGAAAGATACAACAAATATTTGCATTGATCATAATATCTTCATGCTGAACCCTATTTATTTGGAAGATATTTAGTAGAATTTTACCATGTTCAAGTAAACATGTGGGACAGAAAAATGAATAATTCACAGTCAGCAACTTGAGAAAATAGATGTTCAAGTGGCCAACTTCACATTCTGCCCAAAATTATAGTTAAGAACTATAAAAGAAGTATTAATAATGTGTTCTGTGAGGAAGATGTCATTGTTTACAACTGAAAAAGCCTTCACTGGGGAGCTGTTATTTTACCTGGATCTCAAAATACTTATAGAATTCTGATAAAACACAACAGGAATGGACACTGAGGTAAAAACAGTATGAACAAAGGCATGAAGATAGAATTTTATAGATACAGATAAAAGGATTCAAAAGGTAAATTGTGGAAGACCGTGCAGTTTAGTGTCCATTGTTTAAATGTCTTTTTTTTTTTTTTTTTTTTTCCTAATCACATGTGATAACCAAAATGTTAAATTGCTACTACCTAGAATACTGATTACTTCAAAATTATAGAATAGATTCACAGAGAACTGGTACTCTCTTTTCTGAGAGTTAGCTAAAAACAGTGTTTATTTTTGTTGTTTTAATAACTAGAGAAGGGATATGACCACCGTTTGGGTGGGAGTGGCTGGCAAATAGAAAGTCCAGACTCTCACTACAAACATTGTAGTGGCATCATGGTTCACTCCTTCGAATTACTGCCATCACTCCCAATTAATGGCCAGCAACCCAGTTTTAATGACTGACTCAGCCTCAAAAAGGATCTCACTGGACTAAGGGTATAATCTTCCTCCTTGGCAATGGTATGTTCAGGAAGGGGATGTGAACAAATCATTGCAAAGGAAATGGGACACGGCATGCTGAAGTGTTCTGGAAGAGTTCATGTTCACTGCCAGGGAAATTCCCAGGAAGCCACTTTTTCTCAACTGTTGGACCTTAGCAGGGAATGTTGTAGGCTCAGCTGCTACCAAAAACCATGTTTTGCTCAGACTGTACCCAACAATATTTTAGACTTGAGTCAACATTTTAGACTTCAATGAAGAGAGAACAAACTAGCCTTCATCATAAACATGAGCTGCTAAATGAACCAACTTACATTTGCCATACTTAGGACTTCAAGCTATGTGAGCAAAGTCCTTCCAGGGCAGAGTCCCCTTATTGATATAGCCAATTAAGGGTGAGCTTTCTGCTTCTAGTAGTTGAAATCATTCTTACTGGAACAGCCACAAAACCAACAATGTCAATGTTGTTTAAAATTTTAAACAAACAAGCAAACAAAAACCCTAAATATAAAAAGAATAAAAGGATACATGAACGTTAAGGTACTGATTAACTCCAGGGAGGTTGAAATTAAAAGGCAATTTGTGTCTGGCAGAAGCAGGTGATTGAAGGCTTCATTTTTATCTGTAATGTGTTAATATTTTGCCACCTTGTTCTCCACATATTTTTCTTTAAAGAACCAAAATATTTTAAATCTGGGTGATGGACACATGACTGTGAATTATTTTATCATTCTGTGCTGTCTAATACGATAGTCCTGAACAACATGTGGCTGTTTTTTTTAATAGATATTTATTGGAGTATAATTGCTTCACAATACTGTGTTCGTTTCTGTTGTACAACAAAGTGAATCAGCTGTATGCATACATATATCCCCATATCCCCTCCCTGTTGAGCCTCCCTCCCACCCTCCCTATCCCACCTCTCTAGGTCATCACAAAGCACCGAGCTGATCTCCCTGTACTATGCTGCAGCTTCCCACTAGCTGTTTTGAGTACATAAAATGACACTAGTCCAAAATGAATAAAAGGTACATGGATTTCAAAGACAGTACCAAAAATCCTCACACATGTAAGATATCAAAAATTCTATGTTGATTACATGTTAAAATTATATTTTTAATACACTGGATTCAATAAAATATTGCATTAAAATAATTTCACATGATTCTTTTTTCTTTTTTTAATATGTGACTCTGAGAAAATGTGAAATCACATATATGCTGTGCATAATATTTCTATTGGTCATCTCAGTTATAGATTTTTTCTTTATTTAAAATGTCTCATAATTAAAACATTTAAAATGAAATTAAAAGTCTGTTTTATACTTAGAATTCTCTTCTATACAGAAAAGACTTTATTGTAAAGGTTAATAATGAAAAACTCTAGCCATTTGTGCATAATTATAATATATTATCCATCTCCTCTTCCCCAAGGGGTGGGGAAGCTATATTCCACAGATCTGAGGTGATAAGGAATGTACTTTCTAACATTTTTCTGCTTCAAAGAGACAGAATGAAGAAAATATAGTGACAATATCTTTTTTCCTCCATGTTCTTGTAATAGATATCTGTTCATTAACTGGGTTTTTAATTACTTTCATTAAAAGATCTCCTTGGCTTCCTCTGACTGTCCTGATACTCCTTACTAACTGTTGTGGAGCCTGAAGACTAAGAGTTTTAACTCTGGGGCCAAATCCTCCACGAGATAGCTTATAACTTCAGGAAATTACAATGGGTATGATAAGATGGATAAAGATATCCTTCTATAATGAATCTTAAAATTGTGTTAATATTAATTTTTATGACTATCAGAAACAAAGAACAATAAATTTTCCTTATCAAGCCCTCACACTCTCAAATCTTAATTGAAAATCTTTAATTTTTAAATTTAATTAATGAAATATTATTTATCAACCATAAATAGAATATTCACTAAACATTCCACATAGAAGATATAAAATATAATAAAAAGAAAAATTGTCTATAAGCCCATCACTCAGACATAATAATTAACAATTTGTAATATTATTTGTCAATTAATGTATGCATATATCTGTATTGTTTTAAGTATAATATTATATACTCAGGAATTTCTAAAAACTTCATTAGCCTAAGTACAAAATGTGCTTAGTATATTAATGTATGGGTGGGCCATAATTTACTTAAACACTCCCTTATTTAGAGTCTTTCATTTTAAAAGATAAAAAAATAAGATCAAAAAGTTTAAATTATTTACACATGGTCACACAAATGCATTCCTAAAACTGAGATTTTCTTATTCCGATAATTTTCAGAAAAGCCCAGTGTTAATTTTCTATTATGAGAGGCTATAATTAAATTTGACCCTATTTTTGCCTATCTAGGAGTTATTTAGTCCCGTTTAGTTCAGTAAATCCACAATAAACATAGGAAACAGCTACATATATATCTATATTGATGAACCTGAGCAGGGCTATTAATGGAACTACTGAATACTCAAATACCTGTCCTCTGACATTAGAAAAACCCAATAGCTCATCAAAATTTGCAAACTACTTATTTAACTGGATTGTAGCCCTATAATATATTAAAATGGGATATGATGAACAAATAATTTGTTACCTTTTTCAACTGCACATTGATTGTTTCAAAGGGATATTTTAAATGTACAGTTACTGCCTCTGAATATTTCAGCACAAGTTTTGTATACAGTGGTCTCCCCTTATCTGTGGGGAATATATTCTAAGATCCTCACTGGATGCCTGAAACCATGGATAATACCAAACCCTGTATGTATTATGCTTTTTCCTATACATACATACCTATGATAAAGTTTAATTTATAAATTAGGCACAGAAAGAGATTAACAATAACTAAAAATAGAACAATTGTAAAAACATACTATAATAAAAGTGTGAATGTGGTGCCTCTGTTTCTCTCTCTCAAAATATATTAATTTGTAAATTTACTGCCTTTTCCATATTAACTAAGCATGCACCATAGCCATAACTTTTGCAGTTTGAGGTGCAAGAGCGAAATTAGCACAATTTTTTTTTTCCTTCTTCACAATTTCACAGATAGAAGACTTGTTCTTACCATATTTCTTTCCTTATTAAGTCAAGAACTTTGACCTTTTCACTTAAAGAAAGCACTTTACAAATTCTCTCTGGCATATCCAGATTGCCAGCATCACTACTCTTGCACTTTGGGGCCATTATTAGTTAAAATAAGGGTTGATTAAACACAAGCACTGACATAGCTAGACAGTGGCTCTGATAACAGAGATGGCTACTAAGTGACTGATGCACAGGATACGCTGGACAATGGATGCTTCATGTCCTTGGCAGGATTATAATATATAATTATATTATATAATATAAATACAATATACACGTACATATACATATGTATGTATATATATACACAGTACAAGATATATATGTGTAATATACATACACAAACATCTTGTAATGTGGTCAGTTAAGTAGAAGGCAGTGTGGAGCAATAGGGGGAAAAAAAGAAATTTATTAGGTCCATATCCAGGTTCTACCCCAGACTTGGGGATTTAATTAAACTAAGACTCAGACTGGAAAAGGGGATAAAATTCCTAACTGCCAAATGGTTGTGAAAATTAGAGACAAAAATATAAAATGTCTACATTATCTGGTACAGATGAGATGTTTGACCAATGTTAGGATTAGATTTTTGTTGCTGAAGCACTATTGTTGAAATATTGGGAAAAGTTCCCAAGCATACTTCTTCACCAGTGAGAGCGTGCAGTATTATCTGTAGGGCATCCACAGTAAAAGAAGTAACAAGTGTATGCATCTGGAAGAAAGTATGGTACTCTGGGAAAACTGAAAGGTGTTTAATAAAATGGGATCATAGAATTTGAGGGGAAAGATGTTAAGCAACAAATGCAGAGAGATAGGAAAAGCCCAGCTTAGAGAAGAAATTGTAGACATTGTAAGACATACATTAAGAGACTTTCCTCAAGCCAGTGGTATATAATGTGAACGATTCAGAAAGGAATGTGGAATGATAAGTATCTAGTATACTGAATTTACACCCTGAATATGATGTGAAAATAGGTGATAGAAGACAGATATAATTAAAAAGACTGGTTGTAATTTCAGTGTAATTCCAGGTGAAAATGCTGGTGAATTAAGCAAGTAGCAGAGGGATAGGAAAGAAGTAGAGAAATTTTTAAAATGATAAAGGCAACAGAATAGCCCAGAACTCCTGCCTGATTAGATGTTGCCTGCTTCCTTAAGTCAAGTTTGACACTCAAATTTTTGAGTTAAATAGTTTGGCCAATTAACTAGGTGGTTGATGGTGCTATCACTATATTAGCGGGTGAATCACAGGTGCAGATGGAGGTGGGGATGGTAAATCCAAAAAGCCTGCGTCCAAACAGCTGGTTAATGGCAGGCATAACACTGCTTTTATCCACCAGTCACTGAAGAGAATGTAAAGGTATATAAGTGAGTCCCTATCCTAGAAAACCTTCTCAGTAAGCATTTACAATGTTTCAAAATGTGTCTCATAGCTGTAAATGAATACAGATTGTTAGAAAATGCAATAATGCATTCGAGTTAGGAATACTTTGGCTTTATTACCTTGTATGATCTATTTTTACAACTATCAAAGCATTCTATCAGAGGACAACAAAGCACAGTATATAATGATCACCTAGAAAATCAGAAACACACACACACACACACACACACACACAGAGAATTTTGGTTCTGATGCCTGCTACATACTACTGGATAGCAGGTGTTCGATCAAAATTGTTAATATACTTTCAGTGGGTCTCATATCCTTTAAAAGCAGGTAATTAGAATTATTCACAGATACTTTGAAATCATGAATAATTCATTCCCTTCACATCAATAAAATAATTATTGAATATTTTTGTTCTTTGCTTTCTATTTCAATAAAATTGCTCATGTTGTGGCACTGTCATAGGACTAAAATTTTAAATACATTAAATTAAAATGATCCCTGGAGAACGGAAAATGTTCAGCAGACTGAGAACTTTGCAGAAGCTCCATTTGTTTTTCATAAAAGCGTTTCAGGTTAAATATTTTTTAAATATTCTGTATTAATACACATACCAAATGCAATGCACTTTTGGTCCTAACTAGATATGTTCAGTCCTAACTAAATATTTCTTATACAATCTATTCTGAAAGATAATACATATATTAATACATGTGGATGTTTTAAAATATGTACATATATCATTATAATACTGTAAAAAAGATTGTTTTTATATATTTGAGAAAATTTGAAATTAGATATTATCTTAATATGTTAAAAGCAGTCTATCAATGATTATAAAATATAGACTTTATTGATTTTAAAGCTGTTACTTAAGAATTTTATTCATTGGATAATAATAGGGTGTTTGGGTCTTACTGAATAAAACATTCCAGATGGCTGATCTCTGTATTTTCAACATAAAATACTTTTTATTGAATAATCTGAGATAATATATTGACAATGAATCTCAAACCAATTATATGAAAATTAACTCAAAAAATTTTTGTAACAATATTATAACCAAACTTGAAACTTCTCATATATCTATGGTAATAATATATCATTCTCACTTATAAGAGGTTTGGCATTACATTTTATTAAAAGGGATTCTTTATCCACATAAGGCAATAAATAATATATTACATTTTGGGAATAAAAATCTTAATTTGTTGGCAATATATATGCCTATATTGTGAATGAGTTCTATGAACTATAAAACAAAAGAAAACTAGAAAAAAATCCTCTTACTTTTTACCTGGTACTCCACTCTTCTCTTCACCTTCTCTGTCTCTCGCTCTCTCTCGCATACATACACACACAAATACATGTGTGTACTATTTATTTGTATGTATACATGTACAGAGTGTGTATTTATGCACACACACTCAAAAGCACATATTGTGTATTTCATGGTGGAGTTTTAAGGCCACAGTCTTTTGGAAAAAACAATTATTAAATGCCTAAATATACAAATATACAATTCAAAATTTTGGTAAACACTGTGAAGAAATACAGAGAACTCTTACAAAAATGCAGAATAAGTATACCTAGGAAAAGCAATCCTAAGTGGTCTCAGGCAAGTAAGGTAACTCTAAACTAAGAAGGACAGCCTTTATTGTGCGAACTGGGCATCACTGCTCATTTCCACTTCATGTATGTGCACTAATTCAAGAAGTGTGCAGATTCAGCATTTGGAAATTCTTAAAATTGACTTTAATAGAAACATTAATAATATGGAACATCACTGCTGAAGTATATGGCTCTTCATGTGTTTTCAGTATCAGTAGGAAGCAAAGGAACAAGGATTTGTGAGGCAAAAGGAGTATCCATACAGCTCGTCTCCATTTAGAAAGTGATACATTTCTTCTGATTTATATAAGCAGTTTACTATTAATTCTCTATATGAAATAAGTCCTGGTTGGGTTATAAGACACTGGATATTTGCATTCTAACCACTTTACTGGCATTGATTCACTAGCCTGGATTATTTACGTTCACAGTTTCACTCCGATTTTATTTCACACAGTCATTAATACTATATTATAAATCAAGATTTGCTTCTTCTTGACAGTAAGCTAATTTGCTCACAGGAAGATTCTCTAGGTGAAGGTCAGCTAAATTCTCTTTATCATTCTCCAATCTGACGTGTCTATTGTACTTCTCTGGTCAGAGACATTTGTTTTCCATACACTGGCTGTATTTTTCCAATTAGAAACTTCTTGAAAAAACTCTATTTTCCCATTTCTTTTGGACCATCATTAAAAATTATTGGTAATGCCTCTTTTTGTTTGTTTGTTTGTTTTGCCTAACTGTGTCCTTAGATAAAAAACTCTAGGGCTCGAAGGAAATGGAGCAGTAGATATTAAAAGTGAATGAGAAAACAAAAAAAAGTGAATGAGGACTTAGAGGAGTCATAATTAGTAAGGTGTGGGAGTGGATTAAACATAATGGCCCAAGCTTAGTGACCAGTTGTTTAAAGAGAGTTAAGCAATTGGAGACATTTTGGACAACAGCCACCATAAACTCAGAATTATAGCACCTGGTAATCCCAAGTGGTCCTAGTAAGTGATCCTAGGAGAGGGTAGCAGATTTTATTTTTCAAAAATGAGTGCAAGACAATTAATAATCCAACATGCTTCTCTAGAACCTTCCCGTGACCATCAAGAAATTAAATCTATGTTCCCTCCTCTAGAAGCTGGGTGTACATTTGATACTGTGTCAACTGGTAGGGTATCATAGAAATAAATGACACTGCAACAGCTGTGGCTAGGTTATGAAAGGTGGCACCACTTCTGTCTTTCTGATAAACTCATCTTTGTAATTCAGTCACTATTATGAGAAATTCCAGGCTACATGAAGAAGCAACATGTAGCTGTTCTGAATGACAAACTCAGTTAAGTTCACAGCTAGCAATCAGTATAAACTGTTAGACATGTAAGCAAACAAGTCTTCAGGTGATTCCAATCCATTGATACGGAGTTACCCCCACCCAGCCTTTGAATCGTCCAACTGAGATCACAGGTGTAGGAGAGCAGAATCAATTCATCTCTTCGGTGCCCTATTGAAATTCCAGATCTACAGAATTCAGGAGCACAATAAATGGTTGATGTATGTCACTAAGTTTGGGGGCAGTTTGTTATGCAGCAATGGAAAGTCAAAGAAAAGGAAAAGAAGGGACTAAAAACTCCTCTGTCCATTATGGGGAAATGAATTATACATATTTTATGAAGTGAGGTCAGCATGTCTTGATATGTTCTCACGTGCTATGGAGTGAAGTTATATTGAACAGAGTTGAGGTGCTATGATACTGTGGACCTGGGAGTTATTTGGAATGTTAGTCTTGAGTACACATAAGAATGCCCCTGTTAGCTCTTCTGAGCTACACAGCTTAGTAAAAAATAACAAGTTTTCTATAGTGAAAACAAGTGAGAATCCTTGAGTCCATACCAATATAAAAAATGATTGAATAAATAAATACATAAGGAAAAAGAGACAGATCTCCCATGCAGAAGAATTTCAAATTATTTATATATTCAGTCCTCAAATAGGTGAAGCTTAACTCCCTACCCCTTAAGTAAGGATGGCACATAATGATTCCTTCTAAAACGCATTGTACAGAAAGGGGAGAGAAAGAGTAACTGTACAGGAAAACCTCAGTTTCATCAACATCAACAGTGGTAAGTCATCTTGACAGCATGTATCCTTGATATGATACAAGATTGCACTTCATCTCTATGGTCTTCCTTCTTCCCCAAAACCCATAACTGCAGTATAATTGTAAGAAACCCATCATATGAACCCAGATTGAAAGACATATAAATTACCTAACCACTACTCCTTGAAACTATCAATGTTATCAAAAACAAAAACTGAGAAATCTTCACAGCTACTGGATACTTAGAAGACATGATGACTAACTGTAATGTGGTATCTTGAAGGGGTCCTGGAACAGAAAAAGGACATTAGATAAAAACTAAAGAAATATTAACAAAGTGCAGACTTCAACTAACAATAACATGTCAATATTGTTTTATTAGCTATAACAAATAGGCCGTACCATTGTAAGATTTTAATAATAGAAGAAACTGAGTGCAGTTTATGGGAACTTTATACTGTCTTTGCACTTTGGCATAAATCTAAAACTATTCTAAACATTGTTTTAAGTTTATTTAAAAAAAAAAAACATAATCAGGAATGTCCATAGTGAAAGAATTCAAGCTATTGTTTATCTGTGGAGTCATTCTGCTATGTGGAAACAGAATAGTCCTTTATTCTTGGTCCTCTACTGTCCCCATGCTCTCAGCCTGGTAGGACTGGCAGAAGCCTGATAGCATATTGTGGCTTCAAGTAACAGTGGAGTTTTGAGTGAGGAACTCTAGAGGTTCTAGAGAGCAATGAGGTGCTAGAAGCACAAAATAAACATAGTCCCTACACTCCAGCTTTACATCATTATGTGTAGACTCTTTAATAAAATAAGCACAGAAATAAAAGTAATTCTGTAATATTTTTAGATGCATATGTTGCTCTGAGGATATATTACACAGGAAATGTAACTTGTTATTGAGGCACCTCTGAGAAACTGATGAGTGAGTGTAATCTGAAGAA
This sequence comes from Lipotes vexillifer, assembly GCF_000442215.2. Taxonomy (NCBI): domain Eukaryota; kingdom Metazoa; phylum Chordata; class Mammalia; order Artiodactyla; family Lipotidae; genus Lipotes; species Lipotes vexillifer. Next base: position 1,625,007 of record NW_006787547.1, on the reverse strand, counting down.
AGAGTAGAGATTAACACAGTGAAGTGGAGTGGGGTTTAGGATTGGACTCATTCCAGGCAGAGCCTCAAGCTTGTGCAAAGACACTGTGGAAAGAAACAGCAAAAAAGGGAATGTAAGCCATTGTGGCTGGGAAACAAAATGAGGGGGGAGTCTGGAGCAAGATGTGCCTAGGGGGAGGAACAAAGTCAATCTGGGCAGGACCAGTAAGATATGAAGAGCAGGCAGTTTAGGAGGTAAGCCGTCTCTCCCAAATCCACCGCCAAGTGATTGATTTGGTGCCGAAGTCTGAGCTTTTTCTAACTGCCACGTTACTTCTCTACTGATATCATCTGAATAAGGCTACCATTGTTCTATATATAAACGATCTGAGTTACAAGTGTCACTGAAAATTTTTTTAAAAAAAGCTTTTGGGGGTAAGAGTGAATTACTAAAATTTCCTTTTACTGAAACGGGAAAAGGCCAGGGCCACTTCTCTCACGATTTGCCTGTGGCCCATCTGTTGAATGAGGGAGCCCCTCTCTCTCTGGGTTTTACAGGCTGAGAAGCGACATTTGCATGAATTCAGACTTTTTCAGGCAGAGCCTGACAGATGCAAACTGGGTTTGTGTGATCGCCGGGGAGCTCCGTGAGGAGGGTGACTGACGGGATTGAGCTGCAGAGAATAATCAGAGCAGAAGGAGGGTTAGGAAAGGGCTGAACAAGCCCAACAAAGCTCGAGTCATTGCCTCTGAGAGTTGAAACCTCTAAAGAAAGGAGTTTCGCATATCAATGTCCTCATTCGTCTGCCTAGTGGCCTGGATTGCTAATTACGGGTTGGTGTCCTAGTCTCAGGCGAGACAGGAGCTGAAGATTCAAATAGCAAATGTCCCCTTACCCCATCCACAACATACACACACACACACACACGCACACGCACACACCACACTCCCATATTCACAAGGTGTTCGTTCTTAAAAAAGGTTTTATTATTTTATCTCCATCTGCTCTTAGACTTTTATTTCTATATATTAATTTCTAAGGTTTTATAAGAGTATTTTTGAATCTTTTGTAATTAAAATTTTACAAGAGTCCCTGTTTGCAGAGTAACCATTGCTCTAAATTTGGCATTTATCATTCTCAAGCATGTACACACATGCTCTTGGTATTTTGAATGCTTTTAACTTTATAAAATACTGTGTGTAGCATTTTGCTACCTTTTTAAATGTACGGCATTATATGGGATTATTATCCATGTCGATACATTTTATTCATTTTAACTCCTTAACAGTATTTCTAGTTTATAAATATACAACTTAAAAATTTACCATTAGTGAACATAGGAGTTTCACCTCTTTCATCTGTATTTAATGCTTTTTTCTAAAATTCAATCATTATGACATTAATATTGTCAGAGTAGTTGTATTTGTTTAGTGTTTGCATAGATAGTTTTTTCCCAACCTTTTATTTTAGTCTTCTTGTGTAATTTGCAATATTGTGTCTCTTACGAACACAGAATAGTTGGATATTTAAAAAATCCAGTCAGATAATTTCTGGTTCTAATTAGTGATACTATGCTAGTTATATTTATAATTGCTTGCATATTTGGACTTAAAATTTCTGTTATTATTCTTTGCTGTTGTTTTTTCTCCTACATCTTTGCTCATTTAAAATTTTCAGTATTCTTCTGTATTTCCATCTTAAAAGTAAAGTTTAAATTTCTGTTCTTTAACAAATAACTTACATTAAAAGTATGCATATAATTATTTATAAATCTTTCTGACAAATCTAGCCATTTAGTATTTCTAAGCTTGATTAAAACATGACACACATTTTAGCACATTTCCATCACTGGGAAATTTCCAGCTTGTTACTGTTATCTAAAACTTGTTTGACCTTTTTTTAAACATAAAAAAAAGTAATGTATTTAGCTCTGCTTAGCTCTATCCAAACTTCTTTGATTTTCTTCTAGATTCCCTTTTATTCCTGTTCAAGTGCACGATTTTATATTCTTTATGTAAGGATTTCTGGATGGATGTCTTTTACATAACTCTGAAAATGCCTTTATCTTTAAAAATTAAGGGTAAACTAGCTAATCTGTATCTTATTTTTCCCCAGCTCTAAAGATATAACCCTGTTATCTTCTGGCATCTTTTATTGTTGATGAGAATTTTGCTGCCAGTCTACTTAACTTTATAATAATCTACCCCAAATTTCCTGTGTATTTTAAGATTGTCACTAATCTGTGGTTTCACTATGATGTGTCTGGGCTACAATTTATTCTTATTTATGCTGCATTGTATTCAGTCAGTTTCTGTGAGCTAAAGACCAATGCCTTCCTTCAGTTGTGGAAACACAAATTTATATCTCTTCTTAAATGTTGCTTTTATACACTTCCTTCTGTTTCCTCTTTTTGAAACACTTAACAGATAGATTTGGAATCTGCAATCTGTCCTCCATTGCTCTAAACTTCTCATTCAGATTTTTAAAATATTTCTTTGCCATTTTAAATTGAGTTCTGGACGAATTCTTCACTACTCTCTTTATAGCCCCTCTTTTTTGGATTTCCTCCCCATTTAAGTCACCAAAGAGCATTGAGCAGAGTTTCCTGAGCTATACAGTAGGTTCTCATTAGTTATCTATTTTATACATAGTAGTGTATATACGTCAATCCCAATCTCCCAATTCATCCCAACTCCCCCTCCCCTTTGGTATCCATATGTTTGTTCTCTACATCTGTGTCTCTATTTCTGCTTTGCAAATAAGTTCACCTTTCACTACGCTCTTTAAAATCACTAATTTTCTCATTAACTATTCAGAGTTACTCGTTACATAAAATTATATAATCAATTATATTTATGTTATATACAATATATAGTATATATAAAATAATTTCTAAGATTTATAATTGTTAATTCCCCTTCAACTCTCACCTCTTCCAGTTTCATTTCTGCTTTTTATTTTATTTACAACATCTAATTATTTTATGTGTAGGTCTCTCCATTCACCTATTTAAACACATTGTACTCATCTTCCTTTTCTGAGTCTCTAGTAGAGCACCAAGCTGTAATAAGGTTTACAAAATATTGTTCCCCAAATTTTAACAACTGTCTCTACTCATAGAGTATTTATAATAAAGACAGAGGGTTTTCCACCAACAGGCTCATTTATTTAATACAGTATTCTTATTTTCATTTTTAATTTTATAGCCATTCATAACCTGCTGGATAGATGGGCTATCCATACTAGTTAAGACATAGATGACAGGAATGCATCTTTAATCTACTTATTCTTTCCAATCAAATCCTCGCCTTCATAGTTATATTACTGTGACTAATCTACATAATGTCTCTCAATCTCAGTTTCCTTATTAATATGTTGGAACTAGAAATATTTTTCACATATTCTTGTGAGAAATAAAAATTTTTAAATCTGCCTGATATAAGACAAACACACATAATGCTGGTTCCTTTCCTTTCACTTTCTTAACACACTCGTTTTACTTTGGGTCTATACTTAGGACCAAGGAGAAAGATATAGAGACGCTAGACCACTGACCTAAATCATTGACATTTTAATATATTTAACAGAATACTTGAGATGGCTGCCAAATTCTATTATTTTTTTGATTATCATCTAAGAAGCAAGGAGACAGAAGCTTTGAATATACTTGGTGTAAGCATCTGTATGAGTAGAATGAGAAAGGGGTATGGATGCAGTGGGGCTTTCAATGAAGCCATTTCTTAGAGCAAGACTTAGGGGTAAAAATCTAATTTTTATATACTGTTTAAATGCCATGCTGAAATTTGCAAACGTGAGATGTTACTCATTCAATAATTCACTGAGCAAATATTTCTTGAGCATCTTCCATGCACCAAGCATTTCTCTAGATGTTGGAAATATAGATGTAAACAAAACCATTTGTTATCATAAATATAAAAGCTACTTTTTCACCTCCTAATTGCCATCAAGTAATCCCCTGCAGAGGGAAATCCCCAGGGATTTTGTGGAAACAAGTATGATGTTAAATAGTAGTTTGTTCTTGCTAAATCAGATAATACGCATTTAGGCAACATCAGTAAGAGCATATGGTCTGTCTAAAGGCAAACTTCATATCCTCACAATCTTTCCTGGTCATATCACATGCAAAACAGCAGGTTACGTTTTTGGCACTCTATTTGGACATATTTTAAAATAAACTAGGGCATTCTCAGGATAGTAAGTGTTCTGATAGCTGTGGGCTCTAAGAATATTTCACAGAACAAGCTAAATTTATCCTGGATGAAAGTGGACTTAGCTGTCACATAAAAACAGTTTTGAAATCTTGAAGATATGGTAAAAGAGGGATTAGAAATAATCCATATGCTTCTGGAGAGCATGATTAAAATTAACATCTGTCAGTATCAATATCTTCAGGATAAAATGCAAATATTGCTTTAGCACTGTGGTTCTCAAAGTCTTGTCCCTGGGTCAGGAGCACCATTATCAATCAGGGACTTGTTAAAAATGCAAATTCTCAATTTACTGAATCAGAATCTCTGGGAGTAGAACTCAGCAATCTGTGTTCTAACAAACCCTCCAGGACTTGTTTCTTTAAAAAAATTTTTTTCTGGCTTTATTGAGATATAACTGTCATACAACACTGTGTAACTTTAAGGTGCCCAACATGATGACTGGATACAGGTAAATATATTGCAAAATGATTACTCCAAAATATGGTTAGTAAACACATCCATCACCTCAATAGTTACTATTTTTTGTTGTGCTGGTTGGCAGTGGTGAGAACATTTAAGATGCACTCTCAGCAACTTTCAAGTATTCAATACAGTATTGTCAACTATTGTCACCAAGCTGTACATTAGATTGCTGGAATTTATTCGTCTTATAACGGGAAATTTGTACCCTCTGATGAACATCTTTTCATTTCCCTGCACCCCTTGCCCCCAACCAGCCCCTGGTAACAACAAATCCACTGTTTCTGAGTTCAACTTCTTCCGATTCCATGTATAAGTGAGATACTACAGTACTGGTTTTTCTCTGACTTATTTCCTTAGCACAATGCTCTCAAAGTTCCTCCATGTTGTCCCAAATGGTAGGGTCTCCTTCCTTTTTATAGCTGAATAATTTTCAAGTGAGTGTGTGTGTGTGTGTGTGTGTGTGTGTGTGTGTGTGTGTGTGTGTATGTGTGTGTGTGTGTGTGACATTTTCTTTATCTACTCATCTGAGGATGGACACTTAGGTTGTTTCCATGTCTTGGCTATTGTGAATAACACTGCAATGAACATCCCTCCAAGTGGTGTTTCTTATGTGTGCTAATGTTTGAGATCCACTCCCTTAGCATGAACTTAGGACAAATTTATCCATCTCTCCAGCCTGATCTCTTTCTATGTTTTAACACATGTGCTTCTGTTCTAGTCCCACTGTATTCTACACAAACTTTCAAAAAACCCCGGCCTTTTGTATATGTTATCAACTCTTTTGGTGTCTTACCTCTTAAACTTCCCTTCTTGACAAATTTCTATCTAATCATTAACACTTATTTTCCCTGTTCCTTCAGTACCTCCTAGTCAGAGGTTCTTATCCCTTGTGAACCCCCAAAGTTTTTTAATGTAACAACATTAGACACTTACCTGTTCCCCTGTTTAGACCAGCAATAAGGTAAATGATAATACCTGGATTCCTGGTCATTACGTATTCCTGATTCTGCATGCTTTAACTGCACCTCTAGAGGCACCCATTAAGTGAATGTTCCAAGTAAGCCTATCTGAATCGTATGGGGAAATTTTCATGTCCACTAAGTACAGTGGAGGATCATACAGAAAGGAAATATATAACCTACTTAGTTAAATGACCAGCAACCCTTCAGAACAGTTCAGAGCCTAAATTTTTTAGTGGGATCTCAGGCTAAGACAAGAACAACAACAAAAATTTAAGAAAAAATTCCCTGGAAAAAATATGAAGCCTGCATATCTAATTGGTTTATTTCTGAGCCATATCACAAAGTCCAGTAGAGAATGAGGACAATAAAAAATCAGCTCCTTCTTCAAGCCATAAATTTGCTAGTTAATTTACCCCATGAAACGGGGTACTTAAACATAAATTCCTATCAAGTCATTAGGTGAGGACTGCTCCTCAGAGCCAATCATTTTCCTAGGAACAGAAAAAGACAATAGAGTTTCCTGCACACTGGTGTGTTCAGGAACAGCAAGGGCCAAGTGTAGATAAATGAAACTGAACAGCTTCTGCTATCGACATAAACTATGATAAGCATGTGTACATACTTTACAAACATTATCTAATAAATCCTTAGCAAGAACTCTATGAGTTAAGCATTACTATATACTCTCATCTCTATGTTACAGATGAGGAAACTGAAACAAAGAGAGGTTTAATAATTGCCCAAGGCAATATGGATAGGGAATAGTGGAACTTGAGTCAACATTTTGATCTCACATTTCATGTTTTCAAATTCCAGCTGGGAATTGCTATCAATGCAACTGTCTAGCAATCTAAGATCAATGAAGTTTATCAAATATTGACTCTTCCTTTCCCTGGAAGAGTATCTCTTTCTTGTAACTTGCCATTCTTCTCTCAGAGTCCATGCCTAATTACAACTGTCAATCTTTCATGCTCACCAAATGTATACTCCTTTGGGAATCAGCCACAGCATCTTCAAATATTCACTTTTGCAAATACTTTTCTATCTACTAGACTTGACTCCTAGTATTTTCTCTTTTTAAAATAATGACATTATCTCCATTGGCTTTCATGTTTCAAACATTCAATTATTATCTTAAACCTCACCTTCTTTCTCTCCTGGATACCACCCATGGTGGACCCATGTTCTCTTAGGTAACGATGACAGTCCGTTATTACTGTCTTTGTTATTTCTCAGTTGACCTAGACTTTTAATGGTAAAGCAGCAAAGCAACCTATTTAAGATCATCAAGGGCAAAGATGAAGGGGAAATTAAGCATGAAAGGCTTGATAAAACTTTACTTTTTCCTAGATTTTGCTGCTTTTTAAAGCCAATGATGAATATTTTCCAGTATTTTCTCCATCCCAATTTTTTCTAGCCTCTATTTGGCCAGGAAATATGCTGCTACAGAAATACATGCTCTAATTTGTTTAACAGTTTACTAAACTGACAGGTCTCTACTATCAAACAATGGGTTGATTCAGTCAAGCCACTAGCTAGTGACCAATCAAACCAATGAAATAGGGAAGTTTGTAAGCACAATCATAGATGGTGCAGTGATTCATCTTGTTTTCCTGAAAGGCTTCATCAAAATATTCTGAGAGCCCAAGAAACAGGGAACATTAGTATTTTATGTTCTATCCATGACTTTGGTTTTCAATTTCTCTTTTACAATCTTAGTAGGACTCCTACTCCATATTAACTGGACAATATCTCATATTTATCAGAGAATGATAGATTCTTGCCTCCAAAGGGCTGCATTCCTTAATGAAACCTGTTGCCAATAAACTAGTCTTGAATTTTTACTCCAAAACCTCCTTTGTTTTATATCTCATTACCTAGAAAAACCTAAGCTCTGGTTCCCCCGAAATTTAAGAAAAAATCTATAAAACATGTATTGACTATTCCTTTTTTGTTTTAATCTGAATTTACCATCCATACTTCTACCAGGACCCTCACTAACTTTCTGAACCAATATTTTGTAAAATTCCTCCATCTTTAAAATAAAACAAAAACTTTTAGTTGATATCACTTTCAACTAGATGCTATTTAAATTCTACTTTGAGAAGAAACAAGGGTTAGAATACTTATAACACTTGATTCAAATATACTACTGGCCAACCACAGAAAAGTGTTCATTATTTAATTCATTCTTTTACTTAGGTATGTATTTACTAAGAAATATTTGTTCATTCTTTATCATCTTCTAAATATTTTGCTAGCCATTGGGGAAAAGATCACGAATATTAGCAAACAATGTCTTGCTTCATGAAGCTTATAGTCATTGCAGTGGACAAATGTTAATTAAGTAACCAGAAAAATAACTTTAAAATTTCTAAAATTATTAATATTAAAAATAGAATTATAAGGGTCTATAAGAATGTAAGATTATACATAATAGGAATTTTAGAAAGTCAGGAAAATCTAGGTTTGTTCATTTGGGAAAATGATATTTTAGTTGAGATCTGAAGGCACTAGTTAGACAAAGATACAGAAAGAAAATTCCAGTGGAGGGAAATAGGTGAAAGTATACCATGGGGCAGGAGGATGTCTGACAAGTCTCAAGGATTGAAGCAAACCAGGATGGTTGTAATGCAGAAAGCAAGGGAGGACATTGAAAAAGGTAAGACTGAGGAGCTATGAAGAAGCCAGACCAAACCTAACTCTGGAGGCTACTTCTAGGGGTTTTGCCCTGATTCTGAGAATAATGGAAAGCAATACAAGCTTTTTAAGCAAAGATAAGGAATGACATGATTAGAACTTTGTGTCAGAAAGATCACTTAGACATGAAAATGATTGGAGAGGGTTAAGGGTGGATGTAGGTGAACTGGTTAGGAAATCATTAAAATAGTTCACCAAACTCAAAGAATTCAGATAACCATGTGAGATGATAAAGATTTTAGCCGAGTCCCAGGCACATATAAATGATCAATGTTATCTGTTTCTATTGCTACTATTATCATTAAAGTAACGCATATTTTTGTAAAAAGCTTTTTAAAAAATCTACTTTACATTTTTCTCAACTCACAAACTAGTAATGTTTTTAATTAAACATACCTATTTATGTTTAAATTTGGAAAAATAACCAAAGAGAAAGATAAATTAGTGTTATGCTACAGGTATATGTTGATATATCATTGTTTTATCTTTTTGCAGAGTTTTTTCTTTTATCTTTTTGCAACATTATGGTTATATTCTTTGTATTGTGTAAAAAAATTACAAATGCATTGTTTTCATTTAAAAAATGTTACAAACATTAAATTCCCCATTACATTAAAGCTTTTTAAATTTTTACTTTCTTATCCTTTTTGCTATCTATTTTACCTAAAACGTATAATGGTTTTTGAATTTTATTCTTGAACTTTTAGTGCGGTGAAGAAACGGTGTAGTACCCCAGCATTCTTCCACGGGGAGAACAACTACACCTGGGGGGAAAAGGAGGCAGCAGAAAGACACCTGGAAATTCTCTGATGTGCATTTTCTTAATAATTAGCACATCACACATCTAATTAGCATGTCATAAATAATCATAAAGTATGTATTTAATGAATCATTTTACTTTGCACTGTCAGAGGTTAACAAGAAAGTAAAATGGTTGGCTTATTTTTAAAAAATGAGGCAGTTGTTCTTCAGGTATACTATGACTAAAACATAATGAAATGCAGAAAATAAGCATCCATCACACTAGTTTTAAAAAACACTAATAGCAATAGATATGTAAGTATACATATCTGTCACATCTGTCAAAACACCCTATATATATATATATATATATATATATATATATATATATATATATATATGTTAGAAAATAGCTATCTATACGCATTTATGTCGTGACAAGCATATAAATATGCATGTATAGTATGATTGTACATTTCATTTTTAATCCAAGCCTTTCTGTCAAAATCTTGTCTCAAGTTGCAATTTGATGACGTACTTTTTTTTCTCTTTTCTCCCCTATAAAGAAAGAGGCTTACAAAACCAGGGGTCATTAGTATTTTTATCTTCAAAGTACCTTTCTAAAATACCCTTCTATCTTGTCCATATTTTTAAATATTTCATTTATTAAGTAGGTTAATTTTGAAAATAATTTTCAGTTACCTATTGTTGTGTAAAATCTATCTCAAAACTAATTGTGTTAAAACAACAATTTATGATTTTTCGTGATTCTGTGAGGTGACTGGGCAATTCTCTTGCTGGTCTCACCTGGACACATTCATGTGTATTCAACCAGCTGGCGGCTTGGCTGGAGCTGGATGTTCTGAGGTGGCCTCTATCACATGTGTGGGATCTCAGCTGGGACAGCCAGAATGGCTGAGATTACCTGGCCTCCCTCTCCACGTGGTCTTTCATCCCAGTTTTATTTGCAGCATTACGGTCATGGTTCAAAGAGACAGAAGCCACAGCTGTAAGGCATCTGCAGCTCTGGCTTTGAAAGTCTAATTATATCATTTCTACCACATTCTATTAGTCAAAGCAAATCCTAAGACCAGCTCATATTCAAGGCACGGGGAAATAAATTCCATCTCTTGACACAAAATCTGAAAAATATTGTGTGCATCTTATTCTATCTACCACAATAGATATATAGTATATATACAGTATATCTATATAATATATAGTATATATAGTATATATAGTATATCTATATAATATAGTCATCAGTAGTCAAAGATATACTTTTTGCTCCGTATCCTTAGTATTTGGTGTTGTCTTTGGAATTTTGGCCATTCTGCTAGGTATCTAGTGGTATCTCGTTGTTTTCATTTGCCTGACGACATATGATATGGAACATCATTTGATATGTTTATTTGCCATCCGAGTAGCTTCTTTGGTAGAGTATCTGTTAACATTTTTGTTTGCTTTCTAATTGTTGAGCTTTAAGAGTTATTTGTGTATTTTGGGTAACAGTACTTTTTGTGATGTGTCTTTTGCAAGCATTTTCTCCCAGTCTGTAGCTGGTCTACTCAATCTCTTGTAATTTTCTTCTGCAGAGCAGAGATTTTTAATTTTGATGAAGTCCAGCTCATCAATTATTTATTTAATGGATTATGCCTTTAATATTGTTTGCAAAAGTCATTGCCATACTCCCAAGGTCATCTAATTTACCTTCTAGGAGTTTCCCAGTTTTGCATTTCACATTTAGATCTATGATACATTTTGAGTTAATTTTTGTGAAAGATATAATGTCTGGGTCTAGATTCTTATTTTTTGCATGTGAATGTCCAATTTTCCAGCACCATTTGTTGAAAAGACTATGTTTGCTCCATTATATTGCCTGTGCTCCTTTGTCAAAGATCAATTGATTATACTTTTGTGGATCTATTTCTGGGCTCTCTATTCAATTCCATTGATCTATTGGTCTACTTTTTTTTATCAGTATCATAGTGTCTTGATTACTGTAGCTTTATAGTAAATCTTCCTGTCAGATAGCATCAGTCTTCCAACTTTGTTTTTCTCCTTTAATATTGTGTTGCCTACTCTGAGTCTTTTGCCTCTCCATATAAACTGTGGAATCAGTTTGTCAATATCCACAGGATAACTTGCTGAGATTTTGATTGGGATTGCAACGAATCAATAGATCAGGTTGTGAAGAACTGGTATCTTGACAATACTGAGTCTTCCAATCCATGAACATGGAACATTTTTTCATATTTAGTTATTTTTTGATTTTATGCATCACAGCTTTACAGTTTTCTTCACATAGATCATGCACATATTTTGTTAGAATTAAAAGCTAAATATTTCATTTTGGGGGATGCTAATATAAATGGTATTGTGCTTTTAATTTCAAATTCCACATGTTCATTGCTGGTATACAGGGAAGCAATTTACTTTTTTGGATGGAAGGATTTGTTTTGACTTCTTAAAAAAATTTATTGAAGTATAGTTGATTTATAATGTGTGTTAATTTCTGCTGTACAGCAAAGTGATTCAGTTTTATATATATATATATATATATATATATATATACATATACATACACACACACACACACACACACATATATTCTTGTTCATATTCTTTTCCATTATGGTTTAGAACAGTGACTGACTTTTGTATATTAACCTTGTATCCTGCAACTTTGCCATAACCATTTATTAATTCCAGGAGTTGTTTGTCAATTTTTTTCAGATTTTCTACATAGAAAATCATTTCATCTGTGAACAGAGAAAATTTTATTTCTTCCTTCCCAATCTATATACCTTTATATCCTTCTCTGGTCTTACTGCAATACCTAGATACTCCAGTACAAAGTTGAAAAGGCATGGTAGCATGGTGAGAGGGCTATCCTTGCCTATTACCCAGTCTTAGTGGGAAAGCTTACTTTCTCACTATTAAATATGATGTTAGTCATAGGTATTCTTTCTTTTTTAATAAAAATAAATATTTTAATATTTATTTATTTTTGGCTGTGTTGGGTTTTCGGTACTGTGTGCAGGCTTCCTCTAGTTGCGGCGAGTGGGGGCCACCCTTCACTGTGGTGCGCAGGCTTCTCATTGCGGTAGCTTCTCTTGTTGTGGAGCACAGGCTCTAGGTGTGCAGGCTTCAGTAGTTGTGGCACATCAGCTTGGTAGTTGTGGCTCGCGGGCTCTAGAACACAGGCTCAGTAGTTGTGGCACACAGGCTTAGTTGCTCCACGGCATGTGGGATCTTCCCGGACCAAGGCTCGAACCTGTGTCCCCTGCAATGGCAGGCAGATTCTTCACCACCGTGCCACCAGGGAAGTCCCATAGGTATTCTTTATCAAGGTAAAGAAATTATTTCCATTCCTAATGCACTGAGAGGGTTTTGTTTTGTTTTTTTTCAATAAGCAGGATTTGGCTTTTGACACATGTTTTTTCTGCATCTATTGATATGATCATGTGAGTTTTCTTCTTTAGCCTGATCATGGGATGAATTATCTTCCTGATTTTTAAATAGTGAATCAGCCATACATACCTGGGATAAAATCTCACTTGGTCACAGTGTGTTATTCTTTTTATACAATTCTTAGGTTCCATGTACTAAAATTTTGTTGAGGATTTAGATATATAAATTCATGAGAGATATTGGTCTATAGTTTTTGTTTATTATAATGTCTTTGTCTGGTTTGGGTAGTAGTGTAATGCTGGTTAATATGAGTTAGAAACTATTCCCTCTGCTTCTGTATAGGAAAGAGATTGTAGAAAATTTGGGTAGTTTCTTCCTAAAATGTTTTGTAGAATTCACCAGTGAATCTATTCTTTCTGGTCAGATGCTTTCTGTTTTAAAAGGTTGTTAATTATTGATTCAATTTCTTTAGAAGACATAAGCCTATTCCAATTTTCAATTTCTTCATGTCTGATTTTTGGAAGGTTGTGTCTTTCAAGGAATTGGGCCATTTCATCTGGGTTATCAAATTTGTAAGTATAGAATTGTTCATAATATTCATTTATTAACCTTTTAATGTCTGTAGGATTGGTAATGATGCCACCTCTTTCATTTCTGATATTAGTAATTTGTGTTTTCTCTTTTTTTTTCTTACTTAATCTGGATAGAGGCTCATCAATTTTACTGATCTTTTTAAAGAACCAGGTTTTAGTTTCACTGATTTTCTCTATCAATTTCCTGTCTTCAATTTATTGATATTTGCTCTAATTCTCATTCTTTTCTTCTGCTTACTTTGGATATAAGTTTTGTCTTTTTCTACTTTGCTAAGGAGGAAACTTAAATTACTGATTCTAGATTTTTCTTTTTTTTTTCTAATATATGTGTTCAATGTTATAAATTTCCCTCTAATCACTGCTTTCGATACAGCCTACAGATTTTGGTAAGTTATATTTCCTTTTTAATTTAGTTCAAAATATTTTAAAATTTCTTTTGATATTTATTTTAACCTATATGTTATTTACAAGAATGCTGTTTAATCTCCACATATTTTGAAAATTTCCAGTTATCTTTCTGTTACTGTATTGACTTCTACTTTAGTTCCATTGTGGTTTGAGAGCAAACATTGTATGAGTTCTATTCTTTTAGGTGTGTTTCATGGTCTAGAGTGTGTTCTATCTTGGTGAATGTTCCATGTGAGCTTAAGAAGAATGTGTATTTCACTGTTGCTGCATGAAATAGTCTATAGGTGTGAATTATATCCAATGATTGATGGTAGTGTTGAGTTCACCTGTGTCCTTAACTGATTTTCTACCTGCTGGATATATTTCTGATGAAGTGTTGTTGAAGTCTCAAACTGTGATGATAGTGGATTCACCTATCTCTCCTTACAGTTCTATGAGTTTTTCCCTCAAATGGTATTATACTCTTTTGTTAAGCATATACACATTAAAGATTGTTATGTCTTCCTGGAGAATTGATCCCTGAATCTTCATGCTATGCCCTTTGTTATCCCTGCTAACTTCCCCTGCTTTGAAGTCTGCTGATTCTGAAGTTGATATGGCTACTCTTTCTTTCCGCTGATTAGTGTTAATATGGAATATTTTTCTCCAACCATTTACATTTAATCTATATGTGTGTTTACATTTAAAGTGAGTTTCTTATAAAGAACATATAATTGAGTTTTGTTGCTTGGTCCACTCTAATAATTTGTCTTAATCAGTATATTTAAACCATTGTCATTCATAATGATTATTGGTATAGTTGGATTAATATCTACCATATTAGTTACTGTTTTCTACTTTTCTATTATTCTTTAAAAAAACTACTATCTGTTAAGTCAATTAAAAATAAGAAAAATAAAAGTTTGTATTTTACTTTCACTTATTCCTTCTTTGATGCTTTTCTTTCTTTAGGTAGATCTGAATTTCTGAACTATATTATTTTCCTTTCCTCTACAGAACTTTTAACATTCCTGTAAGGCAGATCTACTGACAACAAATTCCCTCATTTTTTATTTGTCTGAGAAAGGTCTTATTTCTTTTTAACTTTTGAAGGATAATTCCATAGAATACAGAATTCTAGGTTGGTGGGGGTTTTCTGTTTGTTCATTTGTTTGTTTCTCTCCCAACACTTTAAATATTTTACTCTACTCTCTTCTAGTTTGCATGGTTTCTAAGGAGAACTCAGGTGTAATTCTAATCTTTCTTCTCTGTAAGTAAGGTATTTTATTCCTCTGGCTTCTTTCATAAATGTTTTTTTTGTGTGTTCTCAAGTTTGAAAATGATATGCCTAGATGTAGGTTTTTGTCTGTTTGTTTGTTTTGGGCATTTACCCTGTTCTCTGAGCTTCCCGGATCTGTGGTTTGTGTCTGACATTAATTTGGGGGAAACTTCAGTCATCATTGTTTCAAATGTTTCTTCTATTCCTTTCTCTCTTTTTTCTCCTCTGGTATCCTATTATGTGTATGTTACATTTCTGTAGTTGTCTCAGTGTTCTTGGATATTCTATTCTTTTTTTTTTTTTTCACTCTTTTTTCTCTTTGCTTTTTCAGTTTTGGAGGTTTCTATTGAGGCATCATCAAGCTCAGAGATTCTTTCCTCACCACGTCCAGTCTACTAATCAGCCCATCAGAGGCATTCTTTATTTCTCTTTAAGTGTTTTTGATCTCTAGCATTTCTTTTTGGTTCTTTCTGAGGATTCCCATCTCTCTGTTTACACTACCCATCTGTTATTGCATTCCGTCTACTTTATCCACTAGAGCCCTTAGCATATTTATCATAGTATCATAGTTGCTTTTAAATTCCTGGTCTGATAATTACAGTATCTCTGCCATGTCAGGTTCTGATGCTTCCTCTGTCTCTTCAAGTTATGTTTACTGCTTTTTGGTATGCCTTGTAATTTTTCTTTTCTTGATAGTAGGACACGATTTATAGGGGGGAAAAAAAACCTGCTGTAAATTGGCCTTTAGTAATGTGATGGTATTGGGTTGGCCAAAAGGTTTGTTCAGGTTTTTCTGTAAGATGTTACGGAAACTTCTTGGCTGACCCAATAATATACGGGGAGAGAGGAAGTGTTCTATAGTCCTATGATTAGACCTCAGTCTTTTACTGAGACTATGCCTTTGGACACCCAACTTCACCAGTGTTTCTAAGTTTTTTTCTCTCCTCTTAGGTGAGACAGGATGGCTCAGGGGGCAGAAGTTGCATATTTCCCTTCCTCCAGGTCAGTCAGGCTCCTGTAATACCCCAGAAGTTAAGGCTCTGATTAACTCACTTCCCCTGAGGGCAGGCCTTATTAATAAGAACAGAGTACTCTGTTGTATTTCAGAATGGTTCCTTTTCCCCTCCTCCTGCTGGAAGCACCAGTGTTTGGGGTTTTTTTTCCCTCCAGTTTACTGTGGGAAACTGGTTGAACTCCTGGAGGTAAATCTCTCAATATTGTGGAAGCACCCCTATGACTGTGTACTCTTATAGCTTTTAACTCTCGGTCTTATCCACACCGAGCCTCCAGCAATTTGTTGATTACATTTCAGCTTTTCCTAAGCCGACACTGGTTTCTGCAGTGGTTTCTGCCTGTGAGTCTCTGCCCTGGTAAACCAGGACTCCCTGTAGTAGCTTATCTCTCTCTCCAGTCTTGGGGACCACAGTTTGCTCTGTGTCTTCCTCTCTCTTATGGCTCCTATAAAAGTTGTTGATTTTTCAGTTTGTTCAGCTTTTCGCTTGTCTTAGGATGGAGTGGCAACTTATAAATTCCTTATACGCCTGCCCAGAAACTCCTTTATCTACTTTATTATTTGATTCTCAAAAAGATCAGGGCTTAGTTTGCAAACTTCAGAATGGGAAAGTTGAGTTTCAGAGGTTATGAAATTTGCCATCACTCATGAAATTATTACAGATCTAAACTGGAACTAGAATTCAAGTCTCCAGGTTCCCAGGACAGAGTCAGTCTTACACTACCTAAATGTTTAAAATATATTCATTATTGATTGATTAATCTTTCTGTGGTCCTGCTCCCTCATCTCCTTCCCCTTTTGAAACAGGAGGGAAGGGGGCAGGGCACAACCTTTAAAAGAATGACATTGCCATAGGACATGACAAAAACTGGTTAGAACTAACTAGGTCCAAGATGGCAGAATATTTGACTTCCAGTGGACCTTGAGCCTCATTATGCTCACTGTAATATATTAGTGTGCTGACACACCTACCAGCAGCATGACAGTTCTGAGGCCAACTATAAAAGGTCAAAAAGTGGGCAGTGGCCCAGTTCCTGGAAATCTCCACCCCTTTACTGAAATAATTGGAATAATCCTCTCACTCATTAGCCTATGAAATTACCCAACCCATAAAAACTAAGCATGCCATATTTTGAGGCTCTCTCACCTCCTGGGATGGCCCAAACTCTGCTGTGGAGTGTGTTTCTCCCAAGGCTTCTTGCCTTTTGAGATGGCCCATGCTCTGTCTGTAGAATGTGTTTCTCTCTAAATAAATCCACCTCTTACCTATCACTTCATCTCTTAATTCTATCACAATGAAGCAAGAGTCTTAAATTCACCAGGAACACTTTCAACTTTTCTTCTTTCTTATAGTCTATGGTTTCCATAATTTATCAACTCATTGATTTACCAATATTCAGCAAATATTTATTAGGTACGTGACATCATATAGGAACTGTGCTAGATATCTGGGACAAAATTGTGAACAAAAATAAGAACGCCACTAAAATATTGGAACTTATCATTTAATGTGGGGTGAGAGTTATATCAAATATGGACTCACGCAAATAAATATGAAAGTACAATTATGATAAGTTTCTATAAAAATAAGTACATGGTGCATTGTGACCAATGCGCTGGAGGACAGTGAAGACCATCTTAAGATTTAATAACTGAGGTCCTTCCCTGATGGCACAGTGGTTGAGAATCTGCCTGCCAATGCAGGGGACACGGGTTCGAGCCCTGGTCTGGGAAGATCCCACATGCTGCGGAGCAACTAGGCCCGTGAGCCACAGCTACTGAGCCTGCGCGTCTGGAGCCTGTGCTCCACAACAAGAGAGGCCGCGGCAGTGAGAGGTCCGCGCGCCACGATGAAGAGCGGCCCCCGCTTGCCACAACTAGAGAAAGCCCTCGCACAGAAACGAAGGCCCAACACAGCCAAAAATAAATAAATAAATAAATTTATTTTTAAAAAAGAAAATGCATGGCCTAAGCTACAGGCATATTCTGTTTAAAAAAAAAAAGATTTAATAATTGAAATGAAATATGAAGGGGAAGTACATAAAACAGGTGCCAAGTACTCTTCTAAATGCTTTGGATACTTTTATCATTTAAATGTCACAAAAACTACCCAGAAATATAGTAAATACTATCTCTATTTCTCACACACACGCACGCACACACACAAGTAAGCACACAGGACCATGGTAACAAGAGAATTTAAAAGACAACATGCCCAACATGTCTTCTTTGGGAGTGAAAAGTTGAGGCAGATAGAAACAGATTTCTCAGTCATGGCTCTATTGACATTTGGGCTGGATAATTATTTGTTGTGGGAGGCTGTGCTGTGAGTTGTAGGATTTTCAGCAGCATCCTCAGACTTTACCCACTAGCGGCCATCCTTCTCCAGTTGTGACGATCAAAAAATGTCCTTAAGGGCTTCCCTGGTGGCGCAGTGGTTGAGAGTCCGCCTGCCGATGCAGGGGATACGGGTTCGTGCCCCGAGAGGCCCCCCCCAACCCCCCAAAAAAAAAAAAAAAAAAAAAAAAAAAAATGTCCTTGATCTGGGGGGAGAAGGTCAAACCCTCACCAGCTGAGGACCTTTGATACAGAAGGACTTTAAGACTTTTCTTTTTTTGGCTGCTGCTGAAAAATGGCTTCCTAAGTAGATGAATTAATAAATCAATGTATATGCTAGTGTCCCTTCTGTAAAGAAAGAACATGGCCACTGGCTCCTTATCTTTGTCCTCTAAGTTCTCTCTTATCCAAAGCCTAATTAGCATGAGGCATGAAGAAAAGCCTATAGGTCAGGTTTTACGTTGGATGTTACGAGAAAAGCAATGTCATTATTTCCATAATTAATCACGACCCATCAGTTGAACTCAAGCCTAACGTAAGAGAGGGGCTATGTAGATTCAGTAACATCTTATTGGTCACATTTCTTTCCCCAAAGCAGAAAGCAACCTGCTGCGGCTGTATAAGCTGAGAAGCATTAAAGTTGAAAACATCACAGAAAGTGACCTTACTTATAAAAGCAATTACATGGAAGTTCATAATAAGTTTGTTGAGACACAAAAATCAGAAATTAAACCACATTGTTCAAAACTGTAGAGAACATTAAAAATCTATTTGTACTAATATTCTGAGAAAACATTTCTACTTCACATAAATAATACCATTGATAATGGAGAACAACCAATAACCATGATGAAAGCTTTTTTCAAAGGTATTTATATGTTCATGTTATTTTGGGAAATGCTGGAAAATATGGTGAATTATACTAAATCCCACCAGAAAAGAACCAGAGAGCTAGTGACTACCAAATATGCAAGGTTGTCATCTAGTGGTGACAAGTAAGCTGCAGGCTTGTGACCCCAAAGTAATGTCTGCAGTATCACTTTCTCACTATCTTCTTTCTCCTCTTTATGAATCTGAAACATTTGTTATATTGACTTAATACCACTTTTGAAGAAAAAATGATGTATTATGTGTCTCTGTTTATTTTCTCCTACAAAACAATATTCACCCTCATTTTTAACAAAAGTATTTGAAGAATACTAATTTCAAGATTGTTTATACTTAATGAAAACCTTGAACATTTATCATTCTTATTTAGATAATGGGAAGTAATAACATGCCTTCTTGAAAACGGAGGATTCAACATAATCACATTACATTAGGTAGAGATCACAGAAGATAAATTTTGGCATTTGTCAGTGTTGCACACCACCCAGGCATTATTTCATAAGATGTTGTCAAAGGCACAGAAAACTGCCAATCACATTAACAGCTAACTTCTTTTAGAAGCCATTCAACTGAGTTTAATTATGATTAAGTATATTTGAACTGAAGGAACATTAAATACACAAATGCCTCCTGGCAATCTTTTCAGAATCTGTGGTGAACAACAGTTTCTGCTCAATAAAAAGACGCCTTTTAATGTATTCCAATAAAATAAAATAAATCAATATGCAAAATTTGTTGCATTCAGTAAAGTGGTTTTTGATTTTTCTTGGCAGAAAAATAACAAAAAAAAATAACAAAAGGAAATGCTCAGCTCTTACAGGGCAAACAAGTAAGTTCGTAACACTATTAGTCACCTCAAGTCAGGAACCTCAAAGATAGCCTAGATTCTTCTATTTAGTTCTTATACACCACTGCAAAAATTTCACCAAAGTAAAAATCACAAATTCCATGCATGTTGCTTATTATCCACCTTTTTCTTTCCACCCCTGACACACTGGTTTTATTGTTTAGATTATCGATAACTTTCCTTGGGGCTTCTCTAAAAAAATAACTGGACTTACATTCCTTTAGTTTCTCTTTTCCTTCCTCAACTCATTTTCTCCAGTGAGTTGAAAATCTGAACATGTTTTTACTCTGTAGGATGTCTTAAACTGTGCTCTGCAGAAGTTTAACAGATCTGAGGAAATGATTCTGGGATAGTCAGTGAGAGATTTTGCATGGCGGTGATGTTGGAGAGGGAAGGAACTGGCCAAGTCTAAGACAGGAGATATAACAGTCCCCACTCAACATCAATCACAGCTCCACCATGTTGTTTCTCCACCATGTTGTTTCTCCAGGAAGAATTTCTTTAGGCAAATAATTCTATAGCAACCAATGATTATGATCATCTTCATCACCATCAACAACAGTATAAAGAATAAAGCCCAAAGTTTATACCGCCCTGACTCCCACCTAATTTCCATATTGTCTCTGTTTCTCTCTCATCATAATCCTTTCTTCAACACATTTTCTAATACTTCCATATGCTGTCCATTCCTTACTTCATTTTCAAATAATTCCGAATTCACACAGTGCAAGTTGATGTTTCCCATACCTATACCTTGGAACCTATTATCCCCACGACCTGCAATTAGCAAATGTCTTCCTCTTCTATTGCTTTGTATACCCAGTTGACTTCTATATATACATCGGACAATGAGTTTTTTCCTTTGTTTGCAAGAAGACTTTCCTTATCCAGGTAGATAAGGTGAATCATTCTACCCCTTCTATTTCCTTGTTTAAAAAAATTGATGTGACTAGTACATGGTTTATTGTTTATTTCTTTATATCTTTAGATATGATAAAAATCCTATATAAAGATATTATTTTAGGTTTTTACTTAATTAAATGCTTGTCTAATTTGGCTTAATGACTCTGTTGAACTAAATTAAAAGATAAATGTTTATTTTGCTCTAGAAAATATATTGCTTCAGACTCTCCAAGCTTCCAAATATCCACCTTCTTTATTCTTGAGCACTGGCCAACCCTCAAGAGCAGGGAGAAACACCAGTTCAGAGTCAATCAATGTTCTATTTCCTGCTGCCAAGTGATGGCATTCAATCAGAGCCTAACTTCTGTGTCAGAAGGTTTGAGAGGGGCCTATTGGACACTAGCTACTTTTAAATTGCTGGTTTTATCACACAGGATATTGAATTACCTTGAAACTGATTAACATTACTATATTCTCAAGTAGTTGAAATAATAACATATTGTAATCATAGAAACATTAACATACTATGATTGATAAAAGGGAGAAACAACTGTTCTATAGCTTCTTAATCACAGTGGATGCATTGCATGTGATCAGTGCTATTACTAGACTTTATGATGGAGAAGATTAGGGTTGTTTTATATTTTTCTGAGGTGTTTATTCCTATCTTCTCTCTCCTCTCACCCCAATTTTGGGATCATATACAGCTTGGATTATAGGAATGCTTGTACCAGATTTGTACCATAAGAAGGGGTGGATATTAGCAAAAGAAAAATTTTTCTTATAAAAACATAATGTTGGAGGAAACTGAAGAACAGAAAACATTTTCGACTCTATCAAGGAAAAAAACAGAAAGAACCAAGTGGCTGAAAATAACTCGTGGTAAAGGGGTAAGGTGAGGAAAACCAAGAAGTATGTGGTGGATGGAGTAGGAAGAAACTTGGAAGAAACAAGGGACACAGTCCTGGCAAAAGGGAATCTGTAATGATCATATGAGTTGGTGTATAAATGGCCCCACTGGGGATCCAATGGGGCGGAAAAAAATAAAAACCTTTTGGTATTGTATTCTGAATCGTGTCTTTGCATTATTGCCTAATAATTACATTTTCCTCCAGGCAACAGGATGTACCTTCTAACAACCACATAATTAAACAGTTTTAGAGAGCACATCAATGGAAAAGATAATCACAATGGGCCAAAGTAAAATTCTGCTTTTCAAAGAACATATTCACACTCCCTTTGAAGTATATATGAAATTCAATACGCAGTTCAAATTTTCAGAAATTTACATGATCTGTTTCCACACTGCATCTTCTTTATTTATAAAATTATATTTTTTTTAGCTAAAAAACCAAACTATTTGGATAACATGTTGGGTAATTCCGTAGTGGTTTTACTCAGTAGAGATAGGTAATTTTATTAATCCAGATTAAATATATATATTCTCTATTTTTAAGAAAAAGAATACAAATCTCCACTTTGCACAAGGTGCAGTCTCCAGATTTTATACCTCATCTGTAGTGAATGTAATCTTTTTTCCTTGTCTTTAAAATACCAGAGGGAATACAGGAATCACTGGTTCACTGATTAATACAAGCAATGGACCTACATTATACTCAAAATCATTTCTCTGAAGAGCTCTTACTGGTGGTCATTGTCTGAGCACAAGTGAATTTCTTAGCTATTTGGTGGTTGTTAGCCATCATAAAATAGGACAAACATGGAGTTATGGACAAATTCACCCCAAGAGTGGAAATAAGAAAAATCACATGGTCTAGGGACAATGCATTCCAATCCCACATCAAGACTGTCCATAAGCAGAGGAGCCCTTTTTATATAGATCACATACACAGGCCTTACCTACTCACTCTAAAATGCACAGATTCAGAGATGTCATCTTAAGGCTGGCTAGGTAGAACATCTATCCAGACATGGGGCTGGACAAGAGTTTTGATTACCATCTAGGAATATACTAAACTTTTAAATGTCATGCACACAGTATCCATAGAGAGGAGGCAATCTGTCAGTTGAACACATCCCTGCTGTCGTAGAAGATTCTTTACTGCTCTGATGTTCTGGAAACTCCATAGTCTTCCTACTGCTTTTGCAAGAAAGATTCTATACAACTAATAAGTAAATTAATGTTGAAAAATGTAATGTCTCATGTCTAAAACATGTTTGCAACTTTCCATTTTGCAAGTGATGGAGAGTGCCTTTAAGACATGACTTGTTAAGAATCAATGTGCTTATGCGAAAAGTAGGAAGAAGAGAAATTAAAAAGAACTTTGGGAAAGATATATTGATTAGATATTGATTTAAACAATAATGTAATCACCACAGGATTTAATCAGTCAAATGCAAAATCGTGTTTGGCATTTTTCTAGGCTAGGTATAGCAAACAGCTTTACATAAAATAGCATAATGACATAGTAAGTATACCATATATGTTAATATTAAAAAGTGTAGTTTGGGCCTAACTGGTAGGACATTTATGATGACTGTTAGGATCATCAACTATGGTTGACAGTCCTGTCTTGAGTGCTAGATTGTGAAAGATTAAGAAACCATGTCTCCTGTCTCAGTAGAAACCTGCTGAGATAGATTAGTGATGTCTGTCCTAGGAAAAGGAAGGAGAGCGTTGAAGCATAGTGTCAGTTGACACTAAACTATAATCTGAGGATAGACCAACAGGTAAAAATTTATTTCAAGAGAATATGATACTTTGTATGGCAGGAATATGGCAGATGTAGACCCATCACAGTCACATCATCATCAGATACAATGTAATGCCATCTCTGCTGTATGTGAAATTAATATAAGACATCTTAGGAGCAGAGAATAGAAGTCTTCATATCTGCCTGAATGAGTCTCAGGAAGGTTTCCCAGTAGAGGAAACTTTTGACTGACCCTGGAAGGCAGAGACAGGATAGGTAGGAGACATGAATTTGAGGCAGAAAAAGCAACATATGCAAAAGTCATAAAATGTGAAAAAGAAAATGCATTGGAGAACTTTAAGCAGATTAATTTTGCTACAGCATAAAGTGTAAGGAGGATTGTGTTAGAATTGAGTCTGGACAGGGAGACAATGGCAGGATCACAAATATACTGTCAGCAACGATGAAAGGGTCTCAGCTGCAGGCTGTCAGTGGTACTCCACCAAAGACATGTAAACTTGAAAGAGCGTGATTATACTTGCAGTTTCTAGAGAATTTATCAGACCACCTTTGTTGGTGTCTCCCTCATTCCATGCTCACATTTTTCACTGGTACTCAGCTCGCATTTTCCAGCGTCTCTTTTTCATTATGGCTTCCTGACTGAATTGGACCTAGTTACTCACACACAATACTGTGTTTAAGATCACAGAAAAAAAAAAATCTGTCTGTTTCACATTGATCCATTGTCCTGATGCTGAATGCACCTGGCTTTTTTTTCTATCTATCCAGTTCTCCCTTCAGCCTGAAAGCACCTTCATTAGACCTCATCCCTCCACAATCCTCTTCCCCCAGGTTTGATCTTGAGACACATTATTATGAATTGAATAGGTCTGTACTAAAAGTGCCATCTTTGTCAAGTCACATTCTGAATAGTTTTCGGTGTGGGGCATACTGTGAAAAACAAGAGTAGACAGAACAATTAATGAAGGGAAACCAAAGATGGAAGTGCACAAATCAATTCTGTACTTCCATTTCTTTTCCAATGTGTCTTCATTTATATTTCAATACTCTGTCTCAGCTTAATTTTAGAGAATTTATTTTCATGTCAAAATCCTTTGAGATGGACCTAAATAAAAGTAAATTAAAGTTTGCTGTTGCCATGCAGCTGTACATATAGATTTTAAACTTGATGGGAATTTAAAGGCATTTCCTTCTCAGCATTCATAATGGAACCTGGAATTAACAGCCAGCGAAGCTTCAGTTTCTAAATTCAGTTATATGTTCTATACATCAGGTTTTTATTTGCTCTTTTTCTCTCTGGGCTAGGAATGGTGGAAAGATTAGAGACACTGGAGTCAGGCACAACTTCTCTTATCAATTTTGTGAATTTGAGTAGGTTATTTGGCTTAATTTTCCTTGCTCTACAACTCTGACACGGTGCTAATATGGTCTTTTGCTGTGGTTTCAATAAGGATATATGCAATAAACTACTATAGTGATGGTTACTGTATAGATATTCAATTGCTACATTTCAGACATTCTAAGGATAAAATGGCCAAAAAAGTAATCTGAGAATATTCCCCAAATCTAGCAGAAATTCCTAACCTACTATTTGAGACAGACATGAATAGGAACTGTAGTGAAAGGTAGCATGTTGTGTCACGTGCATAGAGGTCTATGTGTGTGAAAGTCATCAGAGTAGGGATCATGATGGGTAAGTATTACAACAAAGTCAAATTTAGTTCATAATTATAGAAATATTTACTATAATAATCAGGTGCTCAATTAACAGATGCAAAAATTAGATGAACAAGATGAGAAAACAGTAATGCAAAAGTACAGCGAGGCAAAAGTTGACTAAAGCTTATGATTGGTTTGTTCCAATTGTTTATTAGGCTTCACTTTATAAAATGATTCTGAGTTCTCTATGTAAGTAAGAGCAGAGCAGTAAGTCTGTGTGTCTACAAATTGGCCTCACCACAACATGGTGTGTACCACAAAAGCATCAAAGGACTAGATTCTATTTCTTACAGTGAGGCATTTTGGAAATGTTTTCTGATACCTTCTGGAGGAAATTCACATACTTTATTTCATTTTAGAAACTTAAAGAAACCTTTCCAGGTCAGGTGAGTCCCCTGGGGAAATGCAGTGGTAATGGAAATGCTCTTGTGCATCCATCTTTGTAAATATTTGTTTTTGTGGTTTATGATGTGTTTAGTGTTCCCAGGCTATATGAAGTCAAATTATAATTTGAAATGTGTTTCCATAACAGAATTGTCCCTAAGTTATAATAAATTATTGGAAACTTGCTTATGTGAAAATGTAATTTTCTCTACTCCTACATGTCATTAGACATTGATTTATATTTCCCTCTTCACCAAGGGTAAAGAAGATAGGGAGAACCATGTATCTTGCACCTATTATGAAGCTGATGTTTCACTAGGTGTTCTTCACGCATTTATTATTTAATTTAATCCTTACAATGAAACTTTGAGACCAAATGTTGTCACCTTTGTATAGAAGAAAAGACACACTAAGAATCAGGGAATTTGGGACTTCCCTGGTGGCAAAGTGGATGGGACTCTGCACTCCCAATGCAGAGGGCCTGGGTTCGATCCCTGGTCGGGGAAGTGGATCCCACATGTATGCCACAACTAAGGAGCCTGCCTCCCACAACTAAGACCTGGTGCAACCAAATAAATAAATAAATAATACTTTAAAAAAAAAGAATCAGGGAATTTAAGTAATATGAGTATTTGAATAGCTGTTGTTGACATTCAATATTAAGCATATCTAAATTGAAGAATTACATTGACTCAACCAACATTACCAAACTTTTAAAAAGCAATAGAGGTTATGGGGACAATAAAACAGGACTTGTAAAGAAGAGGATATTGGTCTACTAGAGAAAATAATGTCTCTTTGTCTCAGAGTTTAAAGAAACCAAATTGAAATTTGACTTACATTCCATAAAAATATTTCTTCTGTATAATAAGTTATTAATATACAAATATAATATAAAGCTTCCTTTTGATATATTCTAGATATTGATTTATGTATGTTCATTTAATGTGGTATTATCATTGAAAAATAGAAGAATATACATGTATATATGCAAGCATGTATGAATGTTTATATAGATGAGACTATACAGAGATGAATTTTAACTATAAAACTTCAGGCTCATTTGATACCAGCTACTTAAACAAGTCTTCCTCGTGTAAGTGTTCTTTTATACCATCTTACTGGCAGTCAACAAGTCAGGGACAGGAAACGGCATCACATTCTTACTATATTTTCAACAACTACATTTTTTGTTTCCCTAAGAGTAGTATGAGGGACTGGGGTCAACAGTGCAAATTCTCCTGTACATGGACTAACTCACCAACTTAGCCTGGATGATACCAAGCTCCCCAAATCTGAATCTTTCTCCTGACTTCCTTAGTCCAATTGCTTACACCTGTACTTTCACATTCAGACTCAAAGAAATGTTTTATACATTAGGAAGAACGGAAAAATCCTCATCAATTAAGCTTCTGCCCAGCTCCACTTTCACTGCTAGAGATTCTTGCCATATTCCAGGTGAAATGCAATCACCTGCAGTTTGGAAGTGAGAGGAACTGAGAGAAACAAGACTAAAGGAGCATTTCAAGTGTATCTTTAAAAATTGTTCTCAATAATACTAGAAAAAAGTGTGAATATTAGACTGAAGGACATACTGTCCAATTCTGAAATGTACTGCTGTGCCTTTGTACATTGTTTTTATTGCCCTTCTCCTTGAATTGCATGCTTCCTCATCTGCTTTTGCTTTTCCAGCTCTACTCAAAGACTCCTTCTCATTAATATTTTTGTTTAGCCAGAATAAAATGAAATTATAATATTATTATAATAGTTAATTTTGTTGAAGACTTCTTTTATTTTAGACACTATGCCAAGTGTGATATACAAAATGCACAGTTACCTATTTACAAAATATACTCTACTTATCTATTTATCAGCAATTAATTTGCATAGCAATCAATGATGAAGCACATATTATGCCCCTTATGTTATAAATAAGGAAATGGAAACTTAGAGAGGTAACATTATGGGATGTTCATAACTTCACACTCTCTTTAAAACCCAGTACTATTGTTTTCTGTATATATATATATATATATATATTTTTTTTTTTTTTTTAATAAATTTATTTATTTTTGGCTGCGTTGGGTCTTCATTGCTGCTCGCAGGCTTTTGCTAGTTGCAGTGAGCGGTGGCTTCTCTTGTTGCAGAGCACAGGCTCTACGTGCACGGGCTTCAGGAGCTGTGGCTCGCGGGCTCTAGAGCACAGGCTGAGTAGTTGTGGCAAATGGGCTTAGTTGCTCCACAGCATGTGGGCTCTTCCCGGACCAGGGATCGAACCTGTGTCCCCTGCATTGGCAGGCAGATTCTTAACCACTGCACCACCAGGGGAGCCCTGTTTTCTGCACCATTTTTATTGGTGGTGGTGCACTGCCAAACATGATAGAACGGGATCCTCCCGGACCGGGGCAGGAACCCGCGTCCCCCGCATCGGCAGGCGGACTCTCAACCACTGCGCCACCAGGGAAGCCCTCAGTTGATCCTTACAACAACTCTATGAGGTGGGTTTTATTTATTATTCAGGAAACCAAGGCATATAGAGGTTAATTTTCCCAAGTAACAGCTAGCAAGAGCCAGAATGTGGAGGTTTACCAAAGCGATACTGTTATTATCATTTTATAGCTAAGGATATTCTGGCTCAAAGGGAGGAGTTACTTAAGCTTTGGGCCTGGAATAGGATCCGGGCCACACAGTCCTCTGATTCTTCCACTAAAGCCCATTGTCGAAGTTAGGTTAATGGCAGGCGCCCCCACCCACTTATTTTTTTTTTTTTTTTTTAATAAATTTATTTATTTTTGGCTGCGTTGGGTCTTCATTGCTGCTCGCAGGCTTTTGCTAGTTGCAGTGAGCGGTGGCTTCTCTTGTTGCAGAGCACAGGCTCTACGTGCACGGGCTTCAGGAGCTGTGGCTCGCGGGCTCTAGAGCACAGGCTGAGTAGTTGTGGCAAATGGGCTTAGTTGCTCCACAGCATGTGGGCTCTTCCCGGACCAGGGATCGAACCTGTGTCCCCTGCATTGGCAGGCAGATTCTTAACCACTGCACCACCAGGGGAGCCCTGTTTTCTGCACCATTTTTATTGGTGGTGGTGCACTGCCAAACATGATAGAATTATATTTGATGATATATTTTGGTAGATTTTGTTCTCACAGGGAGAAAATGACCAGGGTTTTGCTTCTCCTCATTCCCCCTAGCTCTGTGCCTCATATGTAGAGACAGATAAATGAATCTTCAAATGAATAACAAATCTGTAATAATACATAGAAAATGAAATTGGACTCCACGTCTTTTATCACCCTCTTCCATTCAGTCATGCTGAATATGAATGCATTTCCTTTCTCCTTATGATACTCTGATACTTATATATCAATTGTTCTTAACCAAGGGCAATTATTGCACACTTGGCAAGTCTGGAGACATTTTTGATCCTCACAACTGGTGGAGGGGATTACTAGCAACTAGTACGTAGAGACTAGGGGTGCTGTAAAATTCCTTGCAATGTACAAGACAGCCCCTCACAACAATTATCCAGTCCCAAATATCAATAGTGCCAAGGATGAAAAAAAAAACTAGTTTATATGGTTTGTGTATATGATACATACTTTTTTTCTTTAGAATACTTCCAGAGAACAGAGCATATTTAGACACTCTTTATACTACTGCACTCTTACCCAATGCATATGATGACTGGCTTGGATAAATGTGATAGTTCTCCTTATTTTGGGAGTCCTTTCATATATACATACATGCATCATGAGAAAAGGGAGAATTGCAAATGCAGGTTGAAAGTAACTCAAACATGCTTCTCTGAACAACTAGGCCTACTTCTGCAAGGGTGCCCAAATTCTATGGGAGGTGAAAACCCCTCTATTAGGGAAGCCATCTGCTTCCCCCACCCATGAAATGACTAATGATCTGAAGTTCCTGGATGTTCTGATCATATTCTCAGTTCAACTAAGCAACCTGTGAAATTCACGTGGGGATTGGCTCCATAACAGTCCTCACAGAAGCAACTACATTTCCAACAAAAGGGGGCCCTTGTCACAAGGCTTTGGGCACCTTGAAGAAAAATATGTCAAGAACAACTTAACCAACGTTTTATGATTTTGATTCAGTTGATTGGAATATTAATTAGAAATGGTAGTGACTGCAGAGATTCAGAATTAACATGGAATGCTATGACAAACTGAAGACAAGAGTCCAGATTTATACTAATAAATATATTTTAGAAGTATTAGCTCTATTTTGTTGAGTAGCAAACAGAATTTAGAGAGATTAAGTAATAGATGATAATGGTAGAATCAAGACCTCAGTCTCACTTAGTCTGACTCTATTCTTTTCTGGTGAATGGCAGTTTTTTCTAAAGCTGTATCAGAGATCATTCCCTAGGAAATGTGTCTTTTCTGAAAAAGACTGGGAAGTGGTAGGGTTTGGTACAACTGGCATTCACATGCTTGGCTGTTATATATTCAACACCTACTTTACTCCTTGTAGCAATTGTAAAACATGGGTATTTCTATATAGAATGAAATTACCATAAATAATAGGTTTTATCCTTAGTCACCACTCTATCTGTGCCTTGCACAGTGACTGGCATATAGTAGAAGCTTATTTAAATATCTGTTCACTGAATGAATGAGTAGAAGCACACAAGGGTTAAAAAACATTTTTTTTGTCAAGTTAAGCAAAAAGTAAAGATCTGCTAGGTTTAAGCCCATGACTGAACTCCTAAGCCATATGGGAAAAAATGCTCAGTGGAAAATAAAATAGAGATTGTATCAGTTAGCTACCATTATATAATACCACCAAAGCTTAATGGCTTAAAATAACAACAATTTATTTAGCTTTTATTTTTTGTGGAGTGGCAATTTAGACTGTGCTCAGTTATGTTGTTCTTATGAAGCATTCCCACAAATGTTTGTGATCAGGTACGTGGCTCTACTGATCTTAATTGGATAATCCACTGGGCCCAAAATTGTCACAATGTCACACACACAGTAGAATCTAATCAAAACAAGTAATGAGACCAGAATAGATTCAGGGGGTGAGGAAATACACGCTCCTTCTCTAGAGGAGAAGCTTCAGGGTCACAGAGCCAAAGGGAGTAAATCTAGAGAGGAGAATGATTGGGCCACTTCTGCAAATAATCTACCATAGAAGCAAATCAGGAAACCAATTAATCCATTTTTCCTTCTTTGTGAATAATGGTTTATTAAATCAAGCACAGTGTTATTTAGTTAATTATTTGAAGCAGAATATGGAAGACTCTATATTTTGAAGGACTTTCTTTTAAATTCCCATTCATGGATTGGCTACATTCAAAAAGTTGGTATAAACGGGCCTTGCTCAAGAGCTAAAAATGGTCTCCACAATTGGAAAAGCTGCAAGAAGCAGGTCAGATTTCAGAAGCACTGACTGCAAAAGCTCAATTATTTAAATCAAAAACCCAATGCAGATGATCAAATAAGTAGTTGACAGTATGTAATCTGGAGCACAGGGAACCATCTGCTCTTCTATAAGCTAAAGCTTAGCAATAAATGCGGGCAACCATGTGCAGATTTAAAATTCAAATGCAGTCTGCATTATTTGGTCTTAATTCTAATGCAATTCACAGTCTTAATTTCCATAGAACACTGTGGATTATCTGCATAGGAAAAACCTCATAAACAGGGTTTTCATTGATTTTTTTCCCCTTGAGATCTAAACTTTGCCTTCTGTCATGAGAAGATGAGGAGAGCCCTTATCCAACTGAAAGGGGCAAGTGAAAACTAGTGTTTTCTTCATTGTCACCTTTTCTTAGGAGATTAAGAGTAGCTCTATTGGCTGGGAGAAGAAGAATGTCCTCCCCGCTCTCTCATTTCCCCCCAATATCTCCCACCAAGTGAGCGAAGGAAATGTATTTTGTTATGATGTTTGCTTATTCCTTTAAGAAACAGTAATTTTCCTATTTCCTTGAAGTATTAAGCAGTATACTATTACTTATTAAGAAAAGAAAAAAAGAAAAAAGAATGCGTCTCCTTTACATCAATCTTCCCACAATATTAAAAAATGTTAAATTGGTGTTTGCAAGAGTTTATCTTAATGGATTGATAAGCCTTAAAAAATAATTCTTTTGACTCTAGATCTTTGATAGAATAATAAATGAAAATATTTTTAATTTCAAGAGGAATTTGAGTAGACATCTGCAGTAAAGTAGCAAAACTTTAATTTTTGGAAATCTGGGAAGAAAAAAGAGGAAAAGTGCTTGATGTAAGAGAAACTTTATTTTTAAATTAAGGGTAGGAGAATTACATGAATATGAAAATTAATAAAATGGCCTCCAGGTTTTGAACAATCACAATAATATATTTTCCATTTTCCATGTTCTGAGTTAAATGTGGTATAAAATTTTAGAGGAAAGACTGCTCCTCAAAATTCAGTTGTTTTTGTAAAAAACTGAAATGCATAGGGGTCGTCATAAATCAAGTTGTACGGGGTGTTTTTTTTGTGTTAAAAAAAAAAAAAAAAAAGAACAATTCCTTTCTTTCCATATTTTAGTAGGGGGTAAATGATGAGACTGTGTAGGAATAAACAGTAGGGAATTTAGAAGCTAAAGCAAGTCAGACTTACAAGTTTTATGAACTTCAGACTTCTCCACATGAAAGACGAGTGTAAGTTTTCCAGGCTAGGCTCTGTGGTCTAATAGTAATATTTTAAAGTCATTTCAAAACTTATGGTTTCAGAGTGACTGTAACCTGTAGGCATTATATTAAGGTTCACACAGGATAGTTACACCAATGACATTTGAGTATTAAATCTTTTTACATAATCAGCCATTGGTTTCACAAAAATATTGTTTTATTGATGCTGGAGGGGAGGAAAAACTTTTCCTCAATTCTCTTAGGGTCCCTGGCTGGGTTTGAAAATTGAACTGACGAAGACAGATTAACAGTAGAAAAGCATACAAATTTACTTAAGTTTTACATGATATAAGAGCCTTCATAAGGAAATAAAAGACTCTAACAAACAGACTTGAGTATTTTTAGAGCAGGCAGTCCTGAAGGAAAGTGATAGGTTAAGGAGTATGAAGTAATTGGAAACTGGGTATGCAGGGGTATAAGGAGGTATGGGTACAGAGAGGGCACCTCTCACAAGAGGCTTTTATGACCTATTTCAGGGGAGAAGAATAGGAAGGTCAAACTGACCATCCTTGCTTCTGCCATTTTCTCAAACTCAGCTTAAAATGTTTAATAAATCAAAATTCCATATTTTGGGGTAGTGCATCCTGAACCCCATCAATACCCCTATTTATATTTTCTTAAAACAGCATAAAAGTAATCTGGAAGGGTAAAAAAAAAAAAAAAAAATAGAAGAGTTCATGTGTATTTGGCTTTAAGTAACATAAGAAAAATTTGGATAGATTTCAACTACTTCAAAATTTTACTTGAATAACAGTAGCAAGAGTATGGTTTAAGATTACTGAAACCAAATACTACTAAAAGATGTTAGATAGTATTCCATCATGTGGGGATTAGACTGGAGGTATGCAATGTGTATAACAGGGTCTCCTTGCCTGGATCTCAGTCATGATGCAACTCCTTGCCAAGACTTTAGGAACAACTGATAATGCTGTGGTTTTCTTCATTATGATTCCAGATAAGAGCAGGATTCCTCCATTTTCCCTTTTTCCCATCAAATTTCACTTAAAAAAAAAACAATTGTGCCAACGGTAAAAATCATACATTACTAATGATATGGCCACTCTTCACTTATCCCAGATTGCTAAGAATATTTCCTACTGGGTAACCAAACTTCACTACTGAAATTCCAACAATGACTAATTTTAACAACGTCTTTGGAAGAATTCAGATAAATTCAGGTTAAACATCATTCTTTGCCTTAGCTTAGGTAACATTTCTAGCTATGTGGTCAGGACTTTAAGTCGTGAATTGCATATTTTGAGTCAGGGTTATTCCCACAACAGTTTTTATTGTACACCATAAATTCAGGGCTAACTGAATAAAAGCTTGGGAGTTTGGTTTTCACTGCCAGAAATTATTCCATTACATATTTACTCATGAAACCTTTTATATTTTACAATCAAAGTATATTAAAAGTGGGATAATTAAGATGATAAGAAGTATAACTCACATTTATCTAAAAGAAAAAAAAAGGAGAAGGAGGAAATAAAAAAGGAGGAAGAGGAAAAAAGAAGACATGCATCGGCATATACTAATTTTCTTTTGGCTTTCTATTTTCTAACTCTAAGTCCCTTCCTCCCAACTCCTTAGCTTTACTTTTCAAGCTATTTTAATTTTTGACAGTGCTCATATTTACATGCCACCTTAAATAGAGGTTTTGCATTAAATTGATTAAATAACTAACTAAAGTTATTTGACACATATTAAATTGGAAATAATATCTTACAATTGCTGAGTGGGCATGCAATTTAGTGGTGATGTTTAAGAGCTGAACAATTATATGGCACTAACACATTTGTTGTGGAATTATGAGTAAGACTGATCTCATGGGGAGCAGTAGTCAAAAGTTGGAAGATAGATATGAGAGACTCGAAAGGTCACAAACTCAAAGCGGTATTTATGAGACAGTATGGCCATGGCACTGGGAACACATAAACTTTGACTTGGAATTGCTTATGCATGGCTAATCCAGGACACTTGCTGTTGCAGAAGTATAAACAGTTTATGTATGTGACCTAGAAATCCACAACTGAGAAAGGATTGCTATATTTGAACAGTTTCAAAGAGAATAAACTTAGAAATAAAACACACATTGTACACCTTTCTTCTTATATGGATTTTAAAATGCCAGAGTTGACTGCATATAATAGAACAACTCATTCACTCAACATCAACCTGTCACTTGTTCTATCTACTGATTTTGGAGCCAGTTCTATGTGGGCTCCAGTTAGATCCATAAAAATGCAACCTGCATCCTGGTGCCATGTGCCTATCACTCCCTATCCTGACTTCCTTTATCGATGCTGATGTGTGGGGCACAGGGGAAACCCATTTTGCTCCCATATATACGAAACCCAGCAGCAGAGGCAGGAGTTAATGTTCTGTGGTAGAATCATTGACAGATAGAAAATAAATGCTGGTATATTCATTCTCCTCCATTCCTCCTCCCTCCCAGTAGAAAAATCCATGAGATCCAGCAATTAGTCCTACTTAGAGCGACCAGCCTTATTACACTAATTTATGTTGGCTTTTCCTCCTTCCTTCCATCATTACTCTTCTACCTGCTTCCTAAGATGAAACTGAACTTCTTTGAAAAGCATCACTTACAACTCAGCCTTGAAAACCCAGAAATTAGAACCTGAGGCAAAAATACTGTCCTCTATAAAGTGGACATGTGCCTGTAACCAAGTGCTATAGGCATTTGATCAGATTATAACTAACATTATGTGTTGGAACTGAGGCTGTTGAAAAGTATATGGCCTCTTGGTCAGTAAAACTATGACAGTTTATATGAAAGACAGCATCAGAATTTGAAAGATGTAGGCAATATGAAAGATGTAGGCAATATGATCTGGTCTAAGATCCTACCTAATTTTTATACTTTGTATTCAGCTACCTGTGGTCTGCTCAGCTTTTTGGACACTCAAGAATTCTGTGTTCAATTAAGAAGCGAAAGCCTAAAATTTTTAATGGAATTAATTGTGAAAAAATGGATTCCATTACTAGAGATGACTTTTATCAAGAATAACTGAAGACGTGTAAATTTTAAAAAATAATTAATAAACCTACTCACTATGAAACCATTCAATGGCATGTCTTACATGGGAAAAATAATCCAGACTTCAATTTCAAAGATAAATAATTATTTACTGTTTCTCCCTATTTCTTCCAAAAAGCATCACATACATTTCATTCTAGGGCTGGAACAAAACATTTTATTTTTCATGTTTCGCAACACTATAAATATTCATAACCACATCCATTAAAAAAATACCGCTGAAAGTGTTTAAACCACAAAGGAGGAACAATTCCTTGAGCAGTCCTTGAAGAAATCACACTACAAGTTCCATCCAAATTGTTCTAGCATTTAAGCTAAAATTCCTGACCTTCAATAAATAGCCTCTACCTAACGAAGAATATTCAGGGAAGGACAAAAACATTCATTTCTGAAAAACTAAAAATGTTACTTTGCCTTCTCTCTTAGGAATTATTTCTGACTGCACAATCATTTTGATCTGGCTTTTTTATAATTCAGATTTTTGTTTTGTTTTCAAATCACTTTTAAGTGTCAAGATTTTTGCTGTTGGATTGTTTTCTTTTCCTTGTTGTACTTTCCCCCCCTACTTTTAGCAAAAATGTTTTTGTTGTAAAAACTTTCCTAACTAGTCAAGGGATCCTGAAGATTTAGAAAGAGTTGTCATAAAACTAATAAAGGTCCTACTTCCAATGCACCCTTATCACAAAGCAGTGTGACCTACATTTTGAAGTTTGGTTTCTGTGGACACATTAGCATGTAAGCAACAAGAACCTTAAAGTAGAATGACAAGACACCATCCCCCCTCCCCCAAAAAATTGTGTAACCTAGACTTTCTAATTTTTTTTAAAGTAATACTTCAAAGTCTATCACCTGACATTCTGAGACTTTCATTTAAATATTTATTTTCTTAGATTTATCAATCATGGACAATTTTCGTATAATGCCAAAGCTGAAAGCCCTAGGAATCAATCAATCCAAATAAAGCATCTAAAGCCTTGAGAGGTAAAGCAAATTGTCCATGGGCACACAGCTAGTTAGACAAAATTGTCTTCTGTCGTTTCATTCTTAAATATAAGAAATGTTTCCCCTGAAACATCTGGAGCTTCCTTTAATGGTATTTAAATTATATGTCTGCAACAAGGAGTCTCAAATCACAATCCTGAAACCAAACATGATTTGTAAAGAGCTCATGATTACAAGATCAAAAAGACTACATTAATATGACATCAGCTCATTAATTTGTACCTTCATTCCTGCCCTCCTGCAATTTAAAAATAGCTCCACTGATTATGGCAAGGTTTTCTTCCTTTTGAAAAAAAAAAAAAAAGGCAGCATAATTAAATTTTTCACTGTTATCTTTGAGGAACATTTAGAGGCTCAGAGCCAAATCCTATCTGGGAAAATTTTAAATTCATCTGTACAAAACTGGAGAAGAACACAGATCTGAGGAGGAATGTGGATTGAATGACCTGCTGTATATTTCAAAACTTACTGTCTAGGAGTTATTTCACGGCCAATGTGAGCAGCTACTTGACATTTTATTTTCCTTTTTGGCTTCTTTGTGCTTCTCTGGTATTCCTGAGAACTCAGCATTATTCCAAACAATTATGAAATTCCAAATATCTGAAATTCTAGGTACTTATAAGTAAATTTGTTGAAAGTTAATGGGGACAGCTCTCTGTCAGTAATCTGATGAGCCCATTTTACATAGAGAGCATTGGAGGAAAATTTCAAATAGTTTTTTTTTTTTTTTTTACAAAATTGTGGGGAGTTTTTTTTTAAATGGCTTAGCAATATGAATATATGTAGATAGTTTTAACCAATAAGTTACCTGTGTGTATAATAAATCATATATATGGTTGCTTCCTTGTATTCTCAATATATATTTCTAATTTATAGTTGTTCCTACTTATTAGAGTATGTTACTAAACCTCAAAGAATTAGCCCCACTTTAGTCCAGTGTTGCTCTAGTCTAAATGGAAATGACCTGCCTGGTGACTCCTATCCCTACATTCCTGAGTTGCCAATAAACTGGCACTGGTCACTGTAGTTACATGGTAGCCCAGGGATGAAATGCTGTTCTGTAGTATCATTCACTAAAAAAATGCCTGTTCAGTTTTTTCCGATCAGCTCAGGTCTCGGACTGTTAGATAACTTAAAATCTGTCTTTCACAGATTTATTTTTGAGGAACAAATTTCTAAGTAATAGTTACTGACTTTTTAGGTGGGACATTTAAATTCATAGATTATAGACTTTTACAGCCTTGTCTTCTAAGGAGGGCAGCCGACTAGCAGAGCCAGGAAAGGATGTAGGGTGTTTGGCGAATAATAATAGTGAGATTCTGTTTGATGGCATTGAAGAGCAGGGAGCCATATAGGCATCCACTTGTCTTTGAATTGAGTATGTTCTCTCTTTTGTTTAATGTAAGAGAAATCTAGGAAAAGATATTAAAATATATTTGTTCAGGGACTTCCCTGGTGGCACAGTGGTTAAGAATCCACCTACTAATGCAGGGGAAACGGGTTTGATCCCTGGTCTGGGAAGATCTCACATGCCGTGGAGCAACTAAGCTCTTGAGCCACAACTACTGAGCCTGCGTGCCACAACTACTGAGCCTGCGTGCCACGATTACTGAGACCACGTGCCGCAACTGCTGAAGCCTGCACGCTCTAGGGCCTGTGTGCCACAACTACTGAGCCTGTGCGCCTAGAGCCCATGCTCTGCAACAAGAGAAGCCACCACAATGAGAGCCCACACACCACAATGAAGAGTAGCCCCCGCTCGTCACAACTAGAGGAAGCCCACGCGCAGCAACAAGGACCTAATGCAGCCAAAAAATATGTATATTTTTTCAAACATAAAGTAGAACTTTCCCGGACCGGGGCACGAACCCGCGTCCCCTGCATCGGCAGGCGGACTCCCAACCACTGCGCCACCAGGGAAGCCCTCAAATAGTTTTTTATAGAACGGCTTTTGTTTGCCCTTGTTTTAATGTAAAGTGAAGTGCTTTATTTGTACATAAGGAATATGTCAAGAGAACTCTTTTATGTGGGTCAGGAAACTCTGAAGGTTTATTGCCTTCTCCTCCCCTACGTCAGGGTCATTGCACAATCTCTACCTGGAAAGTCCTTCACCCTGTCCCTTTTCATGACTAGCTTTTCTTTAGATGTCAAGGCTTTTCTCAAATGCCACTTCTTCCTGGAGGCCTTTGCTGACTTCTCATATGAAAAGAATCCACAATTCCCAGCCCAGTCACCTTCTCAACTGAAAAAGTCACAGTCTTACAAACTTTCCACTGTGTCCTTGTATCATGTGTGTTATGATTACCCTAGACTTTATCTGTCTTGTTTACTGGCATATTCCTAGAACGTAGATCAATGTCATACATACAAATAAGGGTTGAAAAAATGCAAGCTTCTACAGGACCAAATACTACAGTATATTCTGCTCTGGAAGAATAATACTGTAAAGTCTGTCTCCTGACCTTATTCTGAGAATTTCGTTATAGGATTTATTTTCCTAGATTTATCAATAACGGACATCTTCTTGAAGAAAGAAGGAGGAAGATGCACGCTTTCACTTTTTGGGACATAGAAAGAAGTTTAAAAGGAGGAAAGGGCCTTTCCTACCAATACTTTCAAGAATACTCTAATAACACTCTAATAGTCTAAAATACTCTACTAAACACATTCTAATACTCTAGAAATAGAGTCTTTCAATAGACAATAATAACAAAAGAAGTTATAAGTTACTGAGCACTTACCAGTGTGAATATTTTGGTTATATTAACTCAGTTTAAGAAAAAAAATGAAAGAGGTAGTATTATAATCTCTTTCTTTTAGATGAAGATGTTGATATACAGAGTGCTGAAATATCTTGCACTTATCCCTGATCATTTACCTGTCAGGTGGCAGAGCTTTGGAAACGATATACTACCTACTTTACTACTATGCTTCTTTTATTTATTTATTTATTTATTTATTTATTTATTTATTTATTTTTGCGGTACGCGGGCCTCTCACTGCTGTGGCCTCTCCTGTTGCAGAGCACAGGATCCGGATGCGCAGGCTCAGCGGCCATGGCTCACAGGCCCAGCTGCTTCGCAGCATGTGGGATCTTCCCGGACCGGGGCATGAACCCACGTCCCCTGCATCGGCAGGCGGACTCTCAACCATTGCACCACCAGGGAAGCCCTACTATGCTTCTTTTAACTAAGACATAAACATAGCAAAAACAAAAATTTAAAAAGTAAGCCTTTGTAATTAGAGTTGATGATTATAAATACCAAGATTTTCCTATGTAACTTAACCATCCATTCTTTTTTTAAATTAATTTATTTTATTTTTGGTTGCGTTGGGTGTTCCTTACTGCGTGTGGGCTTTTCTCTGGTTGCAGCAAGCAGGGCCTACTCTTTGTTGCAGTGCTCAGGCTTCTCATTGCGGTGGCTTCTCTTGTTGTGGAGCATGGGCTCTAGGCGCACAGGCTTCAGTAGTTGTGGCTCACAGGCTCTAGAGCACAGGCTCAGTAGTTGTGGCACACGGGCCCAGCTACTCCATGGCATGTGGGATCTTCCCGGACCAGGGATCGAACCAGTGTCCCCCTCATGGGCAGGAGGATTCCTAACCACTGCGCCACCAGGGAAGCCCTAACCTTCCATTTTTCTATTGACGTAATGTGAG
>NW_006787547.1:1581790-1585092 GCF_000442215.2 Lipotes vexillifer | reverse complement strand
TAGGGAAAGTGCAGAGGATAGTGCTGCACTCTGGAACTTGCATCAACAGAGCTTTTACCACTTCTAGGTTCAGAGGAATGGCTAGAAGGAGAGGCTAATACACCTAGAAGGAAGAGTTATACAATGTGACTACCTTGAGAGGGGGCCATACATATCGATCAAGGGCCAGCCAGCCTACCGTGATCCCATAGGAAAGGAGACAGCAGAATAAATACTCTCTCAAAATGGATGACCCAAAAGTTAGATCTTGAAACTAGGATTCACACTGATGTGATTTATTAACAAAATGCTCCCAGAAGAAAGCAATAATGTTGTGGGGAAAAGAAGTTAAACAAGGGTACAATTTCAGGCAAAGTTCCAGCTTCAGCAGACCCTGCAGGGAAGTATGGTGTATAAATTATGCCTCAGAATTTGTACTGTCTCAGAGCAAAATAACTGGGCTTTCCTACTTCTGTGCTAGTTGACCATTAGTTAGGGATCAACCATAAGCACCTACATTCTTAAGCATTTCCCACTTTTCAGCACGTATGGTTGTATGACTTTGTCAGGGCTGCCATAACAAAATACCACAGACCAGGAGACTCAAACTACAGTAATGTATTTTCTCACAGTTTTGGAGGCTGAAGTCCAAGAGTAAGGGGTTGGCAGGTTTGGTTTTTTCTGAGACCTCTCTCTTTGGCTTGCAGATGGCTGCTTTCTTGCTGTGTCCTCACGTGGTCTTTCCTCTGTGAGCATCCCTGGTGTTTCTTTGTGTGTCAAAATGTTCTCTTCTTATAAGGACACCATTCAGATTGAATTAAGGCCAACACTGGTGGCCTCATTTTAACTTAATCACCTCTTTAAAGGTCCTATATTCAGAAACAGTCACATTCTAATGAAGAGAGGTCCCATATATGAATTTTGGGGGGTTACAATCAACCCATCATATAGGTCAAGGTAGCTCTATTATTCTTAAGACAGTCCTGCAAGTAAAGTTACAGATGCCATCCCTTAAAACTAAAAGTACACATAAGCTAGGGATAGACACACACAAACAGTGTAACGATGTATGCATATTTGGGCAAAGAATAACAGTTAAGTATCTGCTATACTGCATTTTAATTCTAACATTAACTACCCAGAGTCAGGGCAGACTCTAAAGGGTGAAAACACAGTGCCTTCACATCAGACAACAGCCATGAGTGCTAGTGTTCCCAGGCCACCCACACTCTGACCAGCAGGCTGAAAACTGGGGGGAATCCCCTAACACTCAGCTTTGACAATCCACTAAAACGACCCAAAGACTCAGGAAGTGCTCCACTTATCATTACAGTTTTATTACAAAAGATACAAATCAGAACCAGCCAAAAAAAAAAGAGATGCATAGTGAGCAGTCTGAGAGGGTCCTAAACATGTAGCTATTATGTCCTATCCTTGTGGAACCAGGACTTATCACCCTACAGGAACCAACCAGGAAGCTCTCCCAAGCTTCAGGCGGCCAAGGTTTTTATTGGTCTTTCATTACATAGGCATGATTCATTGAATTACTGGCCACATGACTGAATTCAATCTCGAACCCTCCTTCTCTCCAGGAAGGTCACAGGATCAGGCTCATATCACTTAGCTCAAAGATCCAACCCTCGAACCACATGGTTGATCTTTCAGGTGAGGCCACCCCTCATCCTGACTATCTAGAAGTCCACCTTTCTAGGGGCCCACCATGAATTACTTTATTAGCATAAACTCAGGGGTGGTCCCAAGGGCCCACCGTGAATAACAAAGATACTCCTACCACTACGAAAAGTCCAAGGTTTTAGAAGTTTCCTCCTAAGGACTCCAGATAAAGAAAAAATTCTTTATTATACAACAGTAACCCAACATTATTCTCCTACCTCCATCTGATCGTCTGCCAGGGTTCTCAATGGACCAAACAGCTAGGAAGCCATGTGAAATGTAGTTTGGGGAGAGAAAAAAAGGCTGAGGATAAATAGTGCATTTTTATTTGGAGTGAACATTCTTTTAAGAAAGAAGGGGACGCTCAGAATATAAAGCACCTAATAGGACTAGAAAAGATGACTAGAGAGGTGAAAAAGATGATGCATTCAATATCTCCACTGATTATCTAGGTGTTCTTAGACCTATCCTTTAGCTGATGTTTGGCTCCCATTTTCAGATGATGAAATTCAGACCCAAAGACCTATACTGCTTTCGAATTAAAAATTTCAGGTGCCATGAAGTCCCTGATTTGCATTCAGCCACTAATATTAATAAGAACCACTTATATATGAAAAATTCTAGGTACTGACATTATTGTGGCTGCTAAGCTACATATCTGGGACCACAGAGAGTCTAAAGAGAAAAACTATAGAGTTTATTGTGGTAGTTGCAACACAGCTTAAAAGTATTAATGTATAGGCCTCTAACAGCTCTCAATTCAAACCCCCAAAGTCAGATCACCTCTGAAAGAATTTTAAAGTAATGCTCAGCTAATATCATCAGTGTTTTTCTCTAAACCTCACAAGTGTACACCTTGTATGAAGTCCCTGGGGGGGGGGGGAAATGGCAGTCATGTCACAATTTAACTGAAATGGCAATTGCTATAAATAGTTCTGTAAAACAGAAACACCATAACTGAGGCAATTATGAAATAATTTGAATGATATTCCCATGACTCTAACAAGACTGTAAGTTCTCAGTTTAACACGAACTCCTTCAGCATCTTAACACAGAGCCTGCCTGGCACTTAGTTGGTGCTAAATTAAATAACTGCTGGATAAATAAAAGTTTCCTTACTGTGACAGCAGACAATGTGATTTAATTTTCTGAGCATCCAATTTCTTATTAGTAATTTGAGGAGCATCATATTTTCTTTAGAGGTTTGTTGTAGTGATTAAATCAGGCCATGAATATGAAGATTCTTCCCAAATGTAAAGGGCTATAACAAAAGGATGATTAACAGAGCACTCAGCTCAAAACAGATTTCTGAGAAATGACAAATGGAAGTCAGAGTACCCTTTCCTGCACTTTACACTCATTGCTTCCCCTGGGCTTCTCTTTTTAGTACCACTACTCCAGTCCTTCACCAAACTACATTATAATATGAGCCAGTCAAAAGAAGATTCCCGAGTCAATGACTTACCTTACAAGCCCCCAACCTACAGTCCCTCAATGACCTTAGTACATTTGGTTGCCATTTGTCAGGAAAGGTTTCATAGTAGAGGAGAACCTAAGAAATAGCTGATCATCTTCTTTCTATAATGATTTTAATTACCCAATATAGTAGGTGTGATCTTGTAGCAGTTGACTCTGAAGTCTAAAGTCAT
>NW_006787547.1:1538879-1581780 GCF_000442215.2 Lipotes vexillifer | reverse complement strand
TTTCCCTACTCTTACTAGCAGAGCGGCAGTAGGGAAGTTATTTAACATCTCAAAACACAGTTTCCTTACTGTAAAATGGGAAAGATAATACTATAATACATCTGAATATATAGAGCTGATTGGAGAATAAAACAAGATATTTCAATCAGGCACTTAAATATAGAGGTAATTGACACACAGCACTCTAAAGTAATAGTAATAGTAGAAAAAGACAGCAATAGACAATTGTGACATTGTATTTGTGTTGTATTTTTACTTTGACTTTGATCTCTTTGGGGTGACAGAGATTCTTGGCTTGACCGAACTTCTCCTCACAAACCTTCTCCTAGGCCCATCTGTTTATGTCCTTGTAAAATCCAGTTTTAGCAAGAACCTTGCTAAGTCATTTCATCAAGAATTCCCCTAACCTTGATATATGGTCCCCCTCTACATCTAATCAAAATTCCTCACTCCCCACTCTTGGTATCTGATCACCCTGGTCTGCCTTCAAGAGGAATCCTATTAGGTCAGTTTAGCCAGAATTCCCCCAGACTTGATGTTTCCTTTTACTAATTTTTCATCCAAAGACCCACCTTCTCCTTCAGTATACACTCCCACTGTATTTGTTGTATTGGGAATGGCAGTGCAGGTCTATACTGGGGTTTCTTTTCCCCTATTGCAGGAGTCCTGAATAAAATTTGCCTTTATAGCCATAATATCTGTCCGGCTCTGGTTTTCTTCGACAGGGAGGGAGTATAGAATGATATTATACAAAAGGGGTTCGTTGTTGAGTTACTGTTTTGTGTGCTTGTTGGTTTTGGGGGTTTTTTTTGCCATGGGAACATGTATTCTGTTGAACAAAAACCCAAAAATGTGGATTGCAAAGTTATAATACTACATACCCATAATATAAAATTATTTTAAAATAATATCGAGTAAATTATTTAATAATACATGGTAATACTAGTGGGAAAAAAGAAGGAGCACTATTTTGCTTTTATATATTTCTGCAACTTTCAAAAGTCCCAAAATGGACTAACATTACTTTTCTTATTTAAAAATTTTTCACAAATCTATTGTAAAAATATCATTCTTCAGTGGAATTTTCACAGAACATTTTATGATTTTAAATACAAAGATTACTAATAGGATGTTTTGAGGCCAAATAAGTACAAGTTGCAAAGGCGGAAACACGTAATTGAACAAACAATTCTTGCATGTTTTTCATCAAGAGTTCCTGTCATCCTGATTGTCAACAGAGACTATTAGAACCAGGCAAAAATACAATAATATAACTTGTGTATAATCAAAAGACCCCATACTGAATATGAAATTCTGCTGGCTGAATTCTGGCTACGTGTGGGAGGACTCCAGAGACTGTCTGCAGGTAGCTTATTATGTTGCTATCTATTCAGGGGTCCAAGCTATTGGTGCATACCACTTTAGTGAGTAAATGAAAACCTATATAAAATAAATGGTCCATCAAATGAGATAAAAAGAAGGTACATTAACAGGTAGTAATGTATCTTTAGTACTGAATGAAACCAGTCCTGGATATATTCTTACAGTTTCTTGGAAACTCCCACAGGGAGCCAACTTTCTTGCATCATTCATTTTAACCTCTATAAAGTGATAATCCATCATTATGAAAGCAAGCATCTGAAAAGACTGTAA
The DNA here is from genome assembly GCF_000442215.2 of Lipotes vexillifer. NCBI lineage: Eukaryota > Metazoa > Chordata > Mammalia > Artiodactyla > Lipotidae > Lipotes > Lipotes vexillifer. The sequence continues at coordinate 1,580,127 of NW_006787547.1, read as the reverse complement.
TAACCTCTTATAAAGCCTTGCCTATCATCCATTTAAATGATAAAGTTTGATACTGTGGATGACCGAACTGAAAAGAATTAAGAGGAAATAAATTTAAATGTGCTAAATGGTCATTTAAAAAAAAAAAATCTGCCATATATTGACATTTGAATTTAAATGAATTAAATGGAATAATATATTTTACTATATGTATATCTAAATTATAAATCTCAAACTAGTTGTGCAAAATCAATATAATCGTCTCCATTCAAAATTGAGAAAATTGAGACTTAAAAGGAATGCCAGAATTGGCCAAGGTCACACAGAAATAAATGGTTGATCTAGTATTCCAATTTGAATCCATGTCTCTTATATTTCTAATATTTATTTCCATTCTACATCTGCAAATGAGCGAATTATCAATCATTTCTCTTACGTTGTAAAAAAAAAAAAAAAGGCTCACTGTGAGTCAAGCTCTGTGCTAAAGATTTTACATGAATTTCCTCATTGCTACCTTTATGGTAGGTTATTTGACGTATCATATCCTCAAGGGAGGTGATAAATATAGTGTCTCTGATTATTTTAACATCCTTGCCTATCTGAAGAATGAATAAGTGAATGAATGAATGAATAGATGGTATAGGTGAAGCCATTAAGTCTACCCGATTGTAAGTTCCATTTAGACTGAAGATAAAAGTAAAATTTTAATTTGTTCTGTACTGTGTGTAATTATATCTTATAGTGTTGGTACTAAGTGACTTTAGTAGCCCAGAATTGGGATCAACACGAAATGTAGGTCATATTTTAGCAAAATGATTAGGTTGATAAGTGTTACTCAGTGGCTATATATATGTTTGGCAAAATAATACATGTAAACTTTAATCCTAACACTCTTTTATCCTTAATCTACTTCTCAACATTTACTGATATGCTCCGCCCCTATCATGCAGTTTCTACACTGGCTATTCATTTCCATTTGAAGAAACACAAACTTTGTCACCTTTCACCCTTCACAGATCCTCCTCTCTCTATCTGGAGTATCATTTTCCTTCCTTTGACCTCATATTGTTTTCTTTGGAAACATAGCCCAGTCTTCATTATTTTTTCCTGTTCTGTGTTCCACTAGCATCTTACTCTCTAATGGTCTTCATTTAATTACCTCTATTTCCCTCTGCTATATAAGCCAACTGAGTGCAGAGATCATAGCTTGGGTTGATCATTCTGTCCCTAGTCATTGAAAATATTAAGAAAGTACTAAATTACATTGAAGGTCTTATTGTAGTCTATAAAACAAACAAAACAGTGCTAGCTTTATTAAAGTTCCATACATAATTGTTGCCAATACCCCTAGGGTATTTCTGTAGTGCGAGAAGGCACGTTTTCACTATGTTAATATTATCATATACTCCTCTATATCCTTCAGCAAGGAATGTGGCCTTCTTATTACCTTGATTTCAACCAAGTGAGATTTGTGGCAAACTTATGACCTTTAGAGCTATAAGGTAATAAATTTGTTCTGCTTATGCTGCTAGGTATGTTGGTATTTGTTATGGAAGTAAAGGAAAACTAATACATGATCACAATTCTTATTGTATTATAATGTCTCTGTTGATCTAACAACCAGACAGTTAGCTTCTTGAAAGCAAGTGTGGGACACATGACTTGCTTCTACAGTAACCATAGCTAGGGATTAACATTTGATTATAAAAGTGGAAAGAAATTTGTATGTTGTCTGATCCAGTATTAATGCTTAAATCTCAGCTGAAACATCCTGCTATTCCAGTGCTTGAGAAAATCTCCAGTGGTTGAGAATTAGTTATCTATGGAACATGTTTAGTGTTTAGGAATCCACTATGTTACATGCACATCAGGAAGGAGCCACAGATCAATATAAAGAAGAATTTTTAATTCCACGCATTGATAAATGACCTAATTTTGCTATTTAGGATAAGCTGAATTACTTTTCAACACTAACTGGCTCATGTGGAAACTGCTGACATTTTCCTCTATGAGTCCTGCCTCCAGTCTGTGGCTTCTTACATGTCACAGGTTCAAACCCATCCCCATCCTGCTAAAACAACTTTGGGTAGTCTCCATTTTAGTACTGACTCTTATAAATTTGATATGCACTCTAACGACAGTCCTGATGAAAAAAGACTTTTTATAAAGGTTTATAAACAGACTATGAAACAAAACCTGATTTTCTTTCATTTGACTACAGGCAGTACGTAACATAAATTTTGGGAAATATGAAAAACACTTTTTTAGCAGAGTCATAATGATTTTAGTAAGAGTTAAAACGCAACCCATACCCTGGGGCTAAAGGCAGGGAAACCAGCTAGATGATGACTGCCTTGAGCCAGATGCCACTGATGATGGATTGGAGAAGGAAAATTGCAATGAAGGAGGAGATTAGTAGTAAAACTTCAGATTTTATTTTTTTAATAGTATAACAAGCAGGAGTTGCTGATGGAAGAGATGTGCTGTGTGAAGGATAAAAATACATCATTGATGTTTTCAGGATCTAAGACTACAATCCCCTGAAAGGTAGAATTGCCATTTACTGACATGGTGTGGCATGAAGAAGGATTATGCTTCGGGAAAAATATCTAAAAATGAGATTTTAATATGTTACTTTTGAAGTATCTATTAGCAATCCAAGTGGAGATGTACAGAAGGAAGTTGTATATACAGCCCAGAGAAATATCAATGCTGGATATATAATATTGTAAGATGTCAGTGGATATAAGACTTTTTAAGGTATGAGACTGGATGTGGAACTTATTATAGATAGAAAAAAAGACCCAGTGCCTCAATACTTCAAACTGTAATGTTTCAGTACCTATTTGGAAGATCCAACAAAAGATATAAAGAAGCTGCAGCTACTCAGAAGGACAGCCAAGAGAGTTTTGTACTAGAAGTCAATAGAAAAAAAGAAAAGCATAAAAACAAGGGATTGATTGCTGATAACAAATCACATAAAAAATAAATTAAAACTGATCCTTGGAATTGATGATATGCTTATTGTAATAGGTTTCTTAGTGAAATTGTGGAAGTGAATGCCTCACTGAGGTGTGTTTAAGAGATGACTGGAAGAAAGGGGTCAGCATCAGAAGTTAAACATTTTTTTTGGTTGAATTTTATTTTATTTTTTCATATAGCAGGTTCGTAGGTTCTTATTAGTTATCCAATTTATACATATTAGTGCATATATGTCAATCCCAATCTCCCAATTCATCACACCACCACCACCTCCCAGGCACTTTCCCCCCTTGGTGTCCATACATTTCTTCTCTACATCTGTGTCTCTATTTCTGCCCTGCAAACCGGTTCAACAGCACCATTTTTCTAGGTCCCACATATATGCAATAATATACGATATTTGTTTTTCTCTTTCTGACTTACCTTACTCTGTATGACAGTCTCTAGATCCATCCACATCTCTAAAAATGAACCAATTCCGTTCCTTTTTATGGCTGAGTAATATTCCATTGTATATATGTACCACATCTTCTTTATCCATTCGTCTGTCAATGGGCATTTAGGTTGCTTCCATGACCTGGCAATTGTAAATAGTTCTGCAATGAACATTGGGGTGCATGTGTCTTTTTGAATTATGGTTTTCTCTGGGTATATGCCCAGTAGTGGGATTCCTGGGTCATGTGGTAGTCCTATTCTTAGTTTTTTAAGGAACCTCCATACTGTTCTCCATAGTGGCTGTATCAATGTACATTTCCACCAACAATGGAAGAGAGTTCCCTTTTCTCCACATCCTCTCCAGCGTTTGTTGTTTGTAGATTTTCTCATGATGCCCATTCTAACTGGGGTGAGGTGATACCTCACTGTAGTTTTGATTTGCATTTCTCTAATAACTAGTGATGTTGAGCAGCTTTTCATGTGCTTCATGGCCATCTGTATGTCTTCTTTGGAGAAATATCTATTTAGGTCTTCTGCCCATTTTTTGATTCGGTTGTCTGCTTTTTTAATATTGAGCTGCATGAGCTGTTTATATATTTTGGAGATTAATCCTCTGTCCATTCATTCATTTGCAATTATTTTCTCCCATTCTGAGGGTTGTCTTTTCATCTTGTTTGTAGTTTCCTTTGCTTTGCAAAAGCTTTAAAGTTTCATTAGATCCCGTTTATTTTTGTTTTTATTTCCATTACTCTAGGAGATGGATCAAAAAATATCTTGCTATAATTTATGTCAGAGTGTTCTTCCTATGTTTTTCTCTAAGAGTTTTATAGTGTCCGGTTTTACATTTAGGTCTCTAATCCACTTAATGTTCGAATTTCATTCTTTTACATGTAGCTGTCCAGTTTTCCCAGTACCACTTCTGAAGAGACTACCTTTTCTCCATTGTATATCCTTGCCTCCTTTGTCATAGATTAGTTGACCGTAGGTGTGTGGATTTATCTCTGGGCTTTCTATCTTGTTCCATTGATCTATATTTCTTTTTTTGTGCCAGTACCATATTGTCTTGATTACTGTAGCTTTGTAGTATAGTCTGAAGTCAGGGAGTCTGATTCCTCCAGGTCCGTTTTTTTTCCCACAAGACTGCTTTGGCTATTCGGAGTCTTTTGTGTCTCCATACAAATTGTAAGATTTTTTTTTTTCTAGTTCCATAAAAAATGCCATTGGTAATTTGATAGGGATTGCACTGAATCTGTAGATTGCTTTGGGTAGTATAGTCATTTTCACAATATTGATTCTTCCAATCCAAGGACATGATGTACTACTCCACCTGTGTGTATCAACTTTACTTTCTTTCATCAGTGCCTTATAATTTTTTGCATACAAGTCTTTTGTCTCCCTAGGTAGGTTTATCCCTAGGTATTTTATTCTTTTTGTTGCTATGGTAAATGGGAGTGTTTCTTTAATTTCTCTTTCAGATTTTTCATCATTAGTGTATAGGAATGCAAGAGATATCTGTGCATAAATTTTGTATCCTGCAACTTTACCAAATTCATTGATTAGCTCTAGTAGTTTTCTGGTGACATCTTTAGGATTCTCTATGTATAGTATCATGTCATCTGCAAACAGTGACAGTTTCACTTCTTCTTTTCCAATTTGTATTCCTTTTGTTTCTTTTTCTTCTCTGATTGCTGTAGCTAGGACTTCCAAAACTACGTGGAATAATAGTGGAAGAGTGGACATCTTTGTCTTGTTCCTGATCTTAGAGGAAATGCTTTCAGTTTTTCACCATTGAGAAGGATTGGTGTTAGCTCTTCTCTAAATGTTTGATAGAATTCACCTGTGAAGCCATATGGTCCTGGAACTTTTGTTTGTAAGATTTTTAATCACAGTTTCAATTTCATTACTTGTGATTGGTCTGCTCATATTTTCTATTGCTTTATGGTTCAGTCTTGGAAGGTTATACTTTCCTAAGAACTTGTACATTTCTTCCAGGTTGTCCATTTTATTGGCATAGAATGGCTGTAGTAGTCTCTTAGGATGCTTTGTATTTCTGTGGTGTCTGTTGTAACTCCTCCTTCTTCATTTCTAATTTTATTGATTTGAGTCCTCTCCCCCTTTTTCTTGATGAGTCTGGCTAATGGTTTATCAATTTTGTTTATCTTCTCAAAGAACCAGCTTTCAGTTTTATTGATCTTTGCTCTTGTTTTCTTTGTTTCTATTTCATTTATTTCTGCTCTGATCTTTATGAGTTCTTTCCTTCTGCTAACTTTGGGTTTTCTTGTTCTTCTTTCTCTAGTTCCCTTAGGTGTAAGGTTAAATTGTTTGAGATTGTTCTTGTTTCGTGAGGTAGGCTTGTATTGCTATAAACTTCCCTCTTAGGACTGCTTTTCATGTATCCCATAGGTTTTGGATCATTGTGTTTTTGTTGTCATTTGTCTCTAGGTATTTTGTGATTTCCTCTTTGATTTCTTCAGTGATCTCTTGGTTGTTTAGTAATGTATTATTTAGCCTCCATGTGTTTGTGTTTTTTACGCTTTTTCTCCGGTAGCTGATTTCTAATCTCATAGCGTTGTGGTCAGAAAAGATGCTTGATATGATTTCAGTTTTCTTAAATTTACTGAGGCTTGATTTGTGACCCAAGATGTGATCTATCCTGGAGAATGTTCCATGTGCACTTGAGAAAAAAGTGTAATCTGCTGTTTTTGGATAGAATGTCATGTAAATATCGATTAAATCTATCTGGTCTGTTGTGTCGTTTAAAGCTTGTGTTTCCTTATTAATTTTCTGTTTGGATGATCTGTCCATTGGTGTAAGTGAGGTGTTAAAGTCCCCCACTATTATTGTGTTACTGTCAATTTCCTCTTTTAGAGCTGTTAGCAGTTGCTTTATGTATTGAGGTGCTCCTATGTTGGGAACATATACCTTTATAATTGTTATACCTTCTTCTTGGATTAATCCTTTGATCATTATGTAGTGTCCTTCCTTGTCTCTGGGAACGTTCTTTATTTTAAGGTCTATTTTATGTGACATGAGAACTGCTACTCCAGCTTTCTTTTGATTTCCATTTGCATGGAATATCGTTTCCCATCCTCACACTTTCAGTCTGTATGTGTCCCTAGGTCTGAAGTGGGTCTCTTGTAAACAGCCTATACATTGGTCTTGTTTTTGTTAACATTCAGTGAGCTTGTGTCTTTTGGTTAGAGCATTTAATCTATTTACGTTTAAGGTAATTATCAATATGTATGTTCCTATTACCATTTTCTTAATTATTATGGTTTTGTTTTTGTAGGTCCTTTTCTTCTCCTGTGTTTCCCATTTAGAGAACTTCCTTTAGCATTTGTTGTAGAGCTCGTTTGGTGGTGCTGAATTCTCTTTGCTTTCGCTTGTCTGTAAAGCTTTTGATTTCTCCATCGAATCTGAATGAGATCCTTGCTGGGTAGAGTAATCTTGGTTGTAGGTTCTTCCTTTCATCACTTTAAATATATCATGCCACTCCCTTCTGGCTTGTAGAATTTCTGCTGAGAAGTCAGCTGTTAACCTTATGGGAGTTCCCTTGTATGTTATTTATCGTTTTTCCCTTGTTGCTTTCAATAATTTTTCTTTGTCTTTAATTTTTGTCAGTTTGATTACTACGTGTCTCGGCATGTTTCTCCTTGGGTTTATCCTGTATGGGACTCTCTGTACTTCCTGGACTTGATTGGCTATCTCCTTTCCCATGTTAGGGAAGTTTTTGACTATAATGTCTTCAAATACTTTCTTGGGTCCTTTCTCTCTCTCTTCTCCTTCTGGGAGCCCAATAATGTGAATGTTGCTGCGTTTAATGTTGTCCCAGAGGTCTCTTAGTCTGTCTTCATTTCTTTTCATTCTTTTTTCATTATTCTGTTCCACAGCAGTGAATTCCACCATTCTGTCTTCCAGGTCACTTATCCGTTCTTCTGCCTCAGTAATTCTGCTATTGATTCCTTCTAGTGTAGTTTTCATTTCAGTTATTGTATTGTTCATCTCTGTTTGTCTGTTCTTTAATTCTTCTAAGTGTTTTTTCTTTAATTTTTCTAGGTCTTTGTTAAACATTTCTTGCATCTTCTCGATCTTTGCCTCCATTCTTTTTCCGAGTTCCTGGATCATCTTCACTATCATTATTCTGAATTCTTTTTCTGAAAGGTTGCCTATCTCCACTTCATTTAGTTGTTTTTCTTGGGTTTTATCTTGTTCCTTCATCTGGTACAAAATCCTCTGCCTTTTCATTTTGTGTATCTTTCTGTGAATATGGTTTTTGTTCCAAGGCTGCAGAATTGTAGTTCTTCTTTCTTCTGCTGTCTGCCCTCTGGTGGAGGTAATTTAAGAAGCTTGTGCAAGTTTCCTGATGGGAGGGACTGGTGGTGGGTAGAGCTGGGTGCTGCTCTGGTGGGCAGAGCTCTGTAAAACTTTAATCCACTAGTCTGCTGATGGGTGGGGCTTGGTTCCCTCCGTGTTGGTTGTTTGGCCTGAGGCGACCCAGCACTGGAGCCTACAGACTCTTTGGTGGGTCTAATGGCAGACTCCTGGAGGGCTCATGCCAAGAAGTACCTCCCAGAACTTCTGCTGCCAGTGTCCTTGTCCCCGTGGTGAGCCACAGCCACCTCCCACCTCTGCAGGAGACCCTCCAACACTAGCAGGTAGGTCTGGTTCAGACTCCTATGGGGTCACTTCTCCTTCCCCTGGGTCCCGATTCACACACTACTTCGTGTGTGCCCTCCAAGAGTGGAGTCTGTTTCCCCCAGTCCTGTATAAGTACTGCTATCAAATCCCACTAGCCTTCATAGTTTGATTCTCTAGGAATTCCTCCTCCCGTTGCCAGGCCCCCAGGTTGGGAAGCCTGACATGGGGCTCAGAACCTTCACTCCATTGGGTGGACTTCTGTGCTATAAGTGTTCTCCAGTTTGTGAGTCACCCACCCAGCAGTTACACGATTTGATTTTATTATGACTGCACCCTTCCTACTGTCTCATTGTGGCTTCTCCTTTGTCTCTGGATGTACGGTATCTTTTTTGGTTAGTTCCAGTGTCTTCCTGTCAATGATTGTTCAGCCGTTAGTTGTGATTCCTATGCTCTCACAAGAGGGAGTCACTCTGTATCTGAAGTTAAACATTTTTAATGGTTTTAAATTTAAAGAGAGAAGATAAATAGTGTGGTAGCTGGAGGGAGACAATGTATATAGAGAGATTATTATTCATTTTAGAATGAAGAAATTATAGCTCCTTTGTATGCCACTGAGAATCAATACAGGAGGAGGGATTGATGATGGAAGGATTGACAGGGCAATTGCTGGGTTGACTTCTTTATGTTCTTGAATAATGAGGGAGATGGGAATTTGTGCGTTAAATGAAGGGGTTGGCTGAAGACAATGAGGAGTTTATTCAAGGAACAGGAAGAAAAATAAAAACGGTGTATACTGATACAGATGCACAGGATTAGCAACTGTGGAGTTGCTAGCATGTGGAAGTTATCTTCAAATGGCTTGCCTTGTCTCAGTGAAATAGGAACCCAGGTCATAAATTGAGAGTGAGGATGGAAGGTTGAGCAAAGAGGAAAGGATGTGAAATGATTGTCCTGTATAGTGGAGTAATAAATGGATTAGGGAAAAGATTGCCAGGAAGCCCACTGGGGGCTGGGATCAGGAATGTAAAGAGGAACCAGTCAACATTAAGTGTTTTATTTGAGCCATCTGTAGCTATGAAGTTGCAATATGCTGTCAGTGAAGTTCTGGATTTAACCAGGGCTGGAGTTAATTACATCACAAGAGGATGATGAAGGAAAGTGAAACAAAGCAGTTTCAGGGGTTTTGATTGAGCTGCATCAAAACTGCCTCCCCAATGGCCTCCAGCAGCGTTTGCCACAAACTTATCCTTTTTCTGTCTCCCAACACTTTCACTGTTGTTGGTTTTCTCAGTTGTGTAATCTGTACCTTTTTAGAGACTTCCAATTATACATGCAATAGTAGAGTTAGGAGTCATTCTCAGAACTACTGACCCCCTAAACCCCATTTACTCTCTTCTTCTTTAATCTATTTAATTTTAAAATAGATTTTTTACATATCTGATGCAAAATTCAAAATTACAACAATGGCAGAGCAAAAAGAAAGTGATCTTCATGCCCTTATCTTCCACCCAATCTATTAATAGAAACATTTAACTATAACATATAAGAATCCTCATACATATAACTTATTATGATTTGATTGTTTTGGTTTTATTTTAATGAAACTCCACATATATTTGTGCAGAAGCTGATCTTATAATTGAATGAAAATCACAGTTCTAAAATCACTTAATATTCCTTCCAGTTTAGTTGAAGACCACCTTTTCTGATTACCATCAGAAAGTTTCTTCTTGTTCAGTTTTCTTTTATATCTATATGTATACATATACATTTTATAATATATGTAATCAATGAAATTGTATATATATTTATGCACTTTTAAATTTATTTTCTATTAATATTTACTTTGAAAGTAAGGGTGAAAAATAGTTTGTTTTTCTTCTCTTGATTCACCTGATTTTACACAGAATATTCCATACACTGTTTCATACTTTGAGGAAGACTGGTGCTCCATTATTTACATTAAATCACACTGAAATATCCAATATTAAAGTTTGTTTTCATTGCTCTAAGTAGAGAGGCCCTTAAAAGAAGTATTCACATGTCTAGAGGCAAAGAAAAGTTTACTCTGAGAAATAACTCTGTGAATCTTAACAGCAAATGTTGGTCTGGATGTTTACGGATGTTTTTAACTTCAATGATATTTTTATTGAAGTCACCTATCTAGAAAAATTGCTTGACACCATTTGACTTTGTAGACAAAGCCTATATGAAACTTTTAAAATTCTATATTCAGGGCCTCCCTGGTGGCGCAGTGGTTGAGAGTCCACCTGCCGATGCAGGGGATGCGGGTTCGTGCCCCGGTCCGGGAGGATCCCACGTGCCGCGGAGCGGCTGGGCCCGTGAGCCATGGGCGCTGAGCTTGCGCGTCCGGCAACGGGAGAGGCCACGACAGTGAGAGGCCCACATATTGCAAAAAAAATAAAATAAAATAAAAATTCTATATTCATTCTTTTTATTGTCGTTAAGGTAAAAATTCACACAACATAAAATTGACTACTTTAAAGTAAACAATTACTGTAATCATTTATTTTTATTGATAACTTACATTAAGCTAGACTGTATGCTATGCAAGGGGTATGAGTAGGGAGGAATTGGAATTCAAAACATTGGGCCCATTCATTTATTTAAAAAAAAAAAAAACAAAAAACCCAACACTTTATCTGGAAGCATTTCCTAATTCCTCCTTCACTCCTGATCCTTCATCTTCTATATTCCAAAATAACTTTTCATCCTTCTTAAAATACTACATTATTAGGAATGTGTATATTTCCTGCCTGCAACAGGAAAGACCACCATTTTTGTGATGGTGGTCTTTCCTATGATATGAACAGAGTTGATATTCAATAAATGTGTTTTAAATTTAAATGTTAAGTTTTATACAGAGGAGCTAGCAAGATAAAAGACAGAGCTACAGTAAGACCCCAAAGTGCCTGAGCTCGTATCTCCAGGAGGTGCCGTTCAGGTGGCACAGGTTATCAGTAAGTTAGAGCTGTGCTAATCAAGTTTGATGCAGAAATTGGTGTCAGCCCTCTGTTACCAATACATGATATGATAAGTATAAAAATTAGGGTTAAGTATCCAGAAACGTTTATAGATGTCTTGACAGAGTGATATATTGATTGAGTCTAACAATGAAAAAGACAACATGTATTTTATGTCTTTTTAATTTATTTTCCTAATGATCTATTTTATTATATTTTACTAGATTACTGATGCAAAAAATTGGGTGGCAGTAAAAAAAAAAACAAACTATTTCTTTTCAGAGAGCTTTAGAATCATTGTAATACAGGGCATTCAACAGTTGAAAAAATAATAATGAGGGTTAGGTGGTCTTTGGAGCATTACTCTTCATGGCACAGTAGGAACAGAATGTGAGGTACTAGTTTGAGTCCTTAATGTTTAGAGGGGCTTCAATGTCAAATAGGTTTATGCTCTATCAGTGAGGAGAATTCACAGAAAATGTTTAATTAGAGGGTAAAATGAGAAACACTGTAAGAAGAAGGATTCTCCTGTTGTTTGTAGAGGGATCACATACAATATCAGTTACTGATCCAGACATTCTTTTCAATCTCATTTCTTTCTCTTTCCTTTCTTCCCATTCCAGCTCTATCACCCCTTCCCATAACCCAGTTCCTCAGACATGAACATATGAAAGAGCTCTCTAAGCCATTACTCGTGAGAATTTGTATTGTCCATTAGCATGATCTTCTTTGAGTCAGGTATCTGTGAAATCCCAGCTCTTCCATTCACTATCTGTGTGACCTCGGATACTTCATCTTTCTGAGCCTTGGTTTCTTTATCTGTAAATTTTTAGAATCCATCTTGATCGGTTATTGTGGGATTTTAAAAATATAAGAATAAAGTAAAAAAGAAAGAACTTCAGTTGTGTGATTCTTCTGTCTGTTAATTCTTGCTTCCCAACCTATTTTCTTGGCACTTTGAAATACATCACCTTTTATAAAGACTTCTGAAATTCCCCCATTTCTTCCTCCTACTAAAACTTTTTAGATAACATTTTCTACAACAGTTGTACACAACTGCAACATTTACTGCAACAGTTGCAAACACAAAAAAGAATATGATGCTTACTCCAAGGCAAAATTAACTTCTTAACAGATAGTAATCTTGTATCATTCATCTTTGTATCGTAAAGCCTAACTAAAATACAAATACACACTGCAATTAACACTAGAATTTTGAGAGGGAGAGAAGGATGAAAAAAGAGAAAGGGAAATTCACCATCTAGGAACGTTAAAAATTAGTCGTGGAACCTAGGTTCAAATAAGCACTTTGGAGAGATATTAACATTATTGTGCCTTAAAACTGGATGAAAAATGATAAAATTACTTGCACAAATAGTTTTGTTTGTGTGTGTGTGTGAGAGAGAGACAGAGAATAGTTTAAAAAAGTAACATTTCCAGACGAATGTCCCCTTAAGAGCAAAACTGCCCCCAGTTAAGAGCCACTGTTCCAGTGATTCTCAAAAGCTCCCAGGTGATGCTGATGCTATTGGTTCAGGGCCACACTTTGAGAAGAACTGCTTCAGAGAATCAACTCAGAGATCACCTCCCAACTCAGCTATGAACAGATGACATACTTGCTCCTCTCTCTGTCCTTGCAGGCACACTGTTGAGGCTGCTCTTCTTCCTTGGCTACTGCTTCCAGAGGACACTGACCCCTCAAAGGTGAAGAAAAAGAGACATACGCTTCCATCCTCATACTTCTTCCACCAGCTAAGTTTTTCTACCCTGTGCCACCACTTTTGTACAGATGACCCTCTAGTATAAGACTCAGGCTAGAGAGCTTCTCCCAAATAAATCCTGAAATAAGTTACCCTCTCCTTTGGTGGCACATGATGGGGGGAGGGGGAGGGTCTTTCTAAAATACAAACCTGTTATGCCAGATTCCTGCTTCAAGACCATAACTGACAGACACCTACTGGACAGAGTCTACTTTCTTGATATGTTAGTTCTGACTTGCCTTTCCTTAGGCACCACTGCTCTCTCTGTTACAAGTATGCTCTGTCTTTGCCTTGCTCTTTGACATATACCACTCTCTTTGAGCTTCACATAAATGAAAGGCGTGAAAATCCATATACTCTAATCCAACGTCACTGAAGGGGAGCAGAATTTGCAACCCCAAAATATGTTTTGACATAAGGATTATTTTGAGCTGATTATTTATTAAGAAACTGCAGACACAGAAGCTCTATAAACCAAATAAAAGTTACAGTTTTACTATAAACTTACATTTATAAAGGAAATCTCCATTCGTAAGGGTATTTTCTCTCTACCAGGAAGACCAGGATGGCTCTAAATAGTAAGAAACTCTTACCAATGGAGAAGGCACTGACTTAAATCTACATAACAATGATACCCTTGTTTCCTGATAACCTCCCATAATTGGCTCCCCCTCCCCCCAACACCTTCTAACTTTAGCTGGAGGTGGTATTTAAGGTGGTGGCTTGGGCCACTTCTGGGAGTTACTCAATTTTCCTTGATATCTCCCATATACACAGAAAGTATACACATTATTAAACTTCTGTTTGTTTTCCTTTGTTAATGTGTCTTTTTATTACAGGGGTGTCTCAGCCAAGAACCTAGAAGGGTAGAAGCAAAATTATTTTTCGTCCCCTAAATTGCTAATATATCAGAGATGTGCCTGCATAAGCCTTTTATCTCCATTTGACTGATTAAGAAACTGAGTCATCTGAAGGTTAATGACACCAATCTTGTTATATAGGAGATTATATATGAACTTTCATCTTCATTATCTCATTTGATCCACTTAAGCTATATAAACAGATAAGGTGGTACCTATTATATCGCACGTTCCCTGTTTAACGTTCTTCTATTGCCATAGTGTACATGAGTATCAGGAGATGCATTTTTAAAAATTTTTGCTGAGGAACAAAATGTTGCTGCTCTCTTCGTCAAATCTTTCAGCAAAACTTTCCTTCAAGATTAAATAAAAATGAATTATGATTTATTTGAATTGGTCGAAGTTTCTTTTAGATGTTTTTTATATAATCTACACATTCTCTGGGACTTGGGGCTGAGGAAAGGGGAAAAGACTTCTCACCGGATCTTACCAAGGGACTTAAAATCAGCTCTTTCTTTCTCTCCTAAAGAAGAAGATGCAATAACCCAGAATGCTACCTGCCTGATGCTCAGTGCCTGTTTTGCAACATTTCTTCCTTCCTTCAAAGATTCAAGTGCTGAAAGAGTACTGAGAAGCAACAATGTCTAGATTTTGAATAAAATTGCAGAAATTTCATGCACGAAGACATTTTCTCCCCAGTCTATGAGAAGGCACAGTAAAAATTAATTCTCATTCGAGACAGCTCAAAAAGGGAATAGTTAGAAATCAAGAGACAGATGAGAGAAACAAATGGACTGGACTTATTTTCAACATCAAAGTATGATCAAAGCTGATAGAACTGCAGAAGCTAACACACCATTGTAAAGCAATAATACTCCAATAAAGATGTTAAAAAAAAAAAAAGCTAATAGAATGGACTTCCCTGGTGGGGCAATGGTTAAGGATCCACCGGCCAATGCAGGGGACACAGGTTCCAGCCCTGGGCTGGGAAGATGTCACATGCCGTGGAGCAACTAAGCCCGTGTGCCACAACCACTTAGCCTGCATTCCAGAGCCCGTGAGCCACAGCTACTGAGCCCATGTGCTGCAACTACTGTAGCCTGCACGCCTAGAGCCCGTGCTCCGCAACAAGAGAAGCCACTGCAATGAGAAGCCCGCGCATCGCAACGAAGAGTAGCCCCTGCTTGCCACAACCAGAGAAAGCCTGCGTGCAGCAACGAAGACCCAATGCAGCCAAAATTAAATAAGTAAGTAAGTAAGTAAATTTATAAAATTAAAAAAAAAAAAACCTGACAGGATGCTTAAGCAAGGAAACAGTTGTGCACTCCATGGTCTCTTTTCATTCCTGAGGCAGTGTTAGTAAAATCAAAAGAATAAAAAAAAGTTGATGAAGCTGTTTTCATATTGTCACAGTTAAATACCAGACATGTGGACCACTTACAGATTCAACTGTAGACTCGTTTCATCTATTGCACATTCCCTTCCCCAACACACATAATCATAAAACTTTGCATACTCTCCATTTCCCGAATATGACTTGTACATTCAGGTTTTTAATCCTGCTGTGACTTGAAACAAATCGCGACTGATTGTCTGAATTCTGACCCACAATCAGCTAACCTTTCTTATTTATGTACTCCCTGACTCTAGACCTCTGTGGGAAAGGAATGTCAAAATACAGTTGATATTGCTAAGAGAGCTTTCTGAAATGGAGCTGGGAGGCCATTGAGGAAGTGGGACTTACACACATCTCAGTCTGAATGTAATCAGAACTTTTGACCACTTATTGTCTTAATGCAGGCAGCCAGAACATCAGCACCATATTCTAGAAACTCAAGATACTTACTGGATCTTTACCCTAAATAACTCATGATAGGCTATCTACTTATCAGACAATTATCCTAAGTAACTTGTGACACCCTATCCCTTAAGGACAAATATTTTCTTTTTGTATCAAAGTCAATCATGATTCTTGCAAGACAACTTTAACAACATTGTGGCTGTTGCCTTTATAAGTCCCTGACTCTTTCTCTTCCTTGGAACATTCTTGGTTTTTCCTGAATCTGTGTCACCCATATTGCAATTTCTAAGAACCCAAATTAAAGCTTTGTTCTTTGTGGCCTCTATACTGATTACTGCTCAACATTTGGAACCCAGTTTTATTTCATTTGTAAGATTCCAGGATTTTCTGGTTTTGAATCTAAACTTTGGCCCTTAAGTTTTCATTTTACCCAGCTTAGACCTGATATTCAGGGTTCTAATATCTACCTATTTTTATTTACCACCAGACAGCTGGCTCTAGATTCCTAACTCACAGTCGATCCTCCTGATTTGGCTCAAATACCATTCACAGGTGTTAGTATCTTAGACTTAGTATTCTTAGAAAAAGAAGGAACACTGTAGGTAACCATGCACACTGCACACACCAGCAGGCATACATACACCTACACCACAGTTGTACCATGCTGGCTAATCATCAGTATACTGTCTCCTCATCAATGTCAGAATGGCACCGACATTCTGCTTTGCTCAAATAAAAATTCAACATTCATTTCATTGATGTATTTGTTGGAGGAGTCAGAGCTGAGGGGAACTCCAATGCCAATGCACCGTCTAACCCTTGAGAGCGCTCCATGAAAAATATCAAGATTAGTATGGGCTTTGTTTGAATCACCAAACACTGAATATCTACAAATTTTCATTCACTTATTTTCACTGGGAATTTTTCCAGATGTTTTTTGTACTAAGAATATCAGGAGGTTATAAATTTAGTGGGGAAAAAGTCATTTTATAATTAATCAAACTAATGAGCTAGTAGCTTTGTTTTTAAAAAGTGTTATCTTGTATATGTTCATGCACTTAATATACAGTTGTTAAACATGCTATAAATATGGGTGTTTTGAAGTGGTGTTACCGTAAGAGTGTTGCTTGGCACCTTCTGGTGACACAAATGGTTGTTGCTCCTCTGACATATGATTCCATGTCAGATCACAGCTAGTTTGATCACTTATACCTCCACTAATTTTTCAAACCTTTATTTTACATCTCCTTTATAATTTGTTCATCCACTCCTTGGCTACAAAGGAATCTCAAGAATGTCTTCAGCTTTATGCCTCTTATTTTCCACTATTAGACTATATACCCTGCTCGGATATCCACAGAAAGCTTTAAAGTAATAAGTGATGCATCCAAATTTCTCTTTGTTTTCTAGAGTTGAGAGGCAGCTGTCACACAGACGGCAATATCTGGAAAGGAACAAGTCCAATCTGAATTAATTTGGCTTATGCTTATGGTTTAAAAAACTTACTAATTTTTAAATAAAAAAAACTTAGCATCACTGTAATGTATAAAAAGAACATAGATGTTGATCGTGGGGGAGGCTGTGCATGTGGGGGGAGATACATGGGAAAACTACATTCTGCTCAACTTCACTGTCAATATAAAACCGCTCTAAAAAATGAAATCTTTAGGGCTTCCCTGGTGGCGCAGTGGTTGAGAGTCCGCCTGCCGATGCAGGGGATGCGGGTTCGTGCTCCGGTCCGGGAGGGTCCCACACATGCCGCGGAGCGGCTGGGCCCGTGAGCCATGGCCGCTGGGCCTGTGCGTCCGGAGCCCGTGCTCCGCAAGGGGAGAGGCCACAACAGTGAGAGGCCCATGTACTGCAAAAAAAAAAAAAAAGAAGTCTTTAAAGAATAATAAAAAAATAAATAAATAAAATTTTAAAGAGCATGGACTTAAAAAGTAGGATAATGTGCATTTCAAACCTCATTTGAATCTTAAAGAATTCTCTGGCTCAATTAACCAGTAATATCATAGGAGTAGCTTACACAAATCAAAGAAAAACAGATGGGAATAGGAGTCTCAGAGACAGACTGTGAAAACTCAAAACATCCAGGTAAAACTCTATCTCCTTCATCTCATGTTTCTTCTATATGATTCTCTCCATTTCTCTGAGTAATAGTATAATTCTCTTCTCTTCTATAAATTTTCTCCAGATGGTAAAAAATAGCGCATAGAAAATAGGACAATTTAGAAATCCCAGTGATATGGAAAACTCTCTCCTAGTATCCATATATTGACCTTAAGGAAGAACAGTCATTCTCCATGCTTGGGTGATGTGCCTACCTCTTGCACCAATCACTGTTGCCAGGAGTATGGTACATTGTGATTACACAACACTCTGTCCCGTGCCTAAACTTGTGTCCAAAGATCAGGATCTGATACTAGGAAGAGGAGATGAAGCTTGGAAGAAAGCCAAAATAGCTTAGCTACCACTGACGTCCACATGTTATCCTTGGGAAAATTACTAAAGCATGGTATTTCAGTATTCTCATCAGGGAAACAATTAAAAAATTATTTTTTCAAAATGAATACCAGAAGTCTATTTATCTAATGATATTTGGGGCTCATCAAATTCTGAAATATCAGCATAATATAGTTTCCTTCATGGAATGTGTTTACAAACATAAGCAAAAAGCAAATAAAGCATATTGAAATGTGAAGTCTGGACATTTAGTGAGAATTGCTCCTTAACTAAGTGTCGTGTCTCCCTCTGGAATACTTACTTGCCACTTCATTGTGATTTATATCCATATATTAGTTAATGTGTTACTATAATATTTTTTTTTAAAATTGTCAAACCTGTAAATGTTAGTTCTGCAAATTTCAATTGTTTAATAGATTAATATACTGTTATAGGATATTAAGGAGAACAATGAAATTAAAGTATTTTTAAATAAATGGATAAGAAATGGACATCTAGTTAATCCTTTATCAGGAAAAAGAAATAGAACTCTATAATTGTTAGTTACTGGTAATGTTGTCTTGAGGATTCTGAGAATTCATTTATTAATCTTTCTACTTTAGAGGTTTTATAAGTAAACAAAATGTTTTCAATTGCCTCACTTTCTTTATAACTACTGAATACTCTTGATGAGAGCATGCAGATACATTTCTTCAGCTTAAAATCATCCTATGCTAAATGACAATGATTTTATTGGTATAATCAGAAATATATTTTATTTGCTCAAACTGCACTTGTATATACATGGCTTCTCTGAGTATGTGGGTTTATATGCACTCACATTTATTTAAAGTTATCAGTTTTTTTAATCAAAGAGTAAATAATAAAACCTTATAAGCAAAAAACATGCACAAATTGGAGCATCAAGTAAATGGCTTAAAATGAATGAAATCTACATATCAACATGATTATTTTTTTAAATATTATTGGATGGTGGCAAGGCATAGCAACTAGACTAATCATTTTCTTAACCTACAGATATGAAGAAAACTACATAAAATCTATATAATACTATTCAAAGGCACTATAAATATATTCAAGATGCTACTATCTCTAAAGAAGTTTCCAAAAGAATGATTTTACATTTTTAAAGGCCAGCCATATCTGAAACAAAACAGGTAAGCCTTAGTCTTTCCTCCCAATTTTGCAATTCATATAAATGTGATTCTTTTTAACAGTTCTTAGTTTCTTCAAGCTAGTCGATCATCAGGCCAGAAACTTTTCAGGTTAGATATTAAAAATGTAACAAAAAGTAGTTAAGGTGATAAAAATTTCTCTATCTTAAAATGGACATCATCTTAAAAGGAAGGTTAATTGATTCTTATCAACCTTTTATATTGCCATTAAAAATAGCTTCCTAAATGCATGGGAACTTGTCTGCAATGATACACAACAAAAGCTTAACAATGTATATAACTTGGTAGTGGTATCTGAAATGTTGGTCAGAGAAAAGAGTACGCCTCTATAATTTTACAAAATTCATAATTTTTAAATATTTTACAATTTGAAATGATTATTCTTATGACATTATTTAATGCAGTAAAATTTGTAACACTGATTCTTGACCAAGTCTTATCAATTCCATGAATGCCACTCTGTCAGGATGATTTTAGACTGGTTTCCACATTGCAGACTGTTCTGAGACTGCAGAGTTAACATCTTGTTTCTAGGAATATATTTTGTTTACTTAGTGGTCTGTACCATTAAGCTGAGGGGTCGTCTTTAATTGAATACTGCGCAATTCAACAAATACCTCTGAGCAGTTCTCATGTTCCCTATGCTGGTCCTACTTCAAGGCTAAAAACCTGAGTGAGACAGACAAGGTCTTTGTCCTGCAGTGTTAGGATAACAGTGGGGGCAAGAAGATATACATTAACTCATTAATTACAAATGGAAATTGAAAGAGAATGTACGGAGTGCTATAGAAACATACAGAAAAGAGATTTAATCTTATCTAGAGGTCACAGAAGCCCTCTGGAATACTTAAACTGTGACTTATGGATTAATTGTTGTTCGCCAGATGGAGTACATTGCAATTAGAAGGAAGCACACTGAAAGATTTCTGGTAGAAAAGGAGAATATTGTGTTTAATAAGCTGAAAAAAAGCCTCCTATAGATTGAGACATAGGCAGTAGCCTAAGTTTTACCTGAAGAGGAGGGCAAGGGCCAGGTTTGGAAGAGGAATGTAAATCATATTAGGAACTTTAGATTGAGACAGTTGGAAGTCACTGAATAATTGGAAGTAGGGACACAATACACCAAATTGCACTTTGTAAAAGCTCTTTTAAGACAGGAAATATGTCCTTACGTGTTTGGGATTGACATGTACACGCAGCTATATTTAAAACAGATAACCAACAAGGACCTACTGTATAGCACAGGGAACTCTGCTCAATATTCTGTAATAACCTAAATGAGAAATGAATTTGAAAAAGAACAGATACATGTACATGTATATAACTGAATCACTTTGCTGTACACCTGAAACTAACACATCGTTAATCAACTATAGTCCAATATAAAATAATTTTTTTTAAAAAAAGAGGCAGGAAATATTGCCTTACTTCTCTATGCCCACCCCAAGCACAATGCCTGGCATAGATTAAGTATTCAATTTACTGAGTTGTAAATATACTGGCTTTAATGCAGAAAAGTATAAATATTGAAAACATCCTAAACAAGTCTTTGTCAAAACTGAAAAAGTTAATACTTTGAAGGTGTCAAATATTATTTAAAAGAATACATGTGAAATTCTGAAGACAACACCATCTAAATGAGTATAATTTAAATTTAGGTCCAAAATTACTCTTTATTTTCAATTTTATTTTATATCTTTTACTTTGCAGTATTCTTTTCAAACAGTTATAGACCAGGAATGAGCAAACAAGGGCCCATGGGATAAATCTAGCCTATCATCTGTCTTAGTCCATGAACTAAAAATGCTTTTTATATTTTTAACTAGTTGAAAAAAATTTTTTTAAGTTTATTCTGTATGTGAAAACCTAAATTTTATGCAATTGAAATTTTGTTTTTATAAATAAGGTTTTATTGGTGCACAATCACATCTATTCATTTGCATATTGTCTATGGCTGCTTTCATGCCATTACATCAGTGTTGAGTAGTGGTGACAGTCTGTTAGGTCCACAAGGGTAAAATCCGTACTAACTGGCCTGCTGCTAAAAAAGTGTGCTGGCCTCTGCTGTAGATGCTGTTACAACTAAGCCATTTAGGGAAAAGCCTTATTCTTTTAGATATATGTCCCTAGAAACATTTTTATCTCCTTTTTAAAATTTTCTCTTTTTTCAACAAAGAGACACCTTCCCCAGACCTTTTTCTTACATTCAATGATCTTCAATGTAGAGTTTTCACATTCAGCAAAAGTAACACTCATAACTCTCACTGTCCTGTTTTTCTTCAGTTTCTTCTTGAAGCCTCCTTCAAGATCAGGTGCAGAATGAAGCCACCCACCCTAAAAGTCAGCAGGTTGCTTAGGTGTTACTCTCCCTGAAGCATTCTGAACCATCAGGGATCTGTTCTTCTCTTCTGTTTCTTGTGTCAAGACTTCGAAATCCATGAGCCAGATCTCAGTCCAGGAAAGTATGAATGAAATAGGCAGCACAGATCCAAAAGCATCCTGAGAGAAAAACTTTGAGAGGATCATGGATGCTAATAAAAAGACAATGATCACTGCCATCACCAATACCATGGTCTGCTTATGGTAGTTACAAATAATATGTGAAGCATTAACACTTTAAATTAAATACTCCCCCCACCAAATCTACTGGAATAAAAGCAATAGCAGACGTACTGCACCTTCTCCTTCACTAAAATGTTTCCAATGCTTCCACTAATACTTAACTGTGTTTTCCACAGTAAGTTTACAATTAAGAAGCTAAAGGCAATAAACGAATATAAACTCCTTCAGACACCGGATATGATCTTCTTTTCTTTTCCTTATTAGAACTCAATCCTGTCCATGGGTCATGTGCAATGATGGAGTAAATTTTAGTCAATAGCTCTGAGTCCCACTGAAAGCTTATTCAGTGTTTTCCAGTATCCTGGAAGTAGGTCAAAGGAGCCTTTTTCCCAGCTTCTCTATCTCTAGAGAAAAGAAACCTGGCCAAGATGTTCCAGGCACAAGCCTCTCCTGAAAACTGGTTTGTGGTCTGGCTGGAGAGTAGGCTCTCCCAAGAGGCAGGGAAGAATGCATCAGGGCGCGGACCACAAGCAATCCACAGCCCACAGTCCAGCTGCCCAGTGACCCTTTTTGATTACTCAGTCCCTAGAATCACTTTTAAATGAAAAATAAGCTTCTTTTGTTGATCTTGCTGATTTTTTTTGTTGTTGGAATAACTCTGTGAGTATTAACAATGCTTACACTCATGTGACAGGATATAGATTCTGAATTTTGACGGAGAATAAATAAGGTCAGTTTTGTTGATACCTTGTGCTAGAGATAAGAACACATGCATACAAACTGTGAGAATACTCAATGTAAAGTAATTTGTCTTTTTAATGAGCAGCTGTAGCTATGTGAGCTCAGTGATGCCAAGCCATTTTTTTTCCTAATTTTTATTTCCTTTGATAGCACATCACCCTGTTTATAAGAGGGAGGTAGGATGTTTGAAATTAATTGAATGCATATATACTTATGACTTATTTTACTTCTTTTGTCAAGAAAATGTAATTTTCACAAATATAATGGTAATTATGACAATACCCAGATCATCTAAAACTTAGTATCAAGAGTTATCATTTTGATATTATTATTGCTCTTATTAATGCCATGTACTTTTTTATACTTACTGCGTCCCCTATATTGCTTTTAAATAATGTTCTTATGTCACTGCATATTAGAAATCTAAATCAATTTCCATTTTATTGTTAATACCAGCATCTCCTTTGTAATCTTAGGGTAATATGACTTGTAAAATTTTATAAGGTTTTACTGATGCCATACTCTCTGAACCTCACAGAAATTTCAATATGGATATCCCAAACCTATCTAAAAAGTACACACTCTGAATAAGGCTAATAGAACAAAGAGAAAACAGCCTTAGGTATTGCTATATTTTAATGAAGCCTCTACTCTTAAGAACTCCCATCCCCTTATCCATAGTAGCCCAAGTCATTGTGGGGAAAATAAAGGTTACTTTAACCATTGCCATCTTCACTTTTAATTGATGCATTTCATTTGGGATATTCCTTATCTTCACTTAATGAATGTTCTTGTAACATCTGTCACGCTATATTGGCACCAAGTCTATCACATGACCCCTCCCTCCCATGTGTCTGCCATGACAAATCAAATAACATAATTTTGCATAAATGCTATACACTAAGGGAAAGGTGAGAAGAAAAGGTAAAGTGTGCTTACCATTGCAAGAATGTTTTACATAATAGAGGAAGGCACATATGATGTTACAAGGTTAATTGTGGTACTGCAGAATCACGGGCAATTGTGGAAGAAGGTAATGAGATCAACTTTAAATTTAGTGTCTTACTGCGTCAGTGAAGGATGATGAGAATAGCTCAAACTCTCCTTAAGAAATGTATGGCTATGTATGAGTAAAGCTATAAAATGCATGAACAAATCCTTACTATGCTATATATTTTCACCCAGGGAGCTCCATTTTTACCCAAAGAACATTCTTCTAGAAAGGACTGGAATACTAAAATATGAGATTTTTACCTTCTTATTCTTTCCCTTATAAGGCAATATATCACACAAGGTTTTTTTGGTTTGTTTGTTTGGTTTTCACCAAATTACACAGGTTGCTTAAATCTCTGCTGGGTAATCACTGCAGAAGGATTCCCTAGTCTCTGTTTTAAGACTACTGGTGACTGAGTACTCAGAATCGCTCACCCTGATGATACAAACTACCTTGTTTTTCATGGACTTCAAGGAAAAATAAAAAGCTCTCTTGCAGAGTATTAAAATGCGGCTTGTTTGAGATGACTTTAGAAAGTGGAACTAGGCCCAGAAGGCAGAAGTTATAAAGTTAAAATATGTCTGGTTCAAAATGGAAGAGGTGTCTGTCAGAGGAACCCTTTTTATTCCATTCTGACTTGTCTATCACCCCCTAGTCTGTATTTTACTTTAATCAAGAGGTCTATCAAATATTTGAGACAAATTCTTTCCCCATTTTTCCTGTGACCAAACCAAAATAGAGTAAGTACACACTGAAATTTCTGTAATCTTCCCTAAAAATGCAGGCTTTCATGCCTTTGAGCTTCTATGCCCACCAGGCTGAAAATTATTTAAGAGTTTTAGCAAGAAGTTAAATGTAACTAATGAGAGACATTAATAATACTGACCAAAAAAAAAAAAAATCATCTTACTAACCCCATAACCCCATGCTACCAGAGGGCTAACCATCCAAACCAATTCTCTTGAAATCCCTGCTTGCCTCAAGCAGGGATCTGAAAGTGAAGTAAACAAATAATGATAAACATGTCAACTTTTAAAATACTGTAATATTTCCATCTGTGAAGAGAACAAAATTAAATTCTCTCTGTCCATGCATAGACTGAGAATATTATTAAACTATTTGGCTGACATCTTCTTCTATACAGAGAGGCAGCAGTGGAAGAAACTGTGGGTTTCAGTCTGGATTGAGATTTATGTATGATTTTTCTAGCTTTACGTTTTAACCTCACTCATTCTGGGTGGAGGTTACTCTCTCAGAAACTTTATAGGGTAGTTATGTTGATTAAGTGATAATAAATATAAATTGCTTGGCAATAAATAGATGCTCACTTGTTTTTCTCCTTTAACTCCACAAATGACAAACACACAGACACACCTAAGATTCTATGTAGTCATGAAACATTCATATAGTTTGTTGTAAGGCTCAAACTGAAAGACTACATCAGTGCTAAGAATACTCAAAGCAGAAAATGTGTACTAAAATATAGAAATTGATTTTTTAAATCTACAATTTTATTGTTTTTCCCAATTCAGATCTATCTTACACAGAATAAAGTATACCATGTACCTCTCTATACATCTCTGCAAATGTCTACAATCATTTACCTACTAAGAGATCAAGATTTTTTAAAGTTTCCACCAGTCCAGAAGGCTCCAATCCACATCTTTCCAAGAGGTAAACTGAGCTCTGCCCCCCCAAAATTTAACCAATATTCTGACTTGTATCATCATCAATTTGTTTTCTCTATTCTTGAAAATCACACTAATGAAATCAAAAGACATGTTTTCTTATGTGTGTGGGTTTTTTGCTAAGCATAGCATCCATGAAATTCATTCATGTGTAGTTTTCAGTACTTAGTATTTTTTAGTATATTTAGTATTTTTTTTTCTTTTACTGCTGAGCAATAAAATTACTACTTTGATCCAAATACACACTTGACTGTTTGGGAGACTAACTAAAAGTGTGGACAGGCTTCCTACAGGCTACCTTCTGTACTTTCACCCAGCATAGAGAAGTCTATTTCTTTTCCATCCTCTCTGCTGTTTTATCACAGTGAGCATAAGCTTTTATTTTCTGTTGCTCCTCTTACCAGGAACACCTCTCTCCCTGTATATGTTTCAGCACCTCACCCCCATCAATTTCCAAATGAAAACATATTTTTATTTCCCTGATTATCTATCTCAATTCCTCTCCCACTCTACTTTTTATTATTTATCGCAACGACTTTATTGCCTGACATCATAGAACAATTCTTAATTAAGTTTGAAGTACAGGCATCATACCAATCTGCTGTATTATGATCTATCATAAAATCACACTTATGCAAGACTCAGAACAATATGGCAGTCGGTAATGAAAATGGGTAAAATCTACAAATTTAACCAAGTGATATTAGAGCATAACTTACCACTAATAAGCTCTTTCTTAAAATCCATTTCTTCAAATTCAGTCTGAGAATCCCAGAAGGTCCTTGCTACTGGGTAATTTTTTTTTTTTTTAATGTTTCAGATGAACTCTCTAAACAACTTTTTAATTGGAGGACATTACCCTAAGGAACATGTAAACCACAATGAGGAGCTTCAGACTCAGAACATGCCTTTCTCTGAGGACGTTGCAATTAATTTATTTCCCTCCTGGAGGCACTGCTTAACATGTCGAAGAAAGAAATCTCTACTGGTGAGAAAGAGAAAACCTGAGGAAACTGACCATCTGAACTCTACTGAACTTTTTTCTTAAATATTCTTTAGCCGTCATCCTGGACATACCTTTTAGTTTACAGAGGAATATCAGGTTAGATTCTAATAGCTGTCTCACTCCATTGGTAGGTATAATGAGCAGGAGAAAGACGATGTACAACAAACTCACTGATTGATTTTATGACACTAGGGAGCGTCACAAACCTGAAGTTATTATTTTTCTCTCCGTTCACTGGAATTGACCTGCAGATAGTATAACAGAGGTGAATTTGTAAAACTTCAAAGATGTTTTCACTTAAAATTATTTGTGGAAACGGAAATAATTTTCTTAGATTTTCTTGAAATCTTTTTTATAGCCTATAATCATCCCATCAGATAAGCTTTCCAGAAAAAAATCAGCCTAGATTATTAAGTAATGATAGCTACCGTTTACTGAGCACTTATTGTATGCCAGAGACTATGCTTTGTACTATATGAACTGTAATATATGCATTTCATTATATTCTTATGAGCTACCAATTCACATTTTTCCTTAGAAGGAAGGGATTCAAAGTTCAGAAATGTCAAGCAAGATATACAAGATCACAAGTTTACACAAATAGTGAATGTCAGACCTCTATCTGTTATGTTCCATTTTCAAAAGCTTATGTCACCTAACTGTAATTATATCTCCATTACTTTTTTTTTTTTGGTGGGTCAGAAAGAGTGAGTAGTTTTTCCATTTAAATATTCATGGAGATGAATTAAGATTCTACCCAATAAGGAACTGGAAATTAATTGCACTCTTTTATATCATTGATAATGCAGAAAAATTATGATAGTATTAATATATCACAGATATTTTTTGAGACTCATCTGTCACTGCTTCCTTAGAGCTAAAGCCTATGTAACTTGACCTATATCTTATGCAAAACTAACCACAAATTATTGAGACAATAAGATACTTATTCATACACAAGAAGAAGTTTTTCAGAGATTCATTGTAAATGTGTCAGAAAATTCTGAGGACTTTTAAAATATATAGGAGAGAAAAAGAAGAAAAATAAAATAAACAAAGAAAAATAAAAAGAGGAGAGAGAAAAGGAAAAGGAAAGGAAAAGGGAAAGGGAAAGGAAAGGAAGAAAGGAAAAGAAAAAAATGGAGTGGAGCATTCAGGAGGAAAATCTTCCTTTGCTCTTATTGTCTTTTATTTAGACTGGCCCCTTTGTTTTGTTTTGTTTTGTTTTTCCATATTTCTTTTTGATGTTGTTTTTTGATCTGTTTGTGAAACCAGATATTTTGCTGCTTCATGTTTGCCCATTTTTGTTCCCCTCTAACCTTAAAACTAATTATAGGAATGAGGTCACTAGGGAATTTAACCTAACTCCTGACTTAGGCTCTCTTGAATGCACACCATGCCTTGCCTAACCTGTTGATTATTTTCCTAGATTAAAAGAAGTAAGTATGAAGAATTTAGTAGTTAAAGAATGACTAGCTCTCTACCCCACAACAGCCCTCTTAGCAATCCTGCAGGCAGGCAGATTGCAAGTGGGCAGGATAACATCTGAAGAAAGAGTCAGCCAGTCTGCATGCAATGGAGAATGAGGTAGAATCCAATATCCTGCCTTGATGATTCACTGAGATTCTTCCCCCTTTTTTTCCCTTTAAAGATTGTCATGATTGAGCAGAATCTTCAGAGTTGGTCTTGGGACACGAGTCCACCTTCTCCTGAGATTGCTGGATTTTCAGATTAAAGCAACTTTCCTTTCTACCAACACTTGCCTCTTGAGTATTGGCTTTTGAGCAGTGAACAGCTCAACCTGAGTTCAACTGCTTGCCAAACTTTGTGTTTGCAAAGTACTTGATTAGATGGTTAGATTCTTTACAGTAATGGAATGAAGCCATCCAGTTCTACTGGCATTGTTCAAGAGGACACAACAAGTATAACAACATCTTTTGAGCGTACCTCTATTATAGGTCTGGCTATACAACACTGTAATATGTCTATTCCAATATGAAAAATACAATGAGATGTTTCAAGCCATGGTATTTGGCATCACTCCCATATCTGTCACCCTTATTAGCACAGGTTCTTCAGCAAAAAGTGTTTATTTATTCAATGTTGGTTCAATGGAGGAATAAATAAATGAATGAAGGATTGAATCTGCTTTTTCCAACATTCAAAAATCTTGGGATATAGTCATAGAATAAAAGGGTCAAATTTCACAGCTACTGGATCATCACTCTCATCTTTCAAAAACCCATTCATAATTTTCTTTCTTCAGGCTCTGGTTACTGTCCAGTACTTTACCAGTTTTCCAGACCTTAACACACTAAAATCCTCTCCCTCCTTTAATCCATATCTGCCACAGTCCACTGTCCTCATTCAAGCCAGAGTTCACTTCCTTTATTTTTTTAATTTAATTTTATCTTTTTAACATCTTTATTGGAGTATAATTGCTTTACACTGTTCTGTTAGTTTCTGCTGTATAACAAAGTAAATCAGCTATAGGTACACATATATCCCCATATCCTCTCCCTCCCACCCTCCCTATCCCACCTTTCTAGGTGGTCTCAAAGCACCCGAGTTGATATCCCTGTGCTATGCGGCTGCTTCCCACTAGCTAGCTATTTTACATTTGATAGTGTATATATGTCGAGGCGACTGTCTCACTTTGTCCCAGCTAACCCTTCCCCCTCCCTGTGTCCTCAAGTCCATTCTCTACATCTGCATCTTTATTCCAGTCCTGTCCTTAGGTTCTACAGAAACTTTTTCTTTTTCCATACATATGTGTTAGCATACACATATGTATAATCGCTTTACAATGTTGTGTTAATTTCTGCTGTATAACAAAGTGAATCAACTATACGTATACATATATCCCCATATCCCCTTCCTCTTGCATCTCCCTCCCACCCTCCCTATCCCACCTTTCTAGGTGATCACAAAGCACTGAGCTGATCTCCATGTGCTATGCAGCTGCTTCCCACTATCTATCTATTTTACATTTGGTACTGTATATATGCCCATGCCACTCTCTCACTTCATCCCAGATTAACCTTCCCCCTCCCTGTGTCCTCAAGTCCATTCTCTACATCTGCGTCTTTATTCCTGTCCTACCCCTAGGTTCTTGAGAACCTTTTTTTTTACATTCCATATATATGTGTTACCATATGGTATTTGTTTTTCTCTTTCTGACTCACTTAACTCTGTATGACAGACTCTAGATCCATTCACCTCACTACAAATAACTCAATTTCGTTTCTTTTTATGGCTGAGTAATATTCCATTGTATATATGTGCCACATCTTCTTTATCCATTCATCTGTTGATGGACACTTAGGTTGCTTCCATGTCCTGGCTATTGTAAACAGAGTTGCAATGAACATTGTGCTACATGTCTCTTTTTGAATTATGGTTTTCTCAGGGTATATTCCCAGTAGTGGGATTGCTGGGTCATATAGTAGTTCTATTCTTAGTTTTTTAAGGAACCTCCATACTGTTCTCCACAGTGGCTGTATCAATTTACCTTCCCACCAACAGTGCAAGAGGATTCCCTCTTCTCCACACCCTCTCCAGCACTTGTTGCTTGTAGACTTTCTGATGATGCCCATTCTAACCGATGTGAGGTGATACTTCAATGTAGTTGTGATTTGCATTTCTCTAATGATTAGTGATGTTGAGCATCCTTTCATGTGTTTGTTGGTAATCTGTATATCTTCTTTGGAGAAATGTCTATTTAGATATTCTGCCCATTACTGGATTGGGCTGTCTTTTTGATACTGAGCTACATGAGCTGCTTGTATATTTTGGAGATTAATCCTTTGTCAGTTGTGTCGTTTGCAAATATTTTCTTCCATTCTGAGGGTTGTCTTTTTGTCTTGTTTATGGTGTTGTATCCTATGTAAAGCTTTTAAGTGTCATTAGGTCCCAGTGGTTTACTTTTGTTTTTATTTCCATTTCTCTAGGAGGTGGGTCAAAAAGGATCTTGCTGTGATTTATGTCATAGAGTGTTCTACCTATGTTTTCCTCTAAGAGTTTTATAGTGTCTGACCTTACATTTAGGGCTTAAATCCATTTTGAGTTTATTTTTGTGTATTGTATTAGGGAGTGTTCTAATACCCTTCTTTTACATGTAGCTGTCCAGTTTTTCCAGCACCACTTATTGAAGAGGCTGTCTTTTCTCCACTGTATATTCTTGCCTCCTTTAACAAAGATAAGGTGACCATAGGTGCATGGGTTTATCTCTGGGCTTTCTATCCTGTTCCACTGATCTATATTTCTGTTTTTCTGCCAGTACCATACTGTCTTGATTACTGTAGCTTTGTAGTATAGTCTGAAGTCTGTAGCCTGATTCCTGTAGCTCTGTTTTTCTTTCTCAAGATTGCTTTGTCTATTCAGGGTCTTTTGTGTTTCCAAACAAATTGTGAAATTTTTTGTTCTAGTTCTCTGAAAAATGCCATTGGTAGTCTGATAGCAATTGCATTGAATGTGCAGATTGCTTTGGGTAGTATAGTCATTTTCACAATGTTGATTCTTCCAATCCAAGAACATGGTATATCTATCTCTCCATCTGTTTGTATCATTTTTAATTTCTCTCATGAGTGTCTCATAGTTTTCTGCATACAGGTCTTTTGCCTCCTTTGGTAGGTTTATTCTGAGGTATTTTATTCTTTCTGTTGCAGTGGTAAATGGGAGTGTATCCTTCATTTCTCTTTCATATTTTTCATCATTAGTGTATAGGAATGCAAGAGGTTTCTGTGCATTAATTTTGTATCCTACTACTTTACCAAATTCACTGATCAGCCCTAGTAGTTTTCTCATAGCATCTTTAGGATTCTCTATGTAGAGTATCATGTCATCTGCAAACAGTGACAGTTTTACTTCTTTCTTGATTTGGATTCCTTTTATTTCTTTTGCTTCTCTGATTGCTGTGGCTAAAGCTTCCATAACTATGTTGAATAACAGTGGTGAGAGTGGCAGCCTAGTCTTGTTCCTGATCTTAGTGGAAATGGTTTCAGTTTTTCACCACTGAGAATATTGTTGGCTGTGGGTTTTTCATATATGGTCTTTATTATGTTGAGGCAAGTTCCCTCTATGTCTACTTTCTGGAGGTCCTCAGTAAGCCCCTGGATAAACAGTCCTCAGTAAGCCCCTGGATAAAACTTAACTCAGAACTCTCATGCTGTGCATTTTTCTTTCAGTTGACACTACTATATAATTCATTTGATTGATTTTAACAACTCATGAATTTCATGAAATTAGCCAGTTGTTTAGGTGTCATCTAGATACTAAAACATACAAAGATCAATCAGCTAGGCAAAAGCATAGCAGTTAATAATTTAGAAAAGAAATTCTAAATATTAATGTAATTCTTAGGATAGAGTTTGCAAGGAAAAATGTAACAGTTCTTGAGTATTTACCTTAAAAGTATATGTTAAATAAATGTCAAATTTATCATAATGGGTGCTGAATTTTGCTGAAAGCTTTCTCTGCATCTATTGAGATGATCATATGGTTTTTGTCCTTCAGTTTGTTAATATGGTATATCACATGGATTGATTTGCATATATTGAAGAATCCTTGCATTCCTGGGATAAACCCCACTTGATCATGGTGTATGATCCTTTTAATGTGCTGTTGGATTCTGTATGCTAGTATTTTGTTAAGGATTTTTGCATCTATGTTCATCAGTGAAATTAGCCTATAGTTTTCTTTTTTTGTGACATCTTTGTCTGTTTGGTATCAGGGTGACAGTGGCCTCATAGAATGAGTTGGGGAGTGTTCCTCCCTCTGCTATACTTTAGAACAGTTTGAGAAAGATAGGTATTAGCTCTTCTCTAAATGTTTGATAGAATTCAGCTCTGAATCCATCTGGTTCTGGGCTTTTGTTTGTTGGAAGATTTTTAATCACAGTTTCAATTTCAGTTATTCTGATTAGTATATTTATATTTTCTGTTTCTTACTGGTTCATTTTCGGAAGGTTGTGCTGTTCTACGAATTTGTCCATCTCTTCCAGGTTGTCCACTTTATTGGCACGTAGTTGTTAGCAGTACTCTCTCATGATCCTTTGTATTTCTGCCGTGTCAGTTGTTACTTCTCCTTTTTCATTTCCAATTCGATTGATTTGAGTCTTCTCCCTTTTTTCCTTGATGAGTCTGGCTAATGGTTTGTCAATTTCGTTTATCTTCTCAAAGACCCAGCTTTTACTTTTATTGATCTTTGATATCGTTTTCTTCATTTCTTTTTCATTTATTTCTGATCTGATGTTTATGATTTCCTTCCTTCTGCTACCTCTGGGGTTTTTTTGTTCTTCTTTCTCTAATTGCTTTAGGTGTAAGGTTAGGTTGTTTATTTGAGATGTTTCTTGTTTCTTGAGGTAGGATTGTATTACTATAAATTTCCATCTTAGAACTGCTTTAGCTGCATCCCACAGGTTGTGAGCTGTCGTGTTTTCATTGTCATTTTTTTCAAGGTATTTTTTGATTTCCTCAGTGATCTCTTGGTTATTTAGCAGTGTATGGTTTAGCCTCCATGTGTTTGTATTTTTTACAATTTTTTTCCTGTAATTGATATCTAGTCTCATAGTGTTATTGTTGGAAAAGATACTTGATATAATTTCAATTTTCGTGGTTTACCAAAGCTTGATTTGTGACCCAAGATATGATCTATCCTGGAGAATGTTCCATGAGCACTGGAGAAGAAAGCACTGTTATTTTTGGATGGAATGTCCAGTAAATATCAATTAAGTCCATCTTGTTTAATGTGTCATTTAAAGGTTGTGTTTCCTTATTTATTTTCATTTTAGTTGATCTGTCCATTAGTGAAAGTGGGGTGTTAAAGTCCCCTAATATTATTGTGCAACTTTCGATTCCCCTTTTATGGCTGTTAGCATGTGCCTTATGTATTGAGGTGCTCCTATGTTGGATACATAAATATTTACAATTGTTATATCTTCTTCTTGTATTGATCCCTTGATCATTAATGCAGTGTCCTTCTTTGTCTCTTGTAATAGTCTTTATTTTAAAGTCTATTTTGTCTGATATGAGTATTGCTACTCCAGCTTTCTTTTGATTTCCATTTGCATGGAATATCTTTTCCCATCCCCTCACTTTCAGTCTGTATGTGTCCCTAGGTCTGCAGTGGGTCTCTTGTAGACAGCATATATACAGGTCTTGTTTTTGTATCCATTCAGCCACTCTACGTCTTTTGGTTGGAGCATTTAATCCATTTACATTTAAGGTAATTATCGATATGTTATGTTACTATTACCATTTTCCTGATTGTTTTGGGTTTGTTACTGTAGGTCTTTTCCTTCTCTGTTTCATGCTTAGAGAAGTTACTTTAGCATTTGTTGTAATGCTGGTTTGGTGGTGCTGAATTCTCTTAACTTTTGCTTCTCTGTAAAGGTTTTAATTTCTGCATCAAATCTGAATAGAGATCCTTGCTGGGTAGAGTAATCTTGGTTGTAGGTTTTTCCCTTTCATCACTTTAAATATGTCCTGCCATACCCTTCTGGCCTGCAGAGTTTCTGCTGAAAGATCAGCTGTTAACCTTATGGAGATTCCCTTGTATGTTATTTGTTGCTTTTCCCTTGCTGCTTTTAATAATTTTTCCTTTATTTAATTTTTGATAGTTTGATTAATATGTCTTGGCGTGTTTCTCCTTGGATTTATCTTGTATGGGACTCTCTGTGCTTCCTGGACTTGACTATATCCTGTCCCATATTAGGGAAGCTTTCAACTCTAATCTCTTCAAATATTTTCAGACCCTTTCTTCTTCTGTCCTTCTTCTGGAACCCCTATAACTCGAATGTTGGTGCACTTAATGTTGTCCCAGAGGTCTCTGAGATTGTCCTCAATTCTTTTCATTCTTTTTTCTTTATTCTGCTCTGTGGTAGTTATTTCCACTATTTTATCTTCCAGGTCACTTATCTGTTCTTCTGCCTCAGTTATTCTGCTATTGACTCCTTCTAGAGAATTTTTAATTTCATTTATTGTGTTGTTCATCATTGTTTCTTTGCTCTTTAGTTCTTCTAGGTCCTTGTTAAACGTTTCTTGTATTTTCTCCATTATATTTCCGAGAGTTTGGATCATCTTTACTATCATTACTCTGAATTCTTTTTCAGGTAGACTGCCTATTTCCTCTTCATTTGTTTGGTCTGGTGGGTTTTTACCTTGCTTCTTCATCTGCTGCATATTTCTCTGTCTTCTCATTTTGCTTATCTTACTGTGTCTGGGGTCTCCTTTGCGCAGGCTGCAGGTTCATGGTTCCCGTTGTTTTTGGTGTCTGACCTCAGTGGGTAAGACTGGTTCAGTGGGTTTTGTAGGCTTCCTGGGGGAGGGGACTGGTGCCTGTGTTCCGGTGGATAAGGCTGGATCTTGTCTTTCTGGTGGGCAGGACTGAGTCTGGTGGTGTGTTTTGGGGTTTCTGTGAACTTACTATGATTTTTGGCAGCCTCTCTGCTAATGGGTGGGTTTGTGTTCCTGTTTTGCTAGTTGTTTGGCATGGGGTGTCCAGCACTGCAGCTTGCTGGTCGTTGGGTGGAGCTGGGTCTTAGCCTTGAGATGGAGATCTCTGGGAGAGCTCTTGCTGATTGATATTACAGGGAGCTGGGAGGTCTCTGGTGGTCCAATGTCCTGAACTCGGCTCTCCCACCTCCGAGGCTCAGGCCTGACACCCGGCCAGACTACCAAGACCCTGTCAGCCACACAGCTCAGAAGAACAGGGAGAAAAAAGAAAGAAAGGAAAAAAAGTAAAATAAAATAAAATAAAGTTATTAAAATTAAAAATTAAAAAACATTTTTAAAATAAAAAATAAAAAAGTAATAAAAGAAAAAGAAGAGAGCCACCAAACCAGTAAACAAATCCACCAAGGATAAGAAGTGCTAAAAACTAAACTAAGATAAACATATAAATCAGAAACTAGTCAGGTGCATAAAGCAAACCCCAATTCTATAGTTGTTCCCAATGTCCACCGCCTCAATTTTGGGATGATTTGTTGTCTATTCAGGTATTCCACAGATACAGGGTATATCAAGTTGATTGTGGAGATTTAATCCACTGCTCCTGAGGCTGCTGAGAGAAATTTCCCTTTCTCTTCTTTGTTCACACAGATCCTGGGGTTCAGCTTTGGATTTGGCCTCGCCTCTGCATGTACGTCACCCTCTGGCTTCGCCCAGACAGGAGGGGGTTAAAGGAGCGGCTGATTACGGGGCTCTGGCTCACTCAGGCCAGGCGGAGGGAAGGTTACTGAATGCAGGGCAAGCCTGTGGCGGCAGAGGCCGGCGTGACGTTGCAACAGCCTGAGGTGCGCTGTGTGTTCTCCCAGGGAAGTTGTCCCTGGATCACGGGACCCTGGCAGTGGTGGGCTGCACAGGCACCCGGGCCGGGAGGTGTGGATAATGACCTATGCTTGCATGCAGGCTTCTTGGTGGCTGCAGCAGCAGCCTTAGCGTTTCATGCCCGTCTCTGGTGTCCACGCTGATAGCCACGGCTCGCGCCAGTCTCTGAAGCTCATTTAGGTGGTGCTCTGAATCCCCTCTCCTTGCACATCCCGCAACAGTGGTCTCTTGCCTCTTAGGCAGTTCCAGACCTTTTCCCGGACTCTCTCCCGGCTAGCCGCGGTGCACTAGCCCCCTTCAGGCTGTGTTCACACAGCCAACCCCAGTCCTCTCCTTAGGACCTGACCTCCGAAGCCTAAGCCTCAGCTCCCAGCCCTCACCCACCCCGGTGGGTGAGCAGACAAGCCTCTCAGGCTTGTGAGTGCTGGTCAGCACCAATCCTCTGTGAGGGAATTTCTCCGCTTTGGCCTCTACACCCCTGTTGCTATTCTCTCCTCAGTGGCTCTGAAGCTTCCCCCTGACCTATCCTCCATCTCTGTCAGTGAAGGGGCTTCTAGTGTGTAGAAACCTTTCCTCCTTCACAGCTCCCTCCCAGAGGTTCAGGCCCCGTCCCTATTCTTTTGTGTCTGTTTTTTCTTTTTTCTTTTGCCCTACCCAGGTATGTGGGGATTTTCTTGCCTTTTGGGAAGTCTGAGGTCTTCTGCCAGCATTCAGTAGGCGTTCTCTAGGAGCTGTATTTTTTGATGTATTTGTGGGGAAGAAGGTGAACTCCACATCTTACTCCTCTGCCATCTTTTTTTTTTTTTTGCGGTACGCGGGCCTCTCACTGCTGTGGCCTCTCCCACCACAGAGCACAGGCTCCGGATGCACAGGCTCAGCAGCCATGGCTCACAGGCCCAGCCGCTCCGTGGCATGTGGGATCTTCCCGGACCTGGGCACAAACCCGTGTCCCCTGCACCAGCAGGCGGACTCCCAACCACTGCGCCACCAGGGAAGCCCTCCTCTGCCATCTTGAAGGTCCTCCCTTCTAGAGTTCATTTTCTAAAGCACACTCAGATGGAGTTACTCATCTCCTTTTAATAGCTCACGGTACCCAGCATAAATTCAAACTCCTTAACAAGAACTTCAGCGTCCTCAGTGATGTCCATCCTGTTTTCTTCTCCAGTCTTACTTTTTACAAGTTTTATTACTTACTCTATGCTAATCTCACAAGAACTACTGAATAGTCTCTGCACTGTCAATCTTGCCTTTGGCCTTGGCACAAGCTGTTCCCTTGGTCTGAAATGACCATCATGTCCCATCTTTGCCTGAGTTACTCCTCTGCTATCTTCAACTTACAATTAAATTTTCTCCTATCCTGAGTGGCTTTCCAGGATGTCACTTCACTTCACTTCACTTCCAGGATGTTGCTTCACTTCTGTATAAATTAGTGTAAATCGCTCTCAGATAACTTTGTCATCCACCTATTGTGAACTAGTAATTTATCTATCCCTACCCAACCCCTATGACTATCTTGAAACAATTTTATACTTTTTAGTTTTACTTTTCTATTCCCATTTTACAACAACTGACCTAACAGAAAGTAGGTATTCGATAAATGCTGATGTGCTAAGAGAAATACAGCATGGCAAAGCTGCCAAGTTCCTAAGAGCTCATTAGGAGTTCAGTCTCATTCTCTTGTCTCTAATTCTTGACTCCCTCCCGTGAATGTAACTGAAAGCTCAGTTAGAAATTTGCTCTCTGCTTTGATTCTTCGGTGTCCAGTTCACCAACTGTTTTTCCTCCTTCCAATACCTATCACTTGGGCTTTTATAAAAATGCCTGCTATGTTCTATCCTCTCCTCAGCCAAAAGTGGGCAGAAATTCTGAGAGTGAAGCAACAGATCGCCTGCCACAAAGGTCAGGGCAAAATTAAGTAGAAAGGGGCTACGCATTTCCCAGGATCTCTGTTCCACAATAGAACGGAGTTTGCTGGCAATACTTCTGTGTATTACCTATGTCTACACAGGGCAAGTAATGAGAATATCTAATGCCCTAAAGAGACGGAAATAGCTGTTCAATTAGAAATTTTTGTTTTTTATCTAGATGGATGGCTATGTGTAAGGTATACTTGAAACTCATTAGTAAGAACATATTTAACATCAATCCCTAAACTAAAAGCTTCCTCTGCAGTAGCTTATTAAATTCTCACTTTACACCCACAAAGCAGATGCCATTATGCCAATGTTACAGGTAAGAAAATATAGTTCTGAAAGTTTAAGAAACTCACCTAATATCCCATAGTTAGGAGGGACAGAATTGGGGTTTGAGTACAGGCTGTCTCAGAACCTTGCTCTGATAACTAGGCAATGCTATTGTGTTGATCAAGGTGGGAGGAAGGGCACCAGATATATCGTTTGTCTGTTTTAACCTGTGGTTCTTTGGACTGACAATCATTTGCTCAAAATCATTCACTTGATGGAAGCAGTTGAGGAAAAGTGTAAATAAACAGTAGCATAGAATGAAAGAAAGGCATCATTTTTATATTTTAGCACATAGTGTTCAACTGTGAAGCAGAGTAGCTATATTTAATTGAGTCTGTTAACATCAAACTTTATGGACAGTGTTTTATATGTGTATATACATACACACACACACACACACACATATATACACACACACACAATTTTAAGTTCCTTAAGTCATTTAAAGTCATTTAAGGCATAACATACATATTTCACATGGAGGAAAAATTATATAAACATCTTGAAGAATAGCAATCAAAATAACCAAAAGGAATGCACTCACCCTTGGTAGATATTTCTGCACTCTCCAAATAAGGGGGAATGAGAAGCCCACTGCTATGTGAGGATAACTTCATGGTACTTGACATAGCTGATAAGCTGTAAGTCACTCGGATACTGAACTTCTATCCATCTGATGTGCTCAGTGTCTCCAATTCCACAATAAATTCTGCCCCATCTGACTTAGTTTTAGTAAATATTCCACAGAGATTTCTGCTTGCTTTCTTCAAATTTCAGAGTCTACCTGCAAAGAAATAAGTTTCTTTCATCCACTGCTGTGCACACAATCATTGCTGTTGGACATAAAAATTATACTATTATGATTTCAATAGAATACGTAAAACTAGATAAAATAGAGAGTAGAGGCCAATCTTCTATCATTAATTAATACTAGGACCTGACTACTGCCTTTCATTTTTATGTCAAAAGGAAAATGTGGGGTAAGATTACCTTCAATTATCTGTTTGGCTAGTATCTCTGCTGTCTAGCCCATTTCTGTACCTCACAGAGACCGACTTAGCCACTCAGCCTACCCCACTACCCACACCCCAGGTGGGTTCTCCCAGTTGGCCACACAGAGGCAGAGGCACTGTCCTGAAGGGGCTGCTGCTGGGGAGCAGAGACAAAGAGATGTGTGGTGATTACAGGTCACAGTGAGCAGGATTGGATAAAAGGGGCCCCGTGGGCTGGCTGAAGCCCAGTTGGAGGCTCCTGAGGAAGAATAGCAGCAGCTCCCTTGGAAGCATCTAAAGCAGACATGATGACTAGGGGCATCAGACTCGCAGAAGCCTCTCCTGAGCGTGCCCATGTCTCCAAGCCCTAGGCAGCATGGTCTGGGTCCAAGTCAGAAAGGTGTCAAATCATCCTCAGTCACTCAGGAGCCTCCCTCCCTTCCAGGGCTCTTAGGCTGAGAGCCACAGCAGAGGATGCTACTCCCCCATCTGCCAGAGAAGCAGGAACATGGGAGCCCTGTGAGGTGTGGTAAGGGAAGTGTAGAGGAGCCATGAGGAACTGTCCTCATAAAGATAGCCCTGAGCAGCAAATCCCTATTACCATAGTACAAGCCCTGATGCAGCCCTGCAGTGCACATGCTTAATACCCCCACAGGGAAACTACAGCGACAACTGTACAAGAGAATATACTGTATTCAAGAACATACCGATATTTGAGAACAAATGTAACCGAGATCAGCAAAAGAGATGTGATTGATGTGCATAGCCATGTCCTAATGGTGACAGTGTGCATCGAGTCTTACCTTGTCCAGCCATAGCCTTGCACAATCTACTGCCATGATGCTGGCTAGATTAGCCACAAGCTATGAAGGATATGCCAGACGTGGATGTGACATCCAGGCAAGAGGCCACAAGCTTAATAAGACCTTAGAGCTAATCAGGTTGATACATCAAAGTCTGTAAAATATGTGTCCCTGATATTGGAAAGCAGCAGCTCTGGCTGAAGTTTGCCACTAACTGTTCTTTTGTTGCCTTTCAGCTGTGCCCCACTTCAGACACAAAAGATCTTTTTGTTTAACGGAAAAGTCCCCTCATTCACCTCTGATACTATCAGTGGAGAGTTACAGCAACACCCAGGCCATGCCAGCTGCAGACACAACATAACAGACAAGCCTGTGTTTGAGACAGAGGCCAAGAGCTCAGTGGTAAGTCTCTGCAGAGGTTCTAGAAGACAAGACCAAGGAGCTTTGGGAGAGCAGCTAAAAGCTAGTCTTGCAAAGCCTTTGGTTTTCTACAAAATGGTTTGCATTTAGAAGTGTTCAGGACCATGTAAACCACCATTTGGAGGACTTGCCACATCAGAGAGGCTACTTGTACTTCTCCAAAGTGTTCCTCAAGGCTGAATTCCAGAGATTCCTCAGATGTCAATTCCTCTAATCTCATGCCCAATGTTGTTATGCCCTAGAGGGCATCCTGACCGCCCAAAGTATTTTTGAATACTTACTACTCAAATTCAGGCAGTCTGGGACATTTTTAACTATTAGAAAGTCCTTCCTTTGATCCATAATCTGTCTCCCAAGACTGTTATGTGCAGATTTTATAGAGGGAATTTCTACATAAACAGAAGACTGCACTTGATAATCTCAAAGGTTCTTCTAATTATAAGCTTTTGAGTTTTTCAGCTACAGAGGCAAGAGGACCAGAGCTTTTTGGTTTCACTTGCCTCTCTACTTTGCTTGTTTTTCCTCCCACTCTGCTCAGGCTATGGAACTTCCTGGAGAAGGAAATCAAGATCAGGTCAACATCAGGAGCCTTCACATGGTCCCTTTTTGGGGCCACCTCTTTTGGTTATGCTGGTGGGGGAAGAAACTCAACATGCAGACTCAGGACAAATAAACAGAGTGCTGGCGGGATCAGCCTTCATGGTCCAGGAGGAAGCAGAACCAATGTGGCCAGGCAAGGTGCTTCCAACACAACCATAGAGTCTTAACATGTATGTTGCAAGTGCTACAAACACATTGCTGCCCTCAGAGGATACTTCAAGCATGTCAACTCTCACCAGTAAGCAACTTGCAAGAGATGGGCAAGCCTATTGTAGAAACAGCTAAAGGTTCTCTAATGGGATCCCTCAACTCCACCTTGCAGAGTACAGTTTATATGAGTGAACAGGATGAAAGCCAGACGGTCTTCCAACGCAATACTGAATCCCAAAGAAAAATAAAGGAAAAAGTCACAACTTCCAAAAGGCATTCCCATAACCATGGAAGTGGGAAGGATAAGTTGACCCCAACATCATCCTTCTCCTGGTCCTTAGCTTTCTATGGAGCCATTAGGGGTGAGAAAAAGGGAAAAGGCCAGAACAGCCCAGTAGACAGAGGATACAGTTCCCCCCCGCGACAAAACTCCAGCCTTAGTGCTACTGCGAAAGTAGTCTAGGTTATCTCAAAATTTTGAGAGGTCTAGTTCAACGTCTTCAAGTAAGATCTCCCAAAGGATTAGACCTTCAAAGCGTACCCGACTGCACAGACTAGTCCTAGGTTCTCCAAGTAAGAGAACCAAGAAGGCCGACTCTTTCCTGAAAAAGCTCAAAGCACCTACTACACAAACTGAAGTCTCAGG
>NW_006787547.1:1529431-1538869 GCF_000442215.2 Lipotes vexillifer | reverse complement strand
ACCGCTTGCTGTCAGAGGTGGACCTCATGTGTGAGGTGGTGGAGAGCAGCATGGCGCCCGCTATGCAGCCAGCAGAGTGTGGCGAGGGACTGACCATAATACTAAAGAGAGAGGAGACAGTAACCTTGAATTCCATGAAAAGAACAAAAAGGAAAAAGAAACCAGAGCATGGGGACTAAGGTGCTTCCAGTTTAGACTCAATTTTAAATAAATTTTTTTTAAAAAAATCAATATATTTATAGGAAAAAAATAATTTCAGACGGCTGTACTCCTCCTTTCAAAAATATTCTTTTGGCATTTAGGTATAAGACAGTAAACTCAACATACGTTGCCTGCTCTATTTGAGAGAAGTACTCAAATTAACTGTTCATACTTGATAATCTCCTTTTCTCCAGTCTCTGCCTTGTTTCCTTATCGCTCAGCTGCAGTTGCTGGGTGATGAATGTTAGAAGTAACTTTTAGAAAGGTTAAACATCTGAAGCTGTTTCAATGAATCATGAATATTTTGATTTTTTGATTTCCACCTCGGTTTGAAACGATCCTGAGGGACTGTGTTTATAAAATAGGACTATTAATAAGGGGTTAAAATGAAAAGCCTATTTTGGTTGCTAGTGAAATAGTTTTTTGTTTTTTTTACTAATTTGACTATTTTAGAAAGTGCTAATTGCTATCCTCTGTAGGTATTTCTTTGATGCTGCCCTTCTGAGAGGTGGATGCTTTGGTGATATAATTTCAAGAACTTCATTGAGCCCAATGTTCTATCAGATCCACTCCACACTGAAAACATGAAATTCACACACGTAACCACACACAAACTCACATTCACAGGCACACAGAAGCACATGCCTCTTTGCTCTTTACGGTATAAATGTGTTTCCCACAGGAAAATTGTTATTGCACAGTGGGTGACAAAGTCTAAAACTGTGGGTGACAAAGTCTAAAACTGTAAAGTTTTACTGAACATAGGTTGAAGCATGATTAAAGGAAAGACCATGGACTTTGGAATCAGACAGACAACCTGAATTTGAATCCGTATTCTACTCACTGGAGATCCTTGAGTAAGTAACACACTACAGTAGAGGTCTGATTCCTCAGCTGTTGTGATTATTGAATCAGATCACACATCTAAAGCACCTAGTACTTAGCAGTGGGACATTTTAGGTTCCCCCCTTCTCATTCAATTGCTTAAATACATATGGCTGGTATGCTACATGCAGTGACCGCAAGATCGCATATTCTGGAAAAAAAAAAAAGAGTGAATAAGTAAACTCAGTTGAAGCTGACAAGCCGATTCTATTACAGGTATTTTCTACATTTGAATGTGCCTTAAATAACTTGTTGAGAGTTAAGAAGTTGCTGAAATACCTAATCCTGGATTATACGATTTTTTCCCCTGTCTCGGATAAACTGAAGTCCGCTTGTAAAAGCTGTAGTGGAATAATACAAACACCACCAATGGAATTTCAAACCTGCCATATCTATCACCTTTACTACTACTTTGAATATTACAATAATATTGACATGAAGTTATACTAAGAACTCACCATCCTAACCCATGTTCCTCTTAACCATCCCCAACCAAATCATTCCTTACACAAATGCTACCGTGTTATTTCAAAATAACTTATTTTTACCATTTTTTTCTTACCTTCAAAATGCTTCCTAACATTTTTCATGTCAAAGTATACATAAAAAATTACATGAGTACAGCATATTGGGTTAAAGGGTGAGACTGGTGTAACTGCTATTAGCTGCTGTGGGCAATTTCAAGGGCTGAAATGATTTTTTGAGGGGCACATAACTTTCTGAGGCTGTTTATATTTTTGAGAAGCATTTTCCCTAACTTTCTTCAATAATTATTATAATGAAAAGAAAAAACACAATAGGGGGACTTCCCTGGTGGCACAATGGTTAAGAGTCCGTCTGCCAATGCAGGGGACACGGGTTCGATCTCTGGTCTGGGAATATCCCACATGCCACCGAGCAACTAAGCCCGTGTGCTACAACTACTGAAGCCCGCATGCCTAGAGCCCATGCTCCGCAATGAGAAGCCACCACAACGAGAAGCTCGTGTACCACAACAAAGAGCAGCCCCCGCTCGCTGCAACTAAAGAAAGCCCACACGCAGCAACGAAGACCCAGTGCAGCCAAAAGTAAACAAATAAAAAATAAAATAAATAAATTTATTTTTTTAAAAAACATAATAGGAGCTAAACTTCACTGACCACATCAAACTTGTTAGGTATGTGTGATGCATTTTCATGTTTCATCCAACAAACACTCTCTGAAGAACGTAACTTCCCCATTTCACAGATGAGGAAAACTGAGTATGTGGGTTATCTGAAGCACCAAGATTCTTATATATTCTGACCCATTCACTAAAGTCCCCAAGGGACTGACCTGGGAATTGACCTCAAGCAGTCTTATTGCTGAGCCCTCTCTCTAAACAAATAAAAACCCAAGAAAGTTATTTTTGAGTTCCTTCACTAATTAATGCCCTTCCTTTGCCAGTGTTTCACTCTATCAGATTATTATTTAAGGAATGATTCTTGGAGCTAAACACAGTGTCAGGCATTTTTCCATCCCAATCAGAGCCAAAATATCTAAAAACAGTGGCCTGAGACATACTCAGCTTCCCTGGTAGCCACATCAAATCACTGACGTACATTCAACTATTCTTCACAGGGTCACCTCTTAAATGATATCTCCCCCATCCTCTATATTTGCTTTGTTTTTCTGGGCTTACTGTCACTGCCTTAAACAGTTAAAATGTAAATGAAATTCATAGGGATATAGCACATCATTCTAGATTATAATGAAGCATTTGAATCTTACTTCTATTATTCAACTTAGTTACTTCTCTCATTTCCTGGTTACCTGAAAATGTGATCACCTTATTATGGCATTATGCATAATATCTGAAAATATGCTAAACATGTCAAGAACAATAACAGAGCCTG
This sequence comes from Lipotes vexillifer, assembly GCF_000442215.2. Taxonomy (NCBI): domain Eukaryota; kingdom Metazoa; phylum Chordata; class Mammalia; order Artiodactyla; family Lipotidae; genus Lipotes; species Lipotes vexillifer. The sequence continues at coordinate 1,535,909 of NW_006787547.1, read as the reverse complement.
CCAGATTCCCAGGCCTACTTCCATCACATGTGGAATGTGTGTGTGTGTGTGTGTGTGTGTGTGTGTGTTTTGTAAAACCCAAATTGCAGTCCAGTGCTTTCTTTTATCCTGTGGAATTAACATCATCAATCTGGGATACAGCGTGACTGACAAGGAAAAAAACAACAGAATTAACCCATATCTACTAATGCAGCATGTAAACAGAAAATTTAAGCAATTTTAAAACAGAAGAAAAGGAAAAGAGGTTGAGACAGAAATCATACTACATTTATGCTACTTATTCCTGAGTGATGTTAGTGAAATGTATAAAGATTCAGGTCAATCACCTTAATTAAAGATAATACTACTTTTAAGAACAATGACTAAAGAAGCAATAGTTGAAAAATGGTCCTCAACACACTGATAGTTAATTAAAGTGAAAAAAGCCTCAGTCATTATTTTGAATTCTCCATCCTCAGACTTAGGATAATTTTTCATGCATGTTGAATTTTACTCAGATTGTTCAATTTAATACAAGACATGTTAAAAAATCTTGGTTTTCAAAAACAATAAAATAAAAAGATAAAAGAACTTTGATATCCAGCTTTGAAAAAGAGTTAAAGAACATTACAATAAAATGAAGAAGGCATCAACAAAGTGTGTGAATGCAGATTGGGGAAATAGATACACTTTTTATCTCCAATGGAAAGAAATCTCATTTACTCTCCAACGTCTTTTTTTTTTTTTTTTTTCACTCAAATCATATGGCTGTAGCTCTGTGAGAAAGACTTGAGCTACTGGCTCTAGTGAGAGGCATTCTAGTCTATGCTTCTAAGCTTCTTACATACCAGATCAGAAATTGGAAGTCCTGAAAATTCCATCAAAATTGTTGGAATATTTGTTCCACATATCCAGAGCAATCATCACATTAACTAAGAGGGTTAGTTTTCCAAGAGGAAGCTGCTTTTTTATTCCCAAAGAAAACAGATGCATCTGCTCTGCTTCTCACGTCTGAAAGAATGATTGGACAAGACAGTGTCACATGTTTTCCTTGATTAAATGAGCCTGGAACTACCACATAGAGAGAACTCCCTAAGCATAAAGTCAACCCAAAGTAAAGTAGGTCTAAGTTAGGAAGGAACAGAGCTTCCCGGACAGATTATTTGAGCACCTGGGCTCATTCAGTTCTGAAGACAAGAACAAATCTATATTTTTCAGTTCCGTAAGGCAGTAAACTTCAACTCACCCCCACTTCTTTCCACTTATTCTATTCCGAGTTGGGTTTCTCTCACTAGCAACTGTAAGAATTCTGACCAACAAAACCCTCCTTCCTTTCACTCAACAGAAGTACTCTGACTTCATTCACCACTTCAGAGGATATAACTGTGGTGTTTTAGATGCACAGTAACTTGAGTAATTTTTAGACTGGTGGTTAGGTGTAATATTTAGTCTCTTCTTTACCATGGTTTAAATAACGGAGAATTTTCCATATGTTCCCATGGATGTGCCCTGATCCTTTTCCCAGTAAGCAAATGTTGACAGCTGTAGCTCCACCTAAATGCCTTTAACACCTCAAAACATAATGAAACACAGTAACAACAAAACACATTTGACCTGTTTTGTAAGGCTTATTAACCTCCTCTTAATTATGCAAGTTTCTATCTCATACATAAAATTTCACCTTTCTCTTTTTTTAACCATAAACTCTATGTTTTCTATATATTCTCTCAACAAGTGTTTATGAATATCAACTGTATACCAGGGATTATACTGTATGTTGACTGAAAATAAAAACAAATATGGTAATTATTAAAAAAAGTATCTTTGACAGTTGTTTAAGATCACTACAGAAAAGCCAGGAATAGAATCCAGCTTCCTGACTCCTCTCACAATGCTCCTTTTAAAATAAAAACTTGTTTCTTCTATACAGTAACATTGATATTTTCTCACTTGGGTAGACAGAGAAAAATCTGCATTCTTTAGCCTAGAAGTAACGAAAATTGCCCAAACATCAGTCTACTCAAAGGGAGGGGTAGGGAATGCTTTCCAGTGTGTACAATTTATCAAGAATATACAAAAATACCACTCTCATTTACTAGAGCTTAGTCATGAAAGCACATTTACCTCATCAAAGAAAACATTAAAAAATTAAGCTTCTGTTTAGAATATCCAGTTTTAGAACTTCTGTGGTGGTGCAGTGTTTAAGAATCCGCCTGCCAATGCAGGGGACACGGGTTCCAGCCCTGGTCTGGGAAGATCCCACATGCCGCAGAGCAACTAAGCCTGCATACCACAACTACTGAAGCCCACGTGCCTAGAGCCCATGCTCTGCAATGAGAAGCCACCGCAATGAGAAGCACACACACCGCAAGGAAGAGTAGCCCCCACTCGCCGCAACTAAAGAAAGCCTGCGCACAGCAACAAAGACCCAACACGGCCAAAAATAAATAAATAAATTTGTAAAAAATAAATAAATAAAATATCCATTTTTACTAATTGAAGAGTATTGCCAACAACATTTTGACAATAATGCAAGTTTTAACTGACTTTTAGGATAAGCGCTGAAATGGCTTATTTTTTGTCAGTGACACCCAGATATATATTTGAGAAAGACATGGGCTACATATGGAGACACTTTGGACCTTGCCTCAGCTCTGCACCTGACCTCCTCTGTGACCTTCGGCAAATTCTCAACTCCTGGGCCTGAAAATTCAACTAGTATAAACGTCTCATTTTTAAATGTGCAAGGGATAAAACTTTACATTTTGTTAAAATTGAGAAGTCTGCTTACTTTGAACTCGATTCCAAAGAGTCAAATAGGGATTCACATTAATAGCTGTTATCATTATCTATGTAAGCCTGAGAGTCACTAATTCACTTATTCATTCATGCATTCATTCATTCATTTGTTCATTTTTACTTTCTTCATTCAGTCAGTCCACTCCTGCATTTCACTCCTTGGTGGATTAAAAAGTCAACATTTTCTCTAAAGGGGCAGATAATAAGTATCATTATCTCATTACAAAGAGGCAGATGGATAAATATCTTAGTCTCTGTCACAGTGATTCAACTCTACCATTGTAACAGGAAAGTAGCCATAGACAGAACATAAACAAACAGCTGTGCTTGTAGTACAGTAACTTTATTTATAAAAAACAGGTGAGGAGCCAGATTTTGCTCAAGAGCTATAAGGCTATCCCTTACTTTAAACAAAAAAGAGGCACAATTTGAATGGGGCAACTGGCACCATGGTAATATTTTTACATGATTATTCTGTTTACTCCTCACACACACACAAAATCCATTCATTCAATGTGCAGAATATGGCAGAAAACAAGACACAGATTCCACATTTTCACAGATTTTAAATTTTGCATAGGAAGAAATTCAATGCATCAATATTAAAGAAGTAAATTATATGAAGAAAAAGCAGAGTAAAGGCATAGAAAGTGACAGAGTACTCTTTTATATGGATTAATCTAGAAGTTCTCTCTGATAACATTTGGGCAGAGACCTGAATGAAGTGAGGACAAGCTTCTTATAGATATCTGGGGAGGGCTGTTTCAGGAAGAAGAAAGAGAAAGGGAGAAAATTTAAAGACCTGGGCTGGAAGTATACTTGTCCCGTTAAAGGAACAATCAGGTATTTCATATGAGAGGAGTGACGTCAGCAAGATGACCAGAGAAGTCCCCTGCTCACCTGCTTGTATCGCCCCTTAACAATGATAATTTGGCATCAGTGCAAAGACAAAAGTGTACTGTGGGAGCTTTAGGATACAAGTAGGAGTTTGTGAAACCTCGGTGCAGCCCAAGACCAAGGAGAGACACTTAGAGAAGCTACTGGAGAAGGCAGGCTCCCACCCACTTGACTTGCCGACCATGGACCCAGGTATTGACCCAGAAACAGTTCTGTACTGTTTGGCCCTGTTTGGCCTTGGTCCTGTCACCAGCAACATATACCAAGCGACCTAGGAGGAGTCAAGCCCATCTCAGCTGTGGACTTGAAGTGGCTTGTGAATTGGGTCCAGCCCCCTCAGGTCCTGCAACTCCTGAAGGTCAGTCCCCCAAATTCAGTCCAACTGTAGATTCTGAAAGGACCCTTTAGCTGATTACCTGCTTTTTGCCTATTACTCCTTGGGGAATATGATATCTGAGCAAATAGGGAGAGATATGGTACAGAAGGAGCACAGTAGGAAGATACCAAAGGAAGTGCTTATAGATATCAAACACACACACACAACGCCATCAACTGCTCCAACACCTTCCTTGAGGTTACAGTCCAGTTTGAGGACATTCCTGTTTTAGGGTATCATGGATTTGAGGAGTCTGCCACCTATCTCCCTCCCTAATCTAGCCAGTTCACACCTTCCCAGTTTAGCCCAGTGTCCTCTAGAATACTTTTTGCAGCAGATATTAGGATGGGATAGAGTGAAAAGTCAGAGTCAATAGTTGGTTGAGTCCAGAAGCCAGAACCAAACTCAGCACCAACCTCAGCACAACAGGACATCAGCTGGATCACAGGACGGACTGGTTTCTAGATCCCCTTTGATTATAACATGGGCAAACATTAATTTGACTAACATTAGGAGTCTAGTGTATGAACACCCTATGCTGATCATAGTTATGTCAATAGTTTTCAAAGTACATTTTTAGAAATATCTTATTTTTTATTTTGTAATAACTTTAGGTTTTTTAAGTTTTTTATTGGAGTATAGTGGATTTACAACGTAGTATTAGCTTCAGGTGTACAGCAAAGTGAATCAGTTATACATATACATATATCCACTTTTTTTTTTTTTTAAGATTCTTTTCCCATATAGGCCATCACAGAGTACTGAGTAGAGTTCCCTCTGCTATACAGCAGGTTCTTATTAGTTATCTGTTTTTCTTTATATAGTAGTGTGTATATATCAGTCCCAATCTCCCAATTTATCTCTCCCCCACCCTTATCCCCGGTAACCATAAGTTTGTTTTCTACATTGGTGACTCTACTTCTGTTTTATAAAAAGTTCATTTGTACCCTTTTTTTTAGATTCCACATATAAGTGATATGGTATTTGTCTTTCTGTGTCTTACTTCACTCAGTATGACATCTCTAGATCCATTCATGTTGCTGCAAATGGCATTATTTTGTTCTTTATTATGGCTGACTATATATGTACCATTGTATATATGTACCACATCTTCTTTATCCATTCCTCTGTTGATGGACATTTATGTTGCTTCCATGTCCTGGCTATTGTAAATAGTGCTGCAATGAACACTGGGGTGCATGTATCTTTTTGAATTATGGTCTTCTCTGGGTACATGCCCAGGAGTGGGATTGCTCGGTCATATGGTAGCTTTTGCACAGCAAAGGAAACCATAAACAAACAAAAAGACAACCCTCAGAATGGGAGAAAATATCTGGAAACAAAGCAAATGACAAGGGATTAATCTCCAAAATGTACAAATAGCTCATGCAGCTCAATATCAAAAAAAAAATAATAATAATAATAACCCAATCAAAAAATGGGCAAAGATCTAAATAGACACTTCTCCAAGGAAGACATACAGATGGTCAAAAAGCACATGAAAAGGTGCTCAACATCATTAATTATTAAAGAAATGCAAATCAAAAACTACAGTGAGGTATCACCTCACGCTAGCCAGAACGGCCACCATCAACAAATCTACAAACGATAAATGCTGGAGAGGGTGTGGAGAAAAGGGAACCTTCCTACACTCTTGGTGGGAATGTAAATTGGTACAGCCATTATGGAGAACAGTACAGAAGTTGCTTAAAAAACTAAAAATGTGTCTTACTTTTTATCAACTATTATCAAATGAAGAACAAGTCTTACATCAAAGCTGTAGCAGATACACCTGGCTTTGAGTGGTGGAACTCTGAGGTGTGTTCCATACCATCTTGCAGACTTTCCCCAGCTGGACTGATCCCCATTTATCCACAGTGGTAATCTGCCTGTTAACACACACTTTACTGGTTTTCTTCATTTCCCTAACTTCTCTATTTCCCTGTGGGTGCTTCCTGGGAACACCTTGCAAATAAACTATTTAAATTTACATCTTTGTCCCACAATCTGATTCTGGAGTATTCCAACCTAAGACAAAGCTAACATATAACTCTGATGTGCATTTAGTATCTTGCTAATTGGGGCCCCACCTTTATTCCTTACAGTATATCCTTAGATTCTTTGACCCACACAGTTAGGTAAGGAGTTTGGATGCTAAATTATATAGACTGAAGTTTTAGCCAAAGTTCTTTCATGTATTAGTTGCATGACTTTGGCAAAGTCAATTAACATCTCCTAAGGTTCAGAGTCTTCATCTATCTGTACACTAACGTTAATCTTTCCATCTCGCTTATTCTCATTCTTACTCAAAAAATACCAGGTGATTTAAATCCTATAGCTTTTCCAGTCATGCCTTTCTTATTAAAATATTAACTACATACCAATCTATCTTGGCACAGGTTTACTTACACAGCATAGCCTTTAATT
>NW_006787547.1:1516620-1529344 GCF_000442215.2 Lipotes vexillifer | reverse complement strand
ATTCTTTCCCTACCATTCTGAGTAGAAAATTACCTCAAAAATCAGTACACAGACATGCATATTAATTTCATCATCAAAATTCAGACAGGGAAACATGTCTACATTTTATTGGGTTAATACTGGACATTTTCTTCTGCTATAATCATTGGACCTTCTTCTGGAATAATGATAACTAATGATAAACATTTCTAACATTGTGTTACATTCTTTTGAGCACTTACATTAAATTCCATACAATCACAAAATTCCTACAAGGCAGGTATTGTTTCCCTTATTAGTTGTGAAAACTGAGGCTCAGCACAATAAGATTTACTTAGTTCACAGCTAAAAAATGTTAAAGCCAATATTTGGCACTAAAGCAAGAAGTATTTGAAATAAGCTTATGTGTATTTCATTAAACATGATACATTATGCTTAAGCTCAAATCATCTTTCTCACTTTGTACTTTTACCTGATACTAATTATTGACCCACAAATCAACCAAGAACAAATGGTATACAGTAAGTAGTCAGTAACTGGTATCTTCCACTATTACTATTACTATGATAATTATTATTTAAAAAGTATATTTTGGGAATTCATAATACTTATTTCTGATTTATTTCTATTTATATTTGAGAAAAGAATCATACATAGCTAACCTCAGGAATCCAGTAAACAGATATGTGTCTGATATCAAAATACATAAGACTTCTACTTGGAATCTATGTCTAATCAAACTTGGATTTTTCTATAAAAAGAGCTCCATCCTTCTATGTTATACTGGTACAGCCAACATAACCAAAAGTGCAGCATCCTAAGAGTGGTTAAGCTGTAGTTCAGCCTCATCACTACATTCCTTTCCAGAATTCCTTGCTTGTGGTTTATTGGGTTTTTTTATTTTTGTTTTTGTTTTTACTTTATAGCTTCCAGGTCTGACTTTTAGGGAATTCCAGAAGTTCTGCAAATTATTTAATATCCTTTGATAATACACTTTTCCCTTAAAGCAGAGAAGGGTCTATTTTTTGTAACCAAAACTATTCAGTATCCAATAATAGTAATTAATACATGGCAAAGCCTCAATAGATTAATCACTGAAAATATAACGTAGGAACCTCTGGGTTACAGAATAGTTGATACAAATGCCTGGAAAATTCTGGGTTACTTCTGCCTTCCTCAAACAAATCAAAACTTAAATATTTCCAAACTATCTTATGTGGTTTTCCGTATTTCTGTTTTCTAAATTCTCCTAGCTAGGAAAGAAACAGAGTTCTAAACTTAAATGTATTTAGTTCAGTGACTCAAATCTTTCAAACCATTAAAATGACGTACACACAATCAACAACAACAAAAAGGGAATCTACATTTATCTTTTAACAAGCCTTTGCTGTTCTCCCTCAAAGGGTAGAATACACAATCAAATTAGGTTTACTTTTTCTTCATATACTTTTCCTATGTTTATGTTGAGAACATAAATGTTTTCTCCACTTTAATAATAATGACTTTCTCCAAATTTAGCCTCTACATTTTAAACTTGACCAACCATCTACTGAATTAGGGTTAAACACACATACATGCATGCACAAATGCACAAATATTTATTTTTTAATTTCTATAAAACCTTTCAAACTCAGTACTAAATAGTAAACTGTTGAGTTGATATTGGAAAATATTCCACTAAGGAGCACAAGTCCCTTGCATAATCAAATTGGACAGAACACATATTTTTTGCTATATATTGAAACATTATTTGTTACATATCACTATGTGATGGATTGTATTGACAAAAATATGCATAATTTAGGTGTTATAAAAACAAGAAATCCAAAAGTTTATCATCTGAATTACAATTTATCCTACAACAGAAAAATTCCTTTTGAATGCAGATGAGTAGCAAAATATATTAGGTATAATATATTTAAATAAAAATGCATTCTTCTCAACCAAGGTTTCTCAAAGATACCAATTTAAGATTCTACAGAGAGGAGAAAAGTGTTGCAATACAGATGCATGTTTATCATATTAAACTGCATTTGAAATTGCAACACTGGACTTTGGGAAGTATCTTAATTTTAATCTTTTCACGTTGTTTTGTTCTTTCTCATGCAATATTCAATTTTCAGTGGCAGCTCCAGGGTATATTTGAAACTTTTAAGACATGGCAAGAAAACCCAAAGAAAAGGGCTTTCAATTCTTACCACAATTTTGTAAGCACAAACCAACTTTTAAACACCTTAAAAAAGGAGGAGCTGAAACATTCAAAAGTTCAGCTTGTATATTTGCTCAACTTCAACCCTCATGAAGAATATTAAACAGTAAGCAAATAAACCATATAGAGGAAGCATAAACTGGAAAATATTATAGTATTTTATGGTGTAGAGAATTCTAGTTTTTAAAATATGACAAAGAGAACTTTTTAAAATGGTAGTACAGCTTCTATCAGGATTAGAGTTATTCTATATTTTCTTAATATTCCATTTTAAGAAGAGAGGCCACTTTTGGTGCATCTTCATCACACTGAATGACTTCATAATTGTCCACAATCCAGGTTTGTCAGGAAAATAATGGAGGTATTACATACGTTCAGCACTGGAGCTGAACAAACTGTTAAGGCTCTTTCTTTTTCCTTCATCTTTTGTCAGAATGTGTTCTGTGTTATAAGAGGGCAGGAGAGTCAGCTTACTGCAGAGCACTGTTATCTTCCTAAAACCATCTTGGTCAGGATATGCTGCATATTGAAAATACACCAAGGACACTTCCCATGGGAAAGTGACATTTAGTCCCTTGCTAGCATTAGGAGCAAAGGCTGTCACTGATGCAGGATTCACCAGAGTACAAATCTATTTCTTCTCAAAAGACTGTGCACTAATATACATGAAATGCATCTTGACACTCTATCTTTGGGAAATACTCTCTTTAAAGTAGTCAGAAGGTGGCCTATCAGGTGATTTTTCCTGATTTGCACTTACTGTTAAAAAAACAATCAGAAAATCACCCTTAGAGATTCTTCTGCTTGGGAGTCCATTCTTGTGAACAGAAAGAATCTCAGCTGTGTGTCACTTTATAGTCCTAATAGAAACTTGACAAATTTAAAAAGAGATTGTTTTAATTATTCCTGTGAGTCTAGTATTGTTCTAGGAGCTTTTCATGACACAAAGGAGGTATAGGACAACATCTTATTTTTTCTGAGAATGGTTTATAATCTAGGCTTACCTGACAATAGTTGTGAAATTTATCTTAGTTCTGAATATGAAATTATTTATTGGTAATATTATGTGAACTATAATGGCCATACTGCATAATGGTAAAGTCAATGATATAGCCTTAAAAGTACTCTATCATTTTGATTTACACATATAAAAATTTTTCATAAGGAAATGAAAATTAGGTTTTATTGCTATATATTTAATAAAATACCTTTTCATGGGGGGAAAGAGAATAATTACTTGCAATTGAGACTATCTTTGAAACTATAGAATGTGATTTTGCAGGGATGATTCAGAAATCAAAATGGGCCAGATAAATCTCGCATGTCTTGAGATTACTATTTGGTCAGGAAATGAGATGAAGAAAAGTTGGGGAGAAGAAAAAGGACTGGAGAAATGAGGGGACAGTGAAAAGAGGAGCAGCAGGGTAGAGAAAGGGTTTTGTTGGAGGAAAAACAGAAAATACGTTTGGCCATGAAAGGCAGTCATAGCCAGTGTAAGGACTGACTGGAATATGATGACAGATAGTAGACATTCTGATATGTCACACAGATCCCTCCTCACTAAAGGACCTGTTAATCCCACTGCTGGTGTCTGTCAGCAGGCATCTTTCAGCTCTCAGCCCTTTCAAGCAATTACCTCTGCTGCAGAAGGCCACCTTGATCAAAGTCACACGTACCATAGCAGATCAACGAGGGAACATCAGTCTGAACATCTGAACATCTTGCCTCAATTTGGGACAATCCTGAAGGGTCATTCTAGTTCTGAACTTGCCGAGAAGTTGGGCACATCTGCTATTAAAAATGCATCACATTTTGACCTCTCCCTCTGTCCACTCCTGCTCTCTCCTCCCTTCTGCAGGTATTGATCCCAAGTTTTCCTTGATATAAACTTCCTGCAAACTAAATTCCATCTTAGAGCTAGCTTTCCTGGGAACCCAACTTGTGACTCCATGGGGACTGGAAGAAAGGATATTTGGCAAAGCTGTTGATGAACAAACTTTTCTTACTTAGCTGCAAGGAAGGGAATGCAGTAGGATCTGAAGTGGAAAGCTGTTTATTCTTTTAAATTATGTTAAACTTTGGGAGAAAAGAAAGATTGATCATTAGCTTTTCCCTCCCCTTTAATTGTCCAGCTAATTCCCCAGATAGGGTAGTATGTTTTCTGAAAATTAATGAGTCAACCTATATTACCCTTATTTTAAAATCACTGAAGAGTTGAGATTGTGCTTGTGGCTACGAGACCTTAGAAAAGTCATAGCTTTTTTCATATTTGATTATGTCATGCTTTTACAGTTAACTGTGCCATAGTTAATTCTGTATTTTAGAAAATGGCTCTGCATCTAAGTACATATTCATGTCCTTGTTCCTATGTCTCGAGGTAGTGTGGGATTTAAAAACATAATAATAAAAAAATTTTAAAATCATAGCCCTTGAAATAAAGGAAAGTTGGGTTCAAAAGTAGAGTCTCCCACTGAATAGGTATGTGATATTTACCAAATTTCTGTCATTATCATGTTTTAATCTTCCCTCATAAGGTTAGAAGGTTTAGTTAAATACTTATATAAGTCAAAGATAACTCCATAGACAAAGATGAAAAACACTTTTTCATCTTATTTGAAAATTTGATCCACTGGTAATAAGGAGTGATTTATTGAGATGTATTCTGAATCTACAATGAGTTTATTTATTTATTTATTATTAATTATTTTTTTAAACACTCTTAAAGTACCAGTGGTATGTTGTAGCTGACTTGTACAGGCAGACCTCACTGATAACAGGGTAGGTTCCAGACGACCACAATAAAGCAAATACTGCAATAAAGGGAGTCATTTTTTTCCCAAGTTTCCCACACATATAAAATTATGTTTACACTATAGTGTAGTCTTTTAACTGTGCAATAGCATTATGCCAAAAAAACAATGTACATACCTTAATTTAAAAATATTTTATTGTTAAAAAATGCTAACCATCATCTGAGCTTTCAGCAAGTCACAGTAGTAACACCAAAGATCATTGATCTCAAATCACCATAATAAATATAACAATAATGAAAATGTTTGAAATATTGCAAAAATTACCAAAATGTGACACAGCGACACAAAGTGAGCAATTACTGTTGTGCTGATAAACTTGCTTGATGCAGGGTTGCCACAAAACTTCAATTTGTGAAAAGCACAATAATGTGAAGTGTGATAAAATAAGGTGTGCTTGTATAGACTTGCAAGACCCAACTGTTATATAATTAGAAATTCTGTGAACCGGTGGTTAAACATAAACATTAACTTAAAAATAAATAATATAAATGCACAATTGTATTATAAACAAAGGTAAGCATGTTCTTGGATTGGAAGAAGATTGTGAAAATGACTATACTACCCAAAGCAATCACACATTCAATGCAAACTATCAATGGCACTATCAAACTATCAATGGCACTATCAAACTATCAATGGCACTTTTCACAGAACTAGAACAAAAAATTTCACAATTTGTATGGAAACACAAAAGACCCCGAATAGTCAAAGCAATCTTGAGAAAGAAAAACAGAGCTGGAGGAATCAGCCTCCCTGACTTCAGACTACACTACAAAGCTACAGTAATCAACAGTATGGTAGTGGCACAAAAATAGAAATCTGGATCAATGGAACAGGATAGAAAGCCCAGAGATAAACCCATGCACCTATGGTCACCTTATCTTTGATAAAGGAGGTAAGAATACACAATGGAGAAAAGACAGCCTCTTCAATAAGTGGTGCTGGGAAAACTGGACAGCTACATGTAAAAGAATGAAATTAGAACACTCCCTAATATGATACACAAAATAAACTCAAAATGGATTCAAGACCTAAATGTAAGGTCAGACACTATAAAACTCTTAGAGGAAAACATAGGCAGAACACTCTATGACATAAATCACAGCAAGATCCTTTTTGACCCACCTCCTAGAGAAATGGAAATAAAAACAAAAATAAACAAATGGGACCTAAAGAAACTTCAAAGCTTTTGCACAGCAAAGGAAACCATAAACAAGACCAAAAGACAACCCTCAGAATGGGAGAAAATATTTGCAAATGAAGCAACTGACAAAGGATTAATCTCCAAAATTTACAAGCAGCTCATGCAGCTCAATATCAAAAACCAAACAACCCAATCCAAAAATGGGCAGAAGACCTAAATAGACATTTCTCCAAAGAAGATATACAGATTGCCAACAAACAAATGAAAGGATGCTCAACATCACTAATCATTAGAGAAATGAAAATGAAAACTACAATGAGGTATCACCTCACACCAGTCAGAATGGCCATCATCAAAAATTCTACAAACAATAAATGCTGGAGAGGGTGTGGAGAAAAGCGAACCTTCTTGCACTGTTGGTGTGATGTAAACTGATACAGCCACTATGGAGAACAGTATGGAGGTTCCTTAAAAAACTAAAAACAGAACTACCGTACGACCCAGCAATCCCACTACTGGGCATATACCCTGAGAAAACCATAATTCAAAAAGAATCATGTACCACAATGTTCACTGAAGCTCTGTTTACAATAGCCAGGACATGGAAGCAACCTAAGTGTCCATCAACAGATGAATGGATAAAGATGTGGCACATATATATACAATGGAATATTACTCAGCCATAAAAAGAAGTGAAATTGAGTTACTTGCAGTGAGGTGGTTGGACCTAGAGTCCATCATACAGAGTGAAGTCAGTCAGAAAGAGAAAAACAAATACTGTATGCTAATGCATATATATGGAACCTAAAAAAAAAAAGGTTCTGATGAACCTAGGGGCAGGACAGGAATAAAGATGCAGTCGTAGAGAATGGGCTTCAGGACACGGGTAGGGGGAAGGGTAAGCTGGGACTAAGTGAGAGAGTTGCATGGACATATATACACAACCAAATGTAAAACAGATAGCTAGTGGGAAGCAGCCGCATAGCACAGGGAGATCAGCTCGGTGCTTTGTGACCACCTAGAGGGGTCAGATAGGGAGGGTGGGAGGGAGATGCAAGAGGGAGGAGATATGGGGATATATGTATATGTATAGCTGATTCACTTTGTTATAAAGCAGAAACTAACACAACATTGTAAAGCAATTACACTGCAATAAAGATGTTAAAAAAAACCCCACAAAAAACAAAGGTAAGGAAATACAGAAATTTACTGCCTCCTAATTATCTTTACTACATTTTAATAATATCTATGCACTTGAGGTTATTTACATCTCCTTTATTTATATAGTGAAAATCTGTGTTCCAAATGCTACTGTGCAATTCTTTCCAATACATTTAGTGATGCCACATTGGAGCTTGAAATTGACCATAGTGGTATTATTTACACCCAACAAACACTACAAATCAAGGCCCTCTCCACCTTACTCCGCAGAGCCAGTTGTTAAACATTTACTAGCGCACCACTGTAAAATGTTTATTGTGTGACAGACATCGTTGTAAGTGCTCAACTCATATTAAATGCTTTAATTAGATCATCTACAAGTTTATGGAGTAGCTGTTATTATGTCAATGTACAGATGAGTAACCTAAGGCAAGTTGTTTGATCTCTCAATGCCTGTGGCCCACACTTTGAAAGTGGTGGAGCCAGGACCTGAATCTGGGCAAACTTTGCCTCACAGATGGCTCCCAAACACTTCACTCTGCTTTACACATTGTGATTGACGATCATCTCTGCCAAGGAAAAAAAACTGAAGAGTAGCCAGAGCCATCTTACTGTACATCCTAGTCTATGTGAGTGGCATTCCCCAGGATTACGCAGAGCATAGTCTGACCTGCTACATGTGATGATCTGTGCTCCAATGTCCTTAACTGGAAAATGTGGACAGCAATAATCTCTACTTCTGTCTAATCGAGGTTGAAATGAGATAATATATGTAAAGCATTTAGCACAGTGTCTGATACTTAGCAAGCCTCTAATCTCAGTTGCTTTCTTACTACTTTGTTCTATGTCCTATGTAGATTATCATTTTATATAACTATAGCAATTTTATAGAAGCAAAGGTTTTCTTGAAAATTAAAGAAACAAGTTAGAGCAAGAATGAATATGCTAAAGAAAGATAACATAGTAGATAATAAAGTAAAGGAAGGTTAGAAAAGAGAATGATAGGGAAATAAAAGGCATAGAGGACATGAAAGAGAAAATATATGACAGAGAGTAGAGACTACAAATGTAGAAAAGAGAAAAATGAAGAAGGAACATAGAATGTTTCAATAAGTTCCTGAATAATCTTAATGCTTATAATGTTATTATTAACAAATTTCAAGATTACTTATAAACAGGGAAAATAATTCAGCCTTCCTTTAATACAAACTATTATAAACCTTTCCAGATACTGTTGTCATGTTCTTAGAAGTGTTTGCCAAGATAGATGAGATTTTTGAAAGGAGGAATTTTATTTTATGCCTCTTCAAATTTCTATCATTTAGCAGCTTCTGTAACATAGACAGAACTCAATAAAAGTTGAAGTTAAATATCAAAGTTTGACACATTTAAAGAAATATGCCACGTCTTGTGAATTTTCCGTTAACAGGGATACATTTTTAACAATCATAGATTCTCATTATCCCTCAAATCCATTTTATGATGATTTAGGAGTAGGTGACTGTTCTACAAAATGGTATGCTGAAAAAGAATCTACGTTTTATGGCATGATTCAAAATTAATTTTTATTGTACGTATTTGTCCTGAGTAATGATCTTCAAAAACTGAAAAGGAGGGTTGGCAGAAACATTTGCTGTGCTTCTAAGTTGGTGGTTGCCTATGGATCAATTTTACTCAAATTACTTTAGGTCCTTTGGCACATTTTTACTAAATATCATATTATTAAAAATGTAAAATATGCCAAGACAGATACTGAGAGGAACGTATTTCAGTGTGAGCTGTACTTAAGCTTTTATTGGTACACAATTATGAAATATGTGATAAATCTAAAACATAAACATAATTACTGCATAACATTCTTAGAAGAAAATGAGATTTTTCATAAGTTCAGTGGAGACATTATGATGATTAATATTTGAGATATATGTCACAGAAATATTCCAAATAGGAGGAGACCCTTCCCTTCAGCATCAGAAGGCAGCATGCTCCTTGTCATTGTGCTTGCAGGTAGGTTCTGCTTGAAACTTCCACCTGACATAGATGGTGGAGGGACATGTGTGCAAGGGGAAGGAGACTGGACCAGAGTTTGGCCAGTAGGCTTTTTCATGAGTACTATCATATGACTTCCACCCATATCCAGCTGACGTTCTGAATCAAGAACTTATTTTCATTATGAGTAAAATTTCAGAGCATAGTTATTGATCATTTAAGACAAGACCTTATACTAAATGCAAGAGATAAAACGGTGCATTCAGTTACTCACTCATCCAACAATAACAACAAAAAAAGATAGTGAACACATCTAATATATACCTGAAATTATGCTAGGTTCTGGAAATATAACAGTAGTAACACACAGCTCCCTTTCTTTAAAGAGTTAAGGAAAGCACGATCCTTCTATCAATAGAAGGCCACGTGGCTCAGTGGAAAGAGCACACCCAATGATATGAGGCAGACTTGCCTTTTATCCCTGTATGCTTCACCTATTCTAATTGTGATGTAAATCAGATAAACTTGCCAAAACTGGTTTCTCATATTTAAAATTTATGCAATGCCTAACTCATAGGATAGTTGTGAGAATCAAATAAGACATTTTGAGACTCTAGCACAGCAACTAACACATTATAGACATGAGTCAATGTAATTATTGATCATATCCTCATCATAAGCTCCATAACATTCATACCGGTGTTATTATGAATACATGTTGTATTAATATGATCTGCTATTTATTAATCCTCATATTATACATTAGTCTCCATAAACAAAGACTTTGATTGCAAATATTGATATACTGTTTTTACCATCCACCTATAGCTACACTTAAGAGTCTTCTTACCATCTTAAGATTCAAGGAAATAAAACCCTCTCTGAATATATGAATGTTCTTACACTACTGAAGGGAAAACTTCATTTTAATAAACAGTATGACATTCTACAGTTGTTAAAATGACAAGAAATACAGATAGTTAACCATTCAGCAACTTATGGATAGTTACTATTTTGGGGAAAGGTGGCATTGACTATTAGAGAAACAGAAAAATATTTTAATTTAAAGATATCATAAATTAAACCAAGTCTAAGGAACTATTCTGACTTACTTTTGGAGGTTAAATTGTAATAGAGAAAGGAGGACAAAGGAATATTGAAGAAATTATCATGTATATGTATCTCCTATGTATTAGGCATGATGCTAAGCACCTACCAATTAGATATATCGAGATAGTAAAGATGTAAGGTACATGATATTGCCCTTAATTTGCCATGAGAAAGATGAAAGAGATGAGGAAATGGGCACCAGAGCATGAGTTTTAAAAAATCCACATGACGTTTGCCCCAGGTCAAATGATGGGTTTAGCAGAGCCACATTTTAAACACAAGTCTATGGGTCTAGCATCTTTTGGGGGAAAGATCGCTGCTCTGAAACCAGGTAGCAACTTTTGCCTAGGATGAGGCTAAAGAAATAAATCTAATGTTGCTGCATGACTATGTGTATTTGTACTGCCTCAAATACAATCTAAGTCTTAATAATCATAGATGCATCTTCCATTCCAAAAATGGAAGAATAAATTAAATTCCAAAGCCTGTAACTGGAAAGTAATTTCCATGTTTGGTAGTGAGCTGAATTATTACCTATTTTTTTACAGTAATACAATATGTGAAGATCTATTTTTATTTATTTATTTTTAGAAACTAGCTATAGATAAACTAATGTCCATTTCCTGTATGGCTGACAACACATGTATCAGGTTTTATATGCTATGATAACCAATGTAAAATGCATAAGGCCAATTTGAGCCTTTTTTAAGTGAGTCAGATCAGAAAGGGCCAAAACTAACTGGAGAAGAGGAGAGTGTTGGATGCTCTGCTTGTTATGGCTCAGTATTTCTGGATGACTAAGAAAGGTGCAGCAAAGCTTATCTATTGAGTAGTTCTCAGAAAGCTAGTCTCAGACTCCATTCCTCTCCCTACAATTGTTAATTCATGTGTAAATATTAATCCACCTCAAGTGGCAATGAATGTTATCCGATATAATGTGCATGATGTGTGATGAACTAAAACTGTAATATGTTCAAAAATCAACTGCGGCTTTCTGTGTATTAGTGCATTCCCCTCCGCTATTAAGAGGAAAGAAAAAACAGCTAAGGCTGGGCTGTATGATACACCGGCTTCTCATAATTTGTGCTGATATCTTTCTGTCAGCATTATTTCCTTTGGTTTATCACTTGCAGCAAACAGATTAGTAAACACCATTAGCTTGAGTCTAGTAACTACAATCAAATTATCTTTGACTGGAGAAATAACCCCACAAGAAATTGTTTGCCACTAATGGGATCTGAGTGTCCTATTGAAGAGAAAACCCTGGTTATAATTGCTGTACCGATTCTGGTGTACCGAGAATTAAAAAAAATGATTTCCAGGAGTCAACATTATCTCATCAAGACTATGCAAATCTTCATTGTAAGAAATCAAATTGATTTTAGAATATTTAGAAAACAGAGGAGTCAGAGCCCAATAAATAGAAACTTGCATTTACACTTGGTGGTTAGGGAAAATGGTAGGAGTTAAGTGTAGTGAGGTTGAGATACATACTCTGGAGTATCATCAAGTGTCAAACCCCTTTTAAACTATCTTTCCAAGATGGAAAAGTAATCCAAGACCTTTCTTTAATATTCATGCTTTGAAGTGTAATGTTCAATTCATCAGATACATCTAAAAACTTCAGTTTGTATTACTAAGCATTCATAAACATTATACACCTTCTACTCCTTTTTTTTACCTTTTTTTTTTTTTAGGAAGCATAACATTTATTGAAACAGCCAAGCACTCATAATTTAAGAAAAAAATAGTTAATTGGCAGAAGATATGGTTCTTGTTGTTCCATCTGCCACAGGGTAATTACGGGAAGATTGTGATGCTCTGTTCTCCAATTTTGCCAGTTGAAAATTACAATTAGTAACATACACAGAAATCACTATTTTTTAAAAACTATTTCATCAGTACAAAAAAATTAGTTGGGATAGAAATGTTAACCTGTGTCCTTAAAAAGACAATAATTATCAAAAGAGCTGTGCTTTGACCTTGCTTTGTTTCGGATGTGCTCCTACTATGAATGAATGTTTCTTTTCAACTTTTGGCTATAGATTTAACACCAAAGCACTGCTGATAAACTAACAGAAATTAGATGATAGAGCACTTTACATTCCTCATAGGGCAGGGAGAAAAAACAAAACAAAACAGAAAAACCTTCCCCAAAACAACTCACTGTCTCACTAAATTTTCAAAAATACAGATTTCTGGGCTTCCCTGGTGGCGCAGTGGTTGGGGGTCCGCCTGCCGATGCGGGGGACGCGGGTTCGTGCCCTGGTCCGGGAGGATCCCGCATGCCGCGGAGCGGCTGGGCCCGTGAGCCATGGC